>NC_068937.1:93179138-93498559 GCF_016801865.2 Culex pipiens pallens | reverse complement strand
CCATTTTTCGGAACATCCGTTTTGCATTTTATTCTGTAATGTGGAGCACTGTGCAATGGAAGCGCTTGGTATTTCAGCCTAAAACAATCTACTGCCGTCCGCATCAACTTAAACACTCTCCATTTCTCTTTCTCCCTCCCCTCTCTTCCAGCAACATCCGACGGCGAGGTGGCCGGTTCGAGCTCCGAAAACGATGAAGGCCTCCGGCTGAGCCACGTCAAGGGCGGCGGCAGCGGCGGATCGTCCAGCTCCCACCTGCCTCACCACCACAGCCAAAGCGGTCACCAGCACCAGCAAACGTCTCCTTTTGGCCGGCGGCACTTCCCTCGGGATTCGGGCTGTTACGAGGGTTCCCCGGTGCCGTCATCCCAGAACAACCTTGGCAGCCATCATCACCTGAATAGTCACCATCTGAACAGTGGGAGTTCCGGAACTGGGAGCACCAACACCCAGACGACCAACAGTTCCGCGTCTGACAACGACACCAACAACCTGGACTCGGTCGTGGCCCAGTGCTCGAGCGAGATTCTGAAGCGCGTCGAGCGGGCGAACAAGTTTGGAGTGGGGGCCGGGCCCGGAAGTGGGGTCAAAACGATGAACCGGGTCACGAAGAAGGGCGGGCTGTTGGGTGGGGGTAGTTCCGGTGGTGGCATCGGGGACGATCTGACCATCCGGAGTAGTAGCGGAGGAGGGGGTGGGAATGGTTCCGTTGGAGGAAGTGGAGGAGGAGGAGGAGGAGGAGGAGGTGCCCTTAGTGAAAAGAGCAGCGATTCCGGCGTCAGCAGCAGCAGTTTGTCGTCGGGGCCGATCAAGAACAATCTTTAGCGGCCATTTTCGGCGGCGTTTGGACGGGTCGTGGCGACCGGTGAAGGGTGAGAAGGAGAGGTAGCGAGAGCGGAAGAGGAGTTTAGTGGAAAAGGGTTTTAAAAGCGCGATTTGTTTTTTGGAAGGCATATTTTTAATTCTAGGAAAACTCTTACTAACGAAAAAGCACACTGCCAAATAATAATTAGACGAGGAGAGTTGAAAGTGATGGAATGGGACAGATTGATAAGTGTTAAGTGAAAAGGGGCAGGGAAGGAGGTGAAATGGTGGAAACCACCAAAAAGTCGAACAGTTTGTGATTGTTATTAAGGGTGAGATATGCACGAGGAGTCGTTTGGAGGGTGACGAATGATTATTGTTAACCAAATTGACGAGTTTAGAATAAAACAAAAATACCGGTAAACGAGGTCGTACTTTTCTCAACAAAGGTAAGATTACTTTAGAAAAATAATGAAATCCCCTCTTTGAAAACAAATAAAGACTTTAATATCAAACAAAACTACTTGAAAAAGCACTCTTCAACCCATTTCTCAATATGTTGTTTCCTATTTTCCTAAAAAAAAATCAATTTTTGGTTTGTTCATAATAACATTTCTTTTTCTTTCATCTCGTTGATTCGTGAATTAGAAAAAAATCCCCTGAGATATTTTTTTAGGCTGTTACAAATCTGCTCTCAGAATTGAGCCAAAATGTCACAATATCGATTTTTGGTCATATTCTGGATTTCTATGTAAAATTTTCATATAAATCCAGCATATGACCAAAAATCGTTAAAATTACAGTTCGATAATTTTGGAATTTCTTTTTGGTGGTCCCATACACTCTTTCTTTGCAAATTATAAATTTTCAAATGAAGATATCTCGAGTCTCTCTTCGACGAAGTTTCTTGGATTTGCTAGCCAAACGACTTTCTAGAAGACAAAAAACATCCAAAAATATTCCTAGAAAGTTAGTATTCGAAATCACTCTAATCGTAATCCACTTTCTGAGCGTTTTCCTCTAAACATAGAGTTGCTTTACGGGTGCCAGGATATCTTGAGATGGGAATGACCAAATTGGCTTAAATTTGGGGTGAAGACTCTCAAGACATTTTCCGTGTGTATGACCCAGGCCGTTTTTTTTAAATTAGCTTTTTTTTAAACACCAAAATCAAAAACTGATGATATATATTTTTACCTTTTTTTAAATAAACTATTTGAAAATCAGCACACGGGATCGGTTGAACGAGTCTTAACCAAAACTTTGAGCCGATATGGTCGAAGCAGTGTTGAGAGATTTTTAAATTACTTCAAATAATATCTCGGCAATGAAACAACCAAATGTCTTCAAATTTGTTTTGGTAGGGGAAATATACCCTTTCTAATCAAACACCTATCTTCGTCATATGGAGAGTTTGATGCTCGATTAAAGCTCCAAATATACTATTTAGGCTATAAACTTACCAGCAACAGCACCGCCTCGAGTAAGCACGCAAATGTATGCCACTTACTGGCCAAAAAGATCAAATTCAACGCACTTTAGATCATAATTTCTATTTTGCGAGACCATTTCTCATCATTTTGTTGGCACACACACATCCACACGCAAGATGAGAGCTTAACTGCTTAACGAAAGTCGCCATCAATATCTTTTCACTTGCGCTAGCATTTTCAAAGCGCTTAAGATATGAAATTGCCTCCAACTACCGGCAACATGTTCTTTTGAACATTAGTTAGTCACTCACTTGAAAATAATCCCGAAACATGTAAATAAATAGCAGGCGCCATCAAAAAAACAAACGCGCCAAGTCATTTGACGTTTGACTTTTTGACGACCCATTCCAATCGAAGGCTGAAGAAACCGAGCGAAGACAAATGAAGAAAAAAGGGTGGCCACCAACACCACCAGCATCGCCTGTTGGAGTGAGCCAGTGATGCCAGGAAACTTTCTCTATAAATGCTACTTTTCGTGAGTGTTCGCTTAAAATTTCATCACAATTGGCAGCACTAAGCCGACTCAAAAGAGCGCTGGAAGAAAAAAGAACTAAGCTGAAAATAGGAAAATGGGCGTGGCCCAATGCATTCGACTGATTAGAATGCATTTGGGAAATATTTTTTTAAATGCTTGTAAAAGGAATAGCATAACTTTTAATAAAAGTGAAAATAAACAGAAATGTTCACAAAAAGTTGCTCTACTCGTTGGTGTACTTGGTTTTAGTAAATTTCAAGGAACACTCCAGATTATCCAGCATCATTCAAACACGACCTCTT
Source organism: Culex pipiens pallens (assembly GCF_016801865.2). NCBI lineage: Eukaryota > Metazoa > Arthropoda > Insecta > Diptera > Culicidae > Culex > Culex pipiens. The sequence goes on along the minus strand of NC_068937.1, from coordinate 93,495,485 downwards.
ATTAGGCTTATTTCTTAAATTTCAGTACTTAAAAAGTATTTTGATTAAAATACAAAATTAAGGGTGTTGCTGAAAACAAAGAAAAATCAAAGATATCTGAATAAAGCGTTTTCCAAAAGAAAACTTGAACCATTTTATTTAAGAAAGGCAAAAAGTCGAAAACTTGGATAAAGAACTTCTTTTTTGATTTTTTTTTTCTAAAGAACAATATCTCTACATCCAGATTTTTTTATTTTTTATGTTAAAAACTTAACCTTCACAGAAAAAAAGCCGATGGTAAACGCAGGATGAGGCATGCACATAATCTTTGCAAGAAAAATCACTTTATATTACACACTGCGTGTACAGATTTTTTCTTCAAAATCCAACACTTTAAAAGAGGATTGACGCCTTAGCCCGCACGGCTATCAGACCGCAGTAGAAATGAATGAATTAAAGTCTATATCAGCTTATCATTTCGGTGAAGTAGGTTTCCCATACGATTAATGTTATTACATAAAATTTCATAAATCAATGGCAAATTATTTTTTCACGTACTCCACTTGCTATATTTTTCTGCTCTGCTCGTGAAATTTTCATTTTTTAAGGCTTAATTTTGTGTTGATAAAAAAAAATTAATACCATAGAAAGCGATTCCCTACGATAACAGCACGATTGAAAAAAAAAATATTGTGCGATCGGGCTTAAAATTGGACTGGGATTCCCTGGACGAAATAATGAGACCAGTATTTTTTTTTTGTTTGTTGGCCCAGGGTGACCACAAATCAGGGTGGTCCTAAAAATTGCATTTTCGTCGCTTTTCACAAAAACCACATTTCCAAAACAAAATTAACTCCGCTCCTTTTTAACCGATTTCATCTCTTCTGGACTTAAATAAAAGGTGATTTGTTGGGATTGTTGAGATAAATAGTTTGAAGTTTAAAAAAACTAGCCTTATATTTGAAAAGGTCATATAAAATCTTGATAGGCTGTTCTGGTAGTCTCGGTGACATTTTTATCTGATTCCTCAAGAAATTTTACTCAATAGATCATAAAATGGTTTAGTTCAATTAACAGGATTCTGCGATACGACTTTTTGAAAATAAAATCTGATTTTTACGACGCGCCGCACACCGAAACGGGAAAATGGCGAAAACGAAAAAAAACACTCTTTTTTACTAACATCTACCTTTGGATGGTTAGAATCGAGATATTTTTAAATCAAATTTTCTCCTTTTATAATAATAAAATAACAATCACAATATCACAGCAACAAACCCTCCAAACGACTCCCCCGGTGCACCAGTCCAGGTTATTATAATGTTACAGATTTTCTTAGTCAACACCAATGAAGGAAGAAGAAGAAAAATAATTCAATCCACAAACGACGCTCCAGATAAAATTTCTTTCGCCTGCGATTTCTTCTAAACGAAATAAAACTTGTGTTTGTTTGGTTAAAGGAAATGTATAGAAAATTGCAGCAAAATTAAAATTCGAAAATGGGAAGGGAAACAGAACGAATCGAAGGGAAATTTAAAACAAACTTGTGATATTCTAAACCTTTTGTTCGGCTCCGAACAATGTGAAACCGTGTTTTCTAATGTTATTTTATTTGTTGTTGTACACTTTCGAAGCCACTTTGTTATGTATTTTGTAATTGGAATCTTGTACAGAAAAATTTAGCGTTTAGGATTTTTTTCCGTTTGCAACAACTGTATCTAATTGGCAAGTCTAAAATCTCTCTGTACATAGCTGAAAAAAATGTCGTTTTGCTAAATTGGCTTATTTTTCCTCAAAAGTTAAACTTAAAAAAGGGTTCAGAAACGACAAGAGAGCGATAAGCAATACGAGTGAAAGTGCGGGCAGCGTTACGACAATGGATTATTGAAACCGGTTCGAGTGTTTTAAAATAAATCAGCAAAAATAAGGATAAAAATCAAATCATCTTTATTAGGCCAATTAGAAGCAGCACCAAGAGCTGAGAGAATCATAGAATTATTATTAATATTACAAGAAATAGTAGAGCAATTATGTAAATAGCATTTTTCACCCAGAAAAGAAATGAAAATCTCTGTCCCCCCCCCCCCTTCAACGTCCATAGGGGAGGTAGTTTAATAAAAAAAAAACAAAATATCTCAAAACAATTAGGGCGAACATCTTCGAACTTCGAATTTAGTCACATTCAATCTCTCGAAAGCAGAAAAAAATAAAAAATCTTCTTCCAAAAGCCTAGCAAAAGCAACTTCGGTAGGATAACGAGAAAATTTTATCATAACACAATTAAAAGGAAGTAAAACAAATAAATAAATCAAAAATCATGGAAAGAAAATCGCCAAAAACAGTAAGCAACACAGGAAATCGGTAACGCAGTATGAAGCAAAATGGTAAGAGGTCAGGGTTTCAGCAGACAAAACAATAAATTACACACTGAAATTAGCGAACAACAAAAAAAGGTTAAATAAACATTTTCCAAGATTCGAATGCGTCACGCGAGTGAGAACGAGATAAATGGTAAGCATTTGCGTTTACCCTGTTTGTAAATTGATTTAATCTGTAAATAATTTGACCTGTAAAAATTGAAAAAAAAGTAAAAATTAAACAGTTGAGTTTGGTTGTAAAATATCTTGTTTATATACTTCGATAAGGAGCTGCAGTTGAGAAGCGCAAATAGAGAGTGATGGGCAATGGGCAACCGACAGAAAAAAAGGGACTGAGTGTAGCTAGAATTCCGTCTGAAATGGTTTAGTGCAACCATCCGGTTTTAAAACAAATATTTCCGTTTGTGCGTATTTGTCCCCAGCTCCCATCTCTGTGTACATAATTGGAAGTCAAAATTATTTATTGAGCAAACACGAAACACAATTATAAACAAATTGACAAACGAATCAAAAGAATCTTCAAGAAAAAATTAAAACAAAAATTGATCATTAGTCACACTTAGTATAAATTAAAAATGAGCAAAAGAAAAGAAAATAAACACATTCAAATCTGAATTTAAAGTCGAAAAGTTTAGCTTTATAAATCCGAAAGTTTCCATTCCTACTTCTGATGACAAAAAAAAAACTCTCTTCCAGCTTTCCAATCGTTTCGTGGATTACATTTCGCCTTGAGTTTAATATTGAAATGCCGAGCATAAAAATAATATGGAGCCTTGTATGGAAAAACTAATATTATGAAATGGCTTCTTTTGATACATGGAATTAGAGCGTCCGATTTCCCAGGGTTACAAAATCCAGGGAAATGAAAAAAAATAACCAACTTCACTGGAAATCCCGAAAATTCCTGGGAAATCTAAAATTTATTGAAAATTGTTCTGATCCTGGTTGTGATTTATATTTAGCAACAAAATTGTTAATGGTCAAAATATAACGTAAGTGTATGGATCAATTAATGATTTTGACAGTATCAACAGCTTCACCAAATATGAGCTTGATCAGAAAAAGTCGATTTCGAATTTGTACTTTTTTGTGTACAGTTGAGGTGAAATATCCCATATAGTGTATGAACAGCTGAGTAATTCTCTCAGATTTCGGTCATTCGTTTTTTTTGTATTTTTCAATCTGGCTGAAACTTTTTTGGTGCCTTCGGTATGCCCAAAGAAGCCATTTTGCATCATAAGTTTGTCTATATAATTTCCCATACAAATTTGGCAGCTGTACATACAAAAATGATGTATGAAAATTCAAAAAACCTGTATCTTTTGAAGGAATTTTTTGATCGATTTGGTGTCTTCGGCAAATTTGTAGATATGGCTAAGGAATACACTGAGAAAAATGATAAACGGTTAAAGAAATTTGGTGATTTTTAATTTCACTTTTTGTCACTAAAACTTGATTTGCAAAAAAATACATTTTTTTACATATTTTAGGGGACATTAAATGCCAAATTTTCAGAAATTTCCAGGTTGTTCAAAAAATCTTTTACCGAGTTATGATTTTTTGAATCTATACTAATTTTTCCAAAAAATCTAAATATTGGTCGCAACAAATTTTCAACTTCATTTTTCGATGTAAAATCAAATTTGCAGTCAAAAAGTACTGTAGTGAAATTTTTATAAAGTGCACTGTTTTCAAGTTAAAGCTTTTAGGTAACTTTTTTGAAAACAGTCGCAGTTTTTCATTTTTTTAAATAGTGCACATGTTTACTCACTTTTGAAAAATAATATTTTTGAAAAGCTGAGAAAATCCTCTACATTTTGCTTTGTTGAACTTTGTTGATACGACCCTTAGTTGCTGAGATATTGCCATGCAAAGGTTCAATACTACGCCCATTTGAAATGTTAGTCTTGATTTAATTTTTTGAAAATATTGTTTTCGAAAAGATCCGAAAATTTGACGAATGTTTCATATTTGAACATTGTTAATCGGACCAATAGTTGCTGAGATATCGACGTTAGAAAATTGTGGGTTGTTTGGGTGAGACTTAGAAAACATAAATTTTCCTGTTTTTAAACCTTTGCATGGCAATATCTCAGCAACTATGGCGTCATCCCCAAAGTATGTCACGCTAAAATCGGCCTTTATGTACTTTATGGATGACTCCTAAGGGTCGTATCAACAAAGTTCAAAAAAGCTAAATATAGAGCATTTTCTCAGGTTTTCAAAAATATGTTTTTCAAAAGTGGGTGTTAAGTTCTGTTCCGGTTTATAAATGAATAAAAAAACAACGAATTTAATCCAGCAATTTCCACCGCGTGTTGCTTTATTTCCTCTCTCCCATGGCTTTCTACCTAAGGTACTCGCGATTGAGTGTGTAGTAGTGCGGTTGTCAAAATCGTTAACTCTGACTCTCTCACTCCACTGACACTGACATTGTTTATGTTTTGGTTTTCCTGGCACAGTCCATTGTTCGTTTGTTATTGTTTTGGTTTTAGTGGCACGGAGTCATGCACTCACACTAATGCAACGCAAGATCGCGAGTACCTATGATATACAGCCTTGCCTCTCTCCCATGTTATGGCAGTTCTTGTTCCCCCTTCCAGGTGTGCCTCTTTTCCCCGTGTAGTGGTGTGAGTGTTACAGGTTTAACTTGCATTAGTCAGAATACAACAATCTCTTTCTTTTTCCGGGTTGCTCGATTATTGTCCGTCTTCATCGAAAGTTCTCAACGAACCGCTAGAAGTTCCTCAAACGTCACATACTGTGTAAGGGATTCTTCGCGAGCGCGATAAGGGCCACAGCCACCTTCCCGTGTCGAAACCATTGCCGGTTTCAGGTCACGCCTCCAGTTCACTTCGCTTGTTCCCCGAATGCCTTCCCAAACTGCCTCGCTGTCGCTTGTCACACATACCGTCTTGTCGATGTTGAGAATTTCAAGATCCAACGCTGTCCTTCGTCCCAGCAAGCAGCACTCACCATCTTCGCCACATAGATCTCTGCTTCGACTCCCTTTACCTTCGTAGCAATCTTCGCAGAAAACATTCCAGCGATTTGTACCGGTTGCCCAATAAACGACTTCACCGTTCTCTTTGCTGCAGTTGTCTGGAAGTTGACGCGCACCTTCTGCTGCTTCAGGTACTCCCAGGTTTGACGATCAACGACGTTCACGCCGGCTCCTGAATCGATCACCCACTCGATAGGAACGTCTCCAACAGCGCACACAGCTCTTCCTTCTCTAATCGGATCAGTCGCAAAGAGATACTGCATACTGTCCTCATCCGAATCGCTTCCGCTTTGTTTCTCCGTGTCATCGGAGTCACCCGAATCACAAGAGTGATGCTTGGCCGTTGCGTGTCGCGTACCCTTTCCGCTCACCTTCTTCTTCTGCTTCTTTGTCCTGCAGCAGCTCTTGAAATGGCCTATTAAGCCGCAATGCTTGCACAGCTGGTCTTTCGCAGGGCAGATCTCGTCGTTGGCGAAATGGCCCCGATGGCCACATCGATAGCATTCCCGTTTCTTTGCCTTGGATCTTACTCGGTGGACTTCTTCCGGTGCCTGGGCCACGGTCGTGTTCGTCTTGTGCTTCTCGATTGTCTCCATCGCTCGACCTGCTTCCACTGTTTCAGCCAGTGTCATTTGCGGTTTGTTAAGGATCTTCGCTCGCAAGTCATCCGATGCACCCTTTTCGAAAAGCTGTTCCTTGATTTCCTCGTCCAAGTGGTCACCATACTCACAGAGGTTGCCTTGTTCTCGGAGGCGAAGAACGAAGTTCTCGATGGGTTCATCGTCGGTTTGTGCCAGGTTCCGGAACTTGTGCCGCTCCAGCGGAAGACACTTCTGTCGTGACTGAAGCCCGATATTACATTTAATTTCACAATATTACGGATCAGGAATAACAACACGTCGTTTCAAGTCCAAGCTAAACACACGACTGCTTTATTTCTAGTTTTCTCACGCACACATCTTCAACTCCTCTCTCGCCTGACCTGATATCTCTTGCTCTCTAATTTCGATTCACGAACTCTCTCGTCTCTCTCTCTCTCTCTCTTCTCTGCCACACTCATTCACTACATCCTCGTTCTTCCCTACTCTAAAAATTCAAAATTTTCTATTTTACTATTGCCTTCTTGTTTACTGATAGAAAAAGCCTGAGCAATTTATCAAAAATACATATTCAACTGCAATCTAATTCCCAGCTTGAAGATCTGTGGTATTCTGGAAACACTGCTTATCCCAAGATTCAGCTCCAGCACCTGCTTTTCGTGACACGTAGAAGCCAATCCAAACTCCAATATGATTACCTGAAATGAAAGAAATAAAAAACGACAACCTCGAAAGTTCTCGTGTTATTAGTTGTTTAATAAAAACATATGAAATTATAACTGACGATCATCCCAGAAATTGTATCGTTTCTCAAAGATATATCAAAGAGATTAAAATATAAAAATTCTCTTATAAACTTGTCCAACAATCAATAACAAACTTCTTTTACTACATCTTCCTTAAAATCCAATCATGATCTCAAATTTGAGTCGTGTATGTTATGAGCCTATCCTTTCTTAAATCATTACTTCAAGAGATTGAAAATTTAAAAACCCTTTTACAAACTTGTCCAAAAATCATTAATGTTAATCGTTTTTCTATATCTTCCCTGAAATCCAATCATGAGCTTAAATTTAAGCCGTGTTGGTTATGAGCCTATCAATTCTAAAATCCTCACTTCAAAGAGATTAAATCTGAAGATTCTATTACCAACTCGAATTTTTTTTTAGTGTCCCTATCGATTATTAAATCATCACCTCCAATAGATTGAAAATCTGAAAATTCTTTTACTAACATGTCCAAAAAATCATTAGACCGATTCTTAGCGAAGCTACACCAAAATGTCACTTTTTTCAATTTTCAATGTAATTTTTTATATGAAAAATTTCATTTTAATTATGATCTAATAATTGCAATGTGCTTTAAATGCGTTTTCTTATCTGAAATGCCAAAAATATTGACCAAATAAGGTCTGCAAGTCATTGAATGGGAGAGGAGTTTTTTCACAAATCTGCTCCTTTCGTTGTCCCGTCACGAAAAGAAATGGCTGTCAAAAACTCAAATCTCAACCAAATCTTTCAGTTCAAGGAGCAAAAGATTCGTTTTTCAATTTGTGATAATGTGTAGAAGAGCAAAAGTTTAAAAAAATCAATCTGGCAAAACTGTGTCGATTTTTTTGGTGTGCCTTTTAAAATTCCAGTTTTACGATGTTGTCCCGTCACGCTACATTTTCATTTCAGGAGAAGCACAGGTATAATATTGTTCATTATGCATGTCATTTCTATGTTGGAAAATCAATTATCTTTTCAAATATGTAATAACATTGGGGGGTTTCTTCTTTAATTGTGCCACTACGGCCAAAACGCTGAAAAAAACTTGGGATTTTTTTGAAAAGGAGCCGAAGAATCGGTCATTAATGTTTTTTTTTTTATCGTCCCTGTAAAAATTTAAGTCGTGTAGGTTATGAGCCTAGCTTTTGATTCTTAAATGATGACTTCCGAAAGATTGAAAATCTGAAAATTCTTTGCCCAATTGTCAAAAAAATCATGAATGTTAATCTTTTTCTATATCTTTCGTAAAATCTAATCATGAGCTAAAATTTAAGCCGTGTAGGTACAAGCCTACCGTCTCTTTTTTTTTTGTTTACTTTATAAAAGATTGAAAATCTGCCATTTACTTTATTTACCATCTTTACGGACTAGTTTACGTTCAAATCCGTTCAAATCGTTCAGGATTTCGTTTCTTTTATATCGCTTCTGAACAGAATGAAATTCTGAAATTCCTTTACCAACTTTTCCAACGAAATTCTTATATCACTTTGTTTGCAGACGTTTTCATATATCATTGAAGAAACAGACTGCATTTCAAACTGTATAATATCCATCTTTTCTTCCACAAGAAATTTTATTTACAAATTCTAACATTCACGCTTTATCCTCAGAACTTAAAGTGATTTCTAGACTCTCTACCCTCACAGGGGACTCAGGCTAAAAGACTCATGATTCACGCTCTATCCTCACAGGGGACTCAAGCTCAAATGTTTATTGTCCACGCTCTACCCTCAAAGGGACCTAAAGCTCAAGAATTCATCATCCACGCTCTACCCTCACAGGGGTCTCAAGCCTAAAAATTCAACATCTATTCACAGGAGATACAAGCTCAAAGTTACATCATCCACCCTCTACCCCAACAGGGGACTCAAGCTCAAAAATGTAGTCACCAACGCTCTAACCTCACAGGGGACTCAAGCTCAATGATTCATCATTCACGCCCTACCCTCACAGGGGACTCAAGCTCAAAGGTTTATTTCCATGCCCAACCCTCACAGGGGACTCAAGCTCAATGATTCATCATTCACGCTCTACCCTTGCAGGGGACTCAAGCTCAATGCTCATCTTTCACGCTCTACCCTCACAGGAGACTCAAGCTCAAAATTTATAATCCACGCTCTACCCTCGCAGGGGACTCAAGCTCAATGCTCATCTTTCACGCTCTACCCTCACAGGAGACTCGAGCTCAGTGCTCATAATTCACGCTCTACCCTCACAGGGGACTCAAGCTCAAAGGTTTATTTCCAATGATTCATCATTCACGCTCTACCCTCACAGGGGACTCAAGCTCAATGCTCATAATTCACGCTCTACCCTCACAGGGGACTCAAGCTCAATGATTCATCATTCACGCTCTACCCTCACAGGGGACTCAAGCTCAAAAATTTATAATCCACGCTCTACCCTCGCAGGGGACTCAAGCTTAATGCTCATCATTCACGCTCTACCCTCACAGGGGACTCAAGCTCAATGATTCATCATTCACGCTCTACCCTCACAGGGGACTCAAGCTTAAACATTTATAATTCACGCTCTACCCTCGCAGGGGACTCAAGCTCAATGCTCATCATTCACGATCTACCCTCACAGGGGACTCAAGCTCAGTGCTCATAATTCACGCTCTACCCTCACAGGGGACTCAAGCTCAATGATTCATCATTCACGCTCTACCCTCGCAGGGGACTCAAGCTCAAAGGTTTATTTCCATGCTCTACCCTCACAGGGGACTCAAGCTCAATGATTCATCATTCACGCTCTACCCTCACAGGGGACTCAAGCTCAATGATTCATCATTCACGCTCTACCCTCGCAGGGGACTCAAGCTCAAAGGTTTATTTCCATGCTCTACCCTCACAGGGGACTCAAGCTCAACAATTTATAATCCACGCTCTACCCTCGCAGGGGACTCAAGCTCAATGCTCATCATCCACGCTCTACCCTCACAGGGGACTCAAGCTCAATGATTCATCATTCACGCTCTACCCTCACAGGGGAATCAAGCTCAAAAATTCATCATCCACGCTCTACCCTCGCAGGGGAGTCAAGCTCAAAGATTTATTGACCATGCTCTACCCTCAAAGGGAACTCAAGCTCAAGAATTCATCATCCACGCTCTACCCTCAAAGGGAACTTAAGCTCCAAAATTCATCATCCAGCCTAAAGCTTCAACATCTACGCTCTACTTTCACAGGGGACTCAAGCTCAAAGGTTCATTTTCACGCTCTACCCTCAAAGGGAATTCAAGCTCAAGAATTCATCATTCACGCTCTACCCTCAAAGGGAACTCCAGCTCAAACATTCATCAACCACGCTCTACTCTCGCAGGTGACTCAAGCCTAAAGATTCAACTTTTATGCTCTACCCTCACAGGGGACTCAAGCTCAAAAAATGTATTCACCAACGCTCTACCGTCAAAGGGAATTCATCATTTCCGTTCTACTCTCGCTGGGGACTCAAGCCTAAAAATTCAACATCCATGCTCTACTTCCACAGAGTAAAAAAACCCTGATTTTTATCTATTAGCTTCATATTTTTTAAAGTATGTTTAGTCCAACGACTACTGACAAGTTGTCTTTACCATTGAAACATTTTAATTGTGTTAACATTTTTTTTTTGCCTTTGTTTCTCACATTTCCATATTTAAGAATTGATTCTAATAGAACTCAATGCGATATTTTAGTCAACCTACTCAACACTTACTCAATTTTAATTGTGACATTGACAGCCATTGACACAGAATCAATCCGTTCACACTTTACGACACAACCATCAATAGAAAACACGCACCACACACAAATTCTGCCTTCAGCCATGCCTCACCAGCATCGCATTCTTTAATGCCCCATTATCAAAACAACTACATTATGTGTCAACAAAATAAGTCACCAACAAGCAGAACGTTCGTTCTCCAAACATTCCTGACGGTGAAGTAAAGCCACAATAAACCGGGCAGTACATAACAGAACCAAAACAAACAATCACTTTTAGATCACTTTCATTCAGAGCACTGATTGCGCCTGAACTTCATCAAGATTAAGTCTAATCGTCACTCCGCATCAACATTCACATTGATTAACTGTCCAACATCAGCCTGACATCGGTCCGATAATAGAGCGTATTTCAGAAGAAGATTAGCACAGGGGTCGGTCCTACATCGACCAGGAGTTTGAACGTCTTACCTTTGCGGGAAAATTCTGTCAAAACATTTGGTGTCTGTGTTACCACAATTTTCTTTCGAAATGCTCCTGCTCGAAGAGCTCTTAGCTCTTTCAAAGTTACCTGCACATAATATCGCATCACCCTTAAACCGACGACCAGCACAATTTTACTGCTACAGACTTTCACAATTTTACTCATTAGCCACTGCAAGAAAACGCCGACGCCATCTTGGCAAACTTCGGCAGCAAGCACACAGCAAAAAATAATGTAAAAATGGAAGGTTGAATACAGAATGTTGAAAAAAATAATGATGAATTTTACCTCTATAATTGTTGAATAACGAAATTATTTTTTGTCAAACAGGTTTTACACAAAAAATGTGTAATATTACCTAATTTTTGATGAATATTCAACATTATTTTTGTTACTCGTATACTTGAGTAATATTCATCAAATTTAGGTACAATATTCAATCATCTTTTGACCCAGGGACTTTGACAACTGTCAAACGCAACGTTTTGAAAAGTGGTTGGCAGAAGCCTGTCGGATCGTGATTCAACCGTCGCGTGTCCGGGAGTTTTGGTCGCTCGTGCGTCAAACAATCGTTGCAGATTCTGTACCGTCGTCGTTGTGTGTTTTGGTGAGTTTGTGGTGGTGCTTCTTCCGGATCGGTTTGGAGGAAAGTGCCAGTGTGTCCGGGTTTTTACGTCCAGGAATCGGCGCAGATTCCGTGCCGCCGTCGTCGTTTGTTTTGGTGAGTTTGTGTTGGAGCTTCTTCCGGATCGGTCTGGAGGAAGGTGCCAGTGTGTCCGGGTGTTTATGTCCAAGAATCGGCGCAGATTCCGTGCCGCCGTCATCGTTTGTTTTGGTGAGTTTGTGTTGGTGCTTTTTCCGGATCGGTCTGGAGGAAGGTGCCGGGTGTTTACGTCCAGGAATCGTCGCCGATTCCGTGCCGCCGTCGTCGTTTGTTTTGGTGAGTTTGTGTTGGTGCTTCTTTCGGATCGGTCTGGAAGAAGGTGCCAGTGTGTCCGGGTGTTTACGTCCAGGAATCGGCGCAGATTCCGTGCCGCCGTAATCGTTTGTTTTGGTGAGTTTGTGTTGGTGCTTCTTCCGGATCGGTTTGGAGGAAGGTGCCGGGTTATTACGTTCAGGAATCGTCGCAGATTTCGTGTCACCGTCGTCGTTTGTTTTGGTGAGTTTGTGTTATTGCTTCTTTCGGACTGGTTTGGAAGAAGAGTCCGGGTGTTTTGGCCACTTGCGCGTCTAAGAATCCTTAAAAAGTGGTGCATTTTTGGTTAAGTTTGGAGGAAGTTGCCTGTCGAGTTTTGGGGTTTGAACAGTTCATGAAGAATCTGATGTACGATCCATTTAATTCAGGATAGTTGGTTAGTCGGGATGACTTGTTTATCGTACTTATTCATCCAAAATATAATTTTTTTTTTCTTAAAATTATTTTTATTAGGTCCTTTTCGGTACTGGGACCTGGTTAGGACCGAGTCGGCTTTTGTAATTACATTTGACTTAATAATTACAAAGGATCTTGTGTGTAAATGTTAGTGGGAGGGGAGCCGATTACCCGCGGCCTACTCGGGGTTAGTAGGGAAGGGATTGATGTTAAAGACAAGGCGTGGGAAGGGACGGGGGATTGTGTAGGGGTCTTGGTTGGCTCTGCTGGCCATCCAAAATATAATGAAAAATTGAATTTTTCAACAAACGTTAAATTTGAAGTTCATGTTCATTTTGTATGTAAAAACAGGACTAATAATTTCCAAAAATATTGTTTTTAATTATTTCTTTGAATGTAATCAAATTGGCTTGGTGAGAAGCATTCTTTGATGGCCCCTATCGCGTAACACGCATCACTTTTCGGATTCTGGATTGACACCGCAACAGTTAAGAGTCCTAATGACAATTTTAAATATCAGTAAACATAATTATCAACTCATCTTTACAGCTTCTCAGAACAAACGCCTCTTGGAAAATGCCAAAGCCAACGTGGAAAAAGCAGCCGCCATAAGTAAAAAAAATGTTTTCGGATCTAATCACCATTAGTCGACGTCTATTTCCACTTTTAGATAAGTTTTGTTTTCTTAAGAATACGACACTTTGTAAAAAAATCGTTTTTTATTGCAGGTGAATATTTCATGTGGGATAATATCTCAAGGATTTCAACTGGTGAAACTTCGTCTGGGAAGGTAGCTACTGCTTGCAGCATTTTTTTTGGTAAGTACACAGTAGGGTGGTACCCCCTGAAATCAGAGATTGACCCATCCCAAGGCTAAATTCCAAATTTGAGCTCATTCTGACCACGGGAACCCCTCCCTCCAATCGCTTAAAGTTTGTATGGGAAAAATCGTCAAAATGTATGGAGAAAATCAACTGTTTACTTTTTTACCTGAAGAAGGCGCCATAGTTATCCGATTCTTACCATTTCTCAAATGTAGAACCTTCATTAAATTTAGAACAACTTTCCCGAAGACACCATATTTTTAGGATTTTTTCCCGCGAAGTTATTAGCGCCCAAAACTGACCATTTTTGCGCGGCCAGCTGTAAGGGGCTACCTAACAACGATGTTTATTTCCAATTCGTACACGCACGTGCTCTCTCTCAAGTTCTGTCTAGTTCAGACATTTATTTAAGTTGAACAAAAGTTGTCCAAGAACTGGCGTTCCGTCTAACCTTAAAATAATATTTGCTAAAAAACCAACCCGGGTCCTTAGAGCGATCAAGCAGTTGGCCGCTAACTGATTGCCGCCCACAAAGTACCCTGAAAGTCATGAAAAAAATATTCGTTTGAATCAAATGTTTTATTTAAGTTCTCTGAAATGGATGACAGTTCAAAACCTATCCTTCCACTTTCTCAGCCACAAATTACACATTTTTTAATGCAATAATACACATTATTCCGTAAAATTTAACATTTTTGCGGTAAATTTCATCATTTTTTTAGGTAAATTTCATCATTATTTGAGGTAAATTTCATCATTTTCTGATGAAAATTCATCATTTTCTAAGGTAAAATTTATCATTTTTTTTGCCACAACATCTGTCACCATTTCCTGATGAATATTACCATCATTTTTTTTTTCTGTGCAGCTTCTTCAGAATTTTTCACAAGTCACCACCGTAATCTAAATAGAACACTCAATTTTCACAAAACAAAAGTAAAAAATGTACGTAGACAGCGGCGGGAGCTTTTACTGCGCCATTGTCGTGACTGAAGCCCGATATTACATTTAATTTCACAATATTACGGATCAGGAATAACAACACGTCGTTTCAAGTCCAAGCTAAACACACGACTGCTTTATTTCTAGTTTTCTCACGCACACATCTTCAACTCCTCTCTCGCCTGACCTGATATCTCTTGCTCTCTAATTTCGATTCACGAACTCTCTCGTCTCACTCTCTCTCTCTCTCTTCTCTGCCACACTCATTCACTACAACTTCATAGGCAAAAAGTACTCGTCCAGCAGCCTCATCGTCTCCTTGAATTCATCCGAGCCGGCCGGAACCGCCGGTGGTTCCTCCCCTCGCAAACTGAAGAACACGTCCTGCATTTGGGGTCCCACGTAGTGAAGAAGGTATGAATTCTTCCGGGCGGAATCGTGACGTTGTTTACGTCGAGGAAGATTTGAAAGACGCGCTTCTATTTCTTCCAACGGGCCGACACCGTGGATGTGCCCCTGGGAATAAAAGGTGGCACACTCGAGTTGCTTGCTGCATCTACCATCGTGCCCGAATTCAATCGCTTCTCGTCCGGATCAATTCTCTTTTGTTTACGTTGAGTGCGGCCTCGGGGTTCCCTCGCCTTTTTTCCGAGTTCTCGCCGTCGGAATGAACCATATTTCACAAAGAAAGCTGCGGGTTCTTTTCCGCCTCGTCGCCAAATGTTACGTTCTGTTCCGGGTTATAAATGAATAAAAAAACACCGAATTTAATCCAGTAATTTCCACCGCGTGTTGCTTTATTTCCTCTCTCCCACGTTATGACAGTTCTTGTTCCCCCTCCCAGGAGTGCCTCTTTTCTCCGTGTAGTGGAGTGAGTGTTACACGTTTAACTTGCATTGGTCAGAATACAACAGTGGGCAAACATGCTGCTGAATAGTGGTTCGCAAAACGGCCTCAATTTTAAACTGTCAAAGTGGAACCAATTTAATTCAATTCAATTCAATTAGTTTTTATTAGTAAATAATCAATTCACAATTTCGTAATTCTTATAACCTAATAGAGTTTTGGAGTACCTTTCAACTATGATTTGTACTATAGTTCATTTTGATGTAATTGGATATTCTAACAATGGATTTGCCAACAGAAGGAAAAATTATTTTAAAAAAACCTTCTAAATTTGCTAAGGAAAAGGATAGTGATAGAAAAGCTTAAAACTAGATCACAGTTTGTTTTGTCTTTTGACGTCGAAAAACTTCGCTGCACAAGGCAGCTTATCCGTTGTAGATATACTTCATCATAAGCTCACTCAGAGCTTGGAATTGTTCTGCCTTGTTCCGGCAGGCACGAAAGCGCGTGAGCATCTCTCCAGCAAGAGCGAAAAACTCGGGAAGCGTGAAGAGATCATCTCCGGTAACGTCTGCTTGTCCCGGTGAAGTACCGCCGCCAGCTGCTGCAGCGTTCGTGCTCGAAGTCTTTGGAGGTTGGCGGGACGCTGGCGCTTTCTTCTTCTTGTCCTGATCCTCGAGGTACTTTTTCCGTGCGGCACAGCCACGGAAATTCGCCGTGTGGTTTCCACCACAGTTCGCGCACTTGACGCGCGCTTTGTGCTGCTGGGCGTTTTCCCCCAGCTGGTCTTTCCGCGGAAGATTGCACCTTTCGGTGAAGTGGGTCTCACCGCACTTTACGCACCGGGGCGGAAGATTACAGTTTCTTGAACCGTGTCCGAATTTTTGACAGCGGTGGCATTGCGCTGCGTCGGTCGGATTCTTCGTGTAGAATCGCCACGTCACGAAGAAGCCATCCAGTGCTTTGATCCGCCGTAGGTCCTGGATTTTGACGGACCCACGATCGAAGTACAGGAGGTACAATGTGTACGTACCTGTCACCGTTGTCGATTTCGAGAGCACCTTAACCTCTCGAGGCTTAACCTTGACGCCCGACAGGTGTTCTTCCAGGTCAGAGATCGGGCGGTCCGGATATCCCTGAAGGACGATCTTCACTGGGACCTTCTCTGCTGGGTCAAATGTGAAGAATTTGAAGTTTCGCAACTTCAACTTCTTCACCACCAAGTGGAAATTCTGTTTTTTTATGCGTAATCACTTGCACCGAAGTTTTACTAATTTTAAGACAATATTGGAGTCCCTCAAGCAACTCGTCAACATCGTCCGCCAACGTATCCAAAACAAAAATTGGAGGTGGTCGTCGTTCCTTCGGAGAGTTACCGTTTTTCTGCTTTCCTTGCTTGCGCGCAAGTTCATCATCGTCATCGTCGTCGCCAGCACTGCTGCTGTCACTGGCGGTGTTGTTTTCTTCTCCACTCAGCATCTCATATTCGTTGCTGGTGGGAACGTTGGAAGTGGTTGTTGTCGTAGTGCTGGTGGACTGCTGCTGCTGCTGCTGGTCGGAAGTGCTTCCGGATGCCCGGGTCGATTGTCTCGTCCGTACTGGGGACTCACGTGGACGGTATGACACGTGAAAAAAGGAAGGATCGGTGACGTCACCGGGCACGCTCCCGTGCGCGATGGCGGTCGATGCGGCGTTGGTGTGTTTACCTTTCTGCACTCTGCCGGTAGATGAACTTTGCGGGTTTTTCGAGGCCGCACTCGAACTGCCACGGCCACGGCCGGCCCTTGGCATGCTGGAGCAGCAAACTCGCGGGTAAACACTGTTAATTACGGCGAAAAAATCGAAAAGTTTGAGGAGCTCCGAACAGTTGACTGTTGCTGGCTGGTGTTGCCAGTCCCGATGGTGGAACCAATTTACTGTTTGCCAAAAGTAGAGAATATTGTTATCAATCATTCAACATTGATTTTTTTTTTTTGCAAAGATGTGTGTGTCAAGAAATCTTAAGAAAGTTGACGGCGAGATCGTCATTTTTTTTTATAATTATGAATGGAAGTTGTTTATGGAGTTGATGCGGTTGTATCCATCCAGAAACTGTCTTAATTGTTTTATTCCATTTTAAAACTTACTGGTTTAGTGAAAATCTTCTCTGTTAGTTGAATCAGCTTCGCTAGAATTAGCGATGTTTTTCCGCTGGACCAGGAAAAGCTGCAGGATTCCCAAATCAGCCAAGCAATTTATCGATGACATCGCAGAATGACAATCTCGCCCCCCCCCCTTCCCTTCCCACGCCTTGTCTTTTAACATCAATCCCTTCCCTACTAACCCCGAGTAGGCCGCGGGTAATCGGCTCTCCTCCCACTAACATTTACACACAAGATCCTCTGTAATTACTCTTAGCTTTAAGTAAAATGTAATTACAAAAGCCGACTCGGTCCTAACCAGGTCCCAGTACCGAAAAGGACCTAATAATAAAAATAATTTTATGAAAAAAAAATGACAATCTCGCCGCAGTTCTT
Organism: Culex pipiens pallens; assembly: GCF_016801865.2. Classification (NCBI taxonomy): domain Eukaryota; kingdom Metazoa; phylum Arthropoda; class Insecta; order Diptera; family Culicidae; genus Culex; species Culex pipiens. The sequence goes on along the minus strand of NC_068937.1, from coordinate 93,478,064 downwards.
CGTCACCCGTAAAAAAGAAAAACCTCTTCTAACCGATCAAAACTTAAAAACACACACAATTTTCCAGCAAAAAATGTAAAAAACTAGACAAACAAAACACATACTACTGATTATAAAACAGCACATTTACCAGTGAGAAAAAAGTCATGCTTGTGCTTGAACAGCCTCCTACTTTGTAGATGTAAACAAAGTGGGATCATTCAAAAATCACGATACGCATTCTCTCTATTCATCACCCAGATGGGCACTAATTTTAAAAAATGAATAACTGCGACTATTTTCAAAAAAATAGCTAAAATTGGCTTTAACTTGAAAACGGTGCACTTTATAAAAATATCACTACAGTACTTTTTGATTGCAAATTAGATTTTACATCAAAAATGAAGTTGAAAAAATAGTTGCGAGCAATACAGTCCAGACTCGATTATCCGATGACCTCGGAAAAAATTCACTTCGGACAATCGAATCACGAAAAAAAAATTTTTTTTTCGTTTCCTGAATTTTTATTGTCGAGCTTACGTATGACCCCTAAACTACGTTAAAGTGATTTAAAACTTTTAAATCCAAGATGGCGGCCATTATGGCGGTGTTGAAATATTGAAAATTTGCATTTTATTATATAATAGGCAATCAACTATTCAAATTTGACTAAAAAGGGTTTGCAGAACTCGAATTTGATGTTTAAAACAAGAAAAAGAAAAAAAAATCGTGATTCGATTATGCGAAGTCCCATACAAACCTTCGGATAATCGAACTTCGGATAATCGAAACTTTGGATAATCGAGGCTTCGGATAATCGAGTCTGGACTGTATTTAGATTTTTTAGAAAAATCAGTATTGATTCAAAAGATTTTTTGCCCATTCTGGAAATTTCTGAAAAGTTGGCCTTTTATGTCCCCAAAAACATATAAAAAATAGTGTTTTTTTTTGCAAATCAAATTTTAGTGACCTACAACTTTGCCGAAGACATCAAATCGATCAAAAAATTTCCTTCAAGAGATACTGATTTTGGAATTTTCATTTTTGTATGGACAGCTGCCAAATTTGTTTGGAAAATTATATGGACAAACTAATGATGCAAAATGGCTTCTTTGGGCATATCGAAGGCACCAAAAAAGTTTCAGCCGAATTAAAAAATACAAAAAATAAAATTAAAGAGAAAAGACCGATTTCGTACATAATAGCTCAGCTGTCATTGTTATTCAGTTGAAACGTTATATGGACGAACTGATGGTGCAAAATGGCTTTTGTGGTAAAAGCCTCTCATTGTTTAAGCCTAATAAAAAAATATGGAAATAAGATTCCTAGATGAATTTCTCATGTCTTAAACTGTCTAGAGAAATGACGAAATAGAATATGAAAATAATATCGATCATAATAATTTTTGTACTTGGCTAATAAAGAAAAAAATATTTTAAAGTGCTATTGAGCCTCTTATCAATCTTATTATGAAACTTGTTGATGAGTCCCCGTTATTAGGAGCAGTTATCCTACTATTTTTTATATTGTCAGACCAAAATTCTTCTCGACATGGGTCAACCAAAAACGTTTCCTAACATTCACAATTGAAAACCATAACATTCAAGCTGCAACACTTGACATCCTAACCTCCCACTCCCCCTTCTTTCATAGTAAAATTTAAAAGCACCACTGATAAAATGCGATTTTATGCTCAGACCCGCCACAAAAAAAACCTTACCAAACTTTCCTCCGAGCTACACTTATTTTCGCTCTATTGTGCTGAAATAACATTTCCATGTTCGTTCTTTCGACTCGATTTTCCGTCCCATTTTCCCCAGCCCGGCAATCGGTCGAGTATTTTTGGGAGCTCTTTTACCACCCAGCCAACCCACTCCCCTTTTTTTGAAGAAAATTTATTCGTAAACTCGTTTTGCGGCATTAAATTATCAATAAATCTTCAAGTGCTTTTCTTTTGGCCTGCCTGCGGCGGCGGCGTCGGTGGACGGATTTTCCTTATAACCAGAACCGGAAAATTCGGATGCTGATCTGCGGTTTTTCCCGTTGGCTAAAAAGAGAGTGGTGGGGGGAAAACGCTCTCGAGTGACACTCTTAAAAGCAAAAATGGAAAGAGTTATAGGCTGGCGTTTTTTTAAGGGGGTTTCTTTTTGGCAAAATCACATCGCTTTTAGTTGCTAGTTTTGTGTGTGTGTCTGAGAATAACACAAAATAGTTCCGAAAATTGAAACATTGCAAAAGAGGATCGATCAAAATGAATGGATGAAAAGCTTTGAAAAAGGGGGGGGGGGGAAAGCTCAGCTCAGCTATTCTCCAATTGAGAGTGCTTCATTCGTGCTAAATAAACAGACTTATAAAAGAATAAAAATTTAATGCAGATTGGAGCACCCGTGTCGCCAACAAGCGCCTCACTTTTAGGTTAGTTTAGCAAATCCCGTCTGAGGGGGTTTGGATTATGTTAAATATTGAATAAATTTTGGAAAAGTTGTTAGGAAATATCAATAGAAATCATCAAAATCACATACAATCATAAAACTTCATGCTAACACAAATTATCTGCTTTATTCTCAAAATTCATTTATTAGGTCTTTTTCAAAAATTGCACTCGAACATTTTTCCATTCATCCATTGTCCCGAAGTGGGTTGAACGTGCTGCTTGAAAGGACCGGGTTTTTGTTCGTTCCATAGAAAATGTTCTGAGAACACGAATCGGATCGGACCGGTGGTTCGCTCGATGAATTGAAATCTAATAAATATTTCCATTTTGCATGCCGCAACACACACTCAAACAGAGCGAAAAATTGTCAGTTGTGTGACGGCTTCAATTGAGCGATGAAAAGGTGGGAGTTTTTTTGTTGCAGTTTCTGTTTTTAGATTGAATTAAGACTAGAAGAAAGCTGAAACGTCAGGAAACTGAACTGAAACTAAAATGAAATTGAATTTAACACTAAAAAAACAAAGCTGTACCAGAATTCAACTAGAAATTAACCTGAGAAAGAGCTAAAATTAAGAACGAAACTGATTGAATTGAATTCTGATATAACGTTAGAATTAAAATTCGAATAAAACTGAAACTGTCTTAAAAATAAACTGAAATTGAGACTGAAACAGAGAGTGAGGATTTTCATTGAACATATCCGGAGATTGAAAATGTTTCGAAATTTAAATTGAAAATAAACTAACTAACATTAAATCAAAATTTAAATAAAATATGGCATAGGAGGAGCCCTAATTTTTTTCTTGATGAATTGAACAGCTTGCAGGATGCCAAATGAGAGTAAATTTGAATTTAAATTGGTGAATAAATTGAAACTTCACTAAGTCTAAAACTTAACTAACTAAACTATAGATAAAAAATTTCATAAAGTCGAGACTTTATCCTAATTAAAAAAAATAATTTAAATTTGAGTATTAAACTTTACAACAATTCAAATTGAAAATCAACAATATTTTGTAGTTAAAATGATACTAAAATTCAAATCTCAAATCAACTTAATCGGAGCCTGTACTAAAAATGAAATTGAAACTGATCTGCAAACAAATTTAAATTGAAACATAATTAACATTAGACTGCAACAAAACCAAACTACAGTTACAACTGACATTAAATTGAGATTGAACCTCTTAAAAAACTGTATTAAGACTAAACTAATATTGAGATTAATATAGAAATTCAACTAACGGTGAGCCTGAAACTGTTTCAAAATTTAAAGTTGCAAGGTTGTTAACGATAAAATTATCGAGGCTCGATAACTATAACGAAAGTTCTATCGTTATCGTTGGGACGATAACGATAATCTATCGTTATCGTTATTTCAATAATTCTATCGGCGATAATCTTATCGTCGATAACGGACGATAACTCGTTTTTAAAATCTTTCTAAAATCGATTAATTCAACCATATCATGTTAAATTTTTAATGCTTAAACTAAGTTTTTTTTTTTTGAAAATCTAGTAAGTTTCAAAGTAAAATATGTACTCAAAATAGTTAAAAAAAATACCGTATTTTTTCAAAAGTACTCAAATTTTCATAATTTGCAAAATGGGTATCAAACGCTGCGAAATTTTGTATGCTTTTTCACTTTATTAGAGTGTTAAACTTTAATTTTTCGAAAATACTCAAATTTTCAAAAATTGCAATATGGAATTTCTGAAATTTTTCCTATTTTTTCCTCTATTGGAGGTGGACAAAAGCCCCCTGGAGCTGTGTCTGGTATTATTCAAGATCTCAAAAAGGCACAAAACCACCTCATCTTGTCGCATCAACAAGTACACAAAACTCAAATGATACAAGACGAGGTCACTCTTAAAACTAACTCAATAAATTTATTTGGTTTGCTTTTTCTAATTAAGAAAGTTTTTTTTAAATACTATTATTTTCACAAAATGCCGAAGCGACATTTTTTCATGGTTTTTCACATTATAAGAGTTTTTTTTTTTAGAAAATAATGGTTTTTTATAAATAATCGTATGTTTTCGACGGTTTTTTTTTATTTTTTTTTAAATATTCAATTTAGGTATCAAACAAAGCGAAATTTTAGTTTGGTTTTTCACATTAATTACATTATTAAAAAAATAAAAAAATATCGCATTTTTTCGAAAGTACTAAAATTTTCATACTTTGCAATATGGGTATCTAACGAAGCGAAATTTCATATGCTTTGTCACATTAATAGAGTTTTTTTTTTGGAAAATATAATAAAAATCACAAAATACCGTATTTTTTCTAAAATACTCAAAGTTTCAAAATTTGCAATATGGAATTCAAACGAATTGAAATTTTGTATGCCTTTTAAATTTATTTGAGTTTTTTTAAATACTAAAATTTTCACATGATACCGCATTTTTTGAAAATACTCAAATTTTTTAAATGTGCATTATGGGTATCAAACGACGCAAAATTTTGTATGATATGAAGTAAACACAATTTGAATTTATGTATCAATACTAATACTGCATATTTTGAAAATTTGAAGATTTTCTTAAAAAATACGGTATTTTGTGATTTTTTTTATGTTATCCAAAAAAAACTCTTTTACTGTGAAAATGCATACAAAATTTCGCTTCGTTTGGTATTGCAAATTTTGAAAATTTGAGTTCTTTCAATAATATACGGTATTTTGTGAAAAAAATATATATTTTCAAAAGAAACTCTATTAATGTGAAAGCGCAAACCAAACTTCGCTTCGTTTAATACCCATATTGCATATTTTGAAAATTTGAGTATTTTCGAAAAAAATACGGTAGTTTGTGAACATTTCAGTATTTTTCAAAAAATAAATAATTAATTGAAAAAGCATACGTAATTTCAATTTGTTTGATATCCATATTGCATATTTTGGAAATTTGATTATTTTCGAAAAAAATCGAAAATTTGTGAAAATTTTAGTATTTTACAAAAAAAACTTTTTTCGCTTCGTTTGATACCGTCATCTGGGGTGACATTGGGTCTGGGGGGTGAGATTGGGTCATACAAAAATGCTGAAATTTGTATGACCAATTTCACCCCCCCCCCCCGACCCAATGTCACCCCTGATGACAGTACCCAGATACATATTTTGAAAATTTGAGTATTTTCGAAAAAACGGTAATTTTTGAAAATTTTATTGTTTCGCAAAATAATACTTCAATTAAGTGAAAGAAACATCAAAATTTCGCTCCGTTTGATACCCATATTGCAAATTATGAAAATTTGAGTATCTTCGAAAAAATACGGTATTTTCTGAACAATTTTGATGACATATTTATACTATGAAACTTACTACATTTTCAAAAAAATATGTTGTTAGTGAAAGCATTGGAAATTTACCATGATATGGTTGAATTATTCGATTTTAGAATGATTTTAAAAATGAGTTATCGTCTATTATCGGCGATAAGATTACCCGGGCAGACAGCAATAACAAAATCCATACCATTTCAATAACAAATACTGTTAAAATAACAGAAAATGTTATGGAATCTTCTTGAAAAATCAATTTTTGCATAAGAGTTTAATAACAGTTTTGATATTGGTTGAAAGCCAAAACAACTTCGGAACAACAATTTTTGTTATGGAAGAATAACTCCAACTGTTATTAGGATGATAGGATTAGTTGTTAACCCGAGCAGACGGAAATAACTTCGGAATAACATTTTCTGATATTTGAAAATACTATGCCAATAACATGTTATGTTATTTATAACAAGATTTGTTATTCGTCGTTATGATTTTTTGTTATTGGATTGTTATTGTAATAACAGACTAATAACATTTTCAGTTATTCTTCGAACAAATCTTTGTTATTATTTTTTGTTATTTTAACAACTAATCCGATCATCCCAATAACAGTTGGAGGTATTCCTGCATAACAAAAAATGTTATTCCAGAGTTGTTTTGGCTTTCAACCAATATCAGACTAATAACAAATTTTGTTATGATAACATACACTGTTATTAAACCCTTATGCAAACATTGATTCTTCAAGAAGATTCCATAACACTTAATGTTATTTTAACAGTATTTGTTATTGAAACAGCTTGAATTTTGTTATTACCGTCTGCCCGGGAAAATAACAAAGAAATATAACAAAGATTTGTTTGAAAAATAACTGAAAAATTTTATTACAATAACAATCCAATAATAAATAAACCATAACGACGAATAATAAATCCTGTTGTAAATAACATAAAACGTTATTTGCCTAGTACAGAGAAACCTCTTTTTACGCGGTGGCTTTACGTATTTTGTTTCGTCGTTTGCTCTTAAACTACGCAATATTTTTGCAAGCTTCAAAAAGCATTTTGTAGACCTGAACAAAACCTACAAATTGCTTTTTGAAGCTTGCAAAAATATTGCGTAGTTTAAGAGCAAACGACGAAACAAAAAGCGTAACGCCACCGCGTAAAAAAAGGTTTCACTGTATTTTCAAATATCAAAAAATGTTTTTCCAACGTTATTTCCGTCTGCTCGGGTATCGCCGATACAATTATCGAAATAACGGTAACGTTAGACGCTAATATTATCGACGATAATTTTATCGAATAACAACCTTGCAAAGTTGGAAAATGGTTGGACCTCATTTGCCTGCCAATAGATTTTCTTTCTCAATGAATTAAACGGTTTGCAGTATGCCAAATGGGACTGATTCAACTAAACGTGAGAATCAAATTTACATAAAGTAAAGAATTTATCTTAACTAGATCATAGATTGGAATTAAATTAAAACTGATTTTGTACTAAAATTTTTATTCCAAATCGATTTAATTTGTACTAAAAATAAAACTTAAACTGAATTTGATTCAAATTCGGGATGTTAACTGAACTAAAAAAATGAAGCTTAAATAAACTAAGTCTGAAATTCTTTTGAAACAGGGACTGAAATGCGTCCGGATTCAATTGAAACAGAAACCGTATTGAAAACAGTATTGAAATTTAAATAAAATTCACATAAAACTATCTAAACTGAACTTAAATTGAGATTCAAAACAAACATGAACTTGGACAGGAGCAGTACTAAAATTAAAATTCAACGAAAACTTGAAACTTGAAAACACAATTAAAAATTAGATTGAATTAACTAGAACTATGTATTGAAACTGTACGAAAATGTGGCTGAACTAAACTAAAATTGATATTGAAACTAAAGTGAAACTAATATTGAAGTTGTACTAAATGTTATACTGAATATAGAATTGAATTGAATTTTATACTAAATCGGAATTGAAATTGAACTAAAATAAGAAACTCAACTTACTTGAGATTGAAATTCAGCTGAAACTGTGACTAAAACGCATCAATAGTTAAGACCGAAACTGGATTGATAAATTATACTTGAACTGCACAATAATATAAATTAAAAATCAACTGAATTTATTCTAAAAACGATTCAAAACCTCAACTTATATTGAAATTGGAATTCAACTTAAGCTGAGGCTGAAGCTGTGCTTAAATATATATTAAAAATCAACTGAAACTGCGCGTATTGAATTTTAAATTGATTGTGATCAAAAATTGAGATTGAATTTAAATTAAGTTAAGGATTGAAACTTCACTCATACTAGACTGAAACTAAACTATATTGAGGTGACAGCTGATATAAGGTTTAACTTGAAATTCTAATTAAACTGAGAAAATCAATTGAAACTGAACTAGACATGAGATTGAGACTGAAATTAAATTAAAATTTAATCTCTTCTTAAACTAAAACTGTAGCTGTACTGAAATTGAAACTTAAATTCATTTAAAATTAATACTGAATTTGATTTAAAATCAAAATTTTAATTAAACTTAAATAAAACTGAAATATAACTTAACTGAGAATGAAATTCAACTGAGAAACTGGGACTGAAACGCATTTGATACAAAACTGTAATGAAAGTGAAATGTAAACTTATCTTAAACTGGGACTAAAAATTGAGATTTAAATTTATCTGAAATTGCCATTGAAACTTAATTTATATTGAAATTAAAGCTTAGCTAAAACGGAACACAACTTGAAATTATTGAAATAAATTTTAAATTTGTTCAAATTGAAACGAAATAATTGTGACTAAAACTAAGATTAATATTGAAATACAACAAGAAAATCCATCCACAACCTTAATTGAGCATAAATCCAAGTCCGCTTCAATCTCAAACCCCATTTCCATTTGCACTTAGAAAAAACAACACAGCAAAAAATCCGATGGTAAAATCGCATGCAAAAGCATGCACATCACCTTTGTGAGAAAAAGCATGTAATATTGTATGAGAAAACTTGTACACAAAAAGCATGTACCGAAGAAAAAAAATCAGGTCTGCTCACCCCAAAAATTACATCAATCCGGGGAGAGTCATATTCAGATAACCAAGTCCGCGCCCAAACTCACTCGGCTATTTCGCCGCTATGAAAATAATTGGATCTTCACCGATGTAGCTGTAGGTTCCCCATACATCGTATGCAGTTAACACAGTATACGAGGAACGGAAAACCTACTGTTACATTGGCATTGATACAACTATTTTCATAGCGGCGAGATAGCCGAGTGGGTTGGGGCGCGGACTTGGTAATCTGAATATGACTCTCGCCGGATTGATGTTGTTTTTGGGGTGAGCAGACCTGATTTTTTTTTTCTTCGGTACATGCTTGTTGTGTACACGTTTTCTCATACAATATTACATGCTTTTTCTCACAAAGGTGATGTGCATGCTTTTGCATGCGATTTTACACAGAAATTTTTTGCTGTGAAGCACGTCTAACGACTTAATTGAAAAACTTTTCCATCCTTGAGCTGGCTGCCATTTTCTTGCAAAGAAACTAGCTGCTGGGACCTCTTCCTGTATTGTCTTGCTGTTATTGTTCAACTTTATCATTCATTTGCATGGACGCAAGTGGTTTATCACTTTTGTCGACGCTGGTTTTTTGCTTCTCTCTGTTGGTGAATAAACAAGTGATGCTGGGAGAAGTAGGTCAAATTAAAATCATCTTTAGAAAGATGAAAAATAATCAAAACAGATCCAGATTTTATTAGCTTGCTTGAATCACTTCATTCTAGGGAGATTTTTTTAAAATGGTTTTCTTAATTAAGGTTAAGGAGGAATCCAATCTGTTTCTTTAATTAGCAGGTTTCCAAACGAAAAGTAATCAGCTGGAAGTCTGAACAGCAATCAACAATATTGTGACGACTCAACCATAACTCCTCTAGCTAACCCCTGTTGATAATTACGACCAGTAACGATGGCTTCCAGCTGCTTGCAATATCCTTAAATGTTAAACTAACCGTACTCGATTGACCTCATTCCTGCTACTTGGCCATCCAGCATTGATCGGATGCCCATAACCACTTGACTTCCCCCCCCCCCCCCCCCAGAGAAGAGCAAAAAGAAAGAAAAACTTCTTACCCCCAAGTGTAGGTACTGCGGAGCAATCAACTAAACGATCAGCCAGAAAAGAAGTCACTTTCCGAAGAAAATCAATAAACTGATTGTTTATGGCACCATCGTCATCGTTGACCCCCTCCCTTCTTCGCTTTCCACCCACTTGAGGAAGGGTAGTGAACCGACAACAAACACTGCAAGTTCCAAGGACTAAGACAGTCAGTTTAGTGGGGGGAGGTTAAAACAAAGCAGAACAAAAGTCACTACTCTGCAGAGTTGTTCTTGGAGCCACGGGATGTCCCAGAGGGTTGGGAAAAGACGGCCAGCATTGGTTGACTGGGGGGTAATTTGGTGATTGCTGGACAGATTTTTTTCAATCCAACTAGCTTGTGGTCTTTTTATTCAGATTTTTTTCTTCTTCTTAGCAATTCTTCCAAAAATGAGTAACTTTTTTGGATATTCAACGAAGAAAACATTATGAAATTTCTTATAAATGAGAAATAAACGAACAGAAAAAGTGTGGTTTTCTGAGTGTCGATAAAGTGGTGTCCACTATTTCGTTTATGAAGCTCAAGCATTGGAACGATTTTCAATGTTTACTGATGAGTTGAACATTTTTCTATAATTTTAAAATCAAATTCAATATTTGAAATTGTTCAAAACTGGAGGGGGGGGGGTGTTCTAAAAAGTTGTAAAGCAGACAATTACAAAAAAAATTATGTATAAACATAAGGGGTTTGGTTATAAACATCACGAGTTATCGCGATTTTACGAAAAAAAAGTTTTGAAAAAGTTACTTTATGCGTTTCTCTTTGTTTCGTCGTCCGTGTCTGTCGCGGGTGACCATGAACGGCCATGATCAACGACGACCAACTTTTTCAAAACTTTTTTTCGTAAAATCGCGATAACTCGTGGTGTTCATAACCAAACCCCTTATGCTTATACATCATTTTTTTTGTAATTGTCTGCTTTACAACTTTTTAGAACATTGTTACACTCTAAAAAACAACCCTGCAAAGTTACAAAAAAAAAAACAAAACTTTTAATTAATTTTTTTGTTCTGAATGGAAAAATTACCCTTCTGGGTCAATGTACATTCGAAAAGTACATTAAATTTCCCATAAAATGACATGAGCATGAGCATGAGCATGGTTGACTGCCAATGAGCTGCTACTCCGTTATTGACAGATCAGCTGAAGTTAAACAATGAATCAAAAATGATCAGTGGGAGCCAACCATCCGTTCACTGTTTAACCTCTGAAGATCCCTACTTTATTAGTCAATACCGGCGCCCTCCCAAGAAGCCTGCAGTTCAACGAAAGGGAGGAATGTTAGTCCGATAGTTGAAGTTGCAGACTCATCAAGCACATAGTTTTTTGCTATATACTTGTTGATACCACTTGAGACCGTTGAATCCACAGCATCTCCTTCAAGCATCACGTGATTAATATTTTTTTGGATTAGCAGGATAAGGTATTGGCTTTTCGATGCCTCCCGAGCTACGACGCTATGGGGAGGACTTTCATAACAGACCCGTCGGCGAGCCTTCCGAGCAACGATGCTATGGGAAGGTCTTTCTGGTTAGCACACAAAATCACTCACACACAGTTATTTTGCTCCACTATTAACTCGACGATCCAAATTGTCAGTGCGTCTTTCGATCATTACATAGAAATGGCTTTTTTACCGCAAACAAATAAAACCTTATTCGAAAAATTTAAACACAATCCACCCGACGCCGTGCCTTCCGATCAACGATGATATAGGAAGGGCTTTGAAAATCACAAAACAATAAATTAAGACATACACAATTCACGACAAAAGGCACACAAAAAAATCACTTTTCACTCCGAATATTGTTTACACCACCTTTACAAATAATGCACTCACCCCATACGAACAGCGACACAAATTATGCACTCACCCCATAAGAACAGCGGCACAAAAGCACACAAAAAAATTAACCTGAATAATCACGACTTCGCGTCCCCACTTCCAGCGCACCAATCTTAAATTTCCCATAAAATGACATGTTCCAAAAAATTTTACAGTTAAGTAACGGAAAATGGCAGAGTTTTTAAAGCTTTTTTTTGTGTTTTTTTCGATTAAAAAAACATTTTTTGGAATTCAGAGTACGTCATCAAACCGGGCGTCTTATTTTATATAAAAGTCCCTTTGACACCAAATTTCTATCTCATCACCGTTTCAGGCTGCAAATTATTGAAAAACACCTCTTTTTAGCATGCTCAAAAATGGAAGGGGTCGTACCGTCCCTCCGTCACAAGCAGCGATGGAATAATCATCATCAAAAGAAAATCATTGGACGTTCATCAAGAGAAAAAATCCGAAAGGAGCATTGCTCTCCTCTCTCGCGCACGAAAGATCGGTTAAAAGGAATTTAAAAAAATCATCATCTTGATTATTCGGTGGAACATCTTTTTCACTACTACACTTGCAAGTGCAACGTCACACGTCAAAAAATGACCTGTCACATTTTGTAGATGGGCAATGCGTGTAAACAAAGTGAAATAAATATTTTTAAGTAGTGCTGACAAGGAAATTCACAAACAATTATCCGCAGATTGATTTTCTTGGAGAATTTCGGGAGAGATTTTCTTTAGCGTGATTTGTTTCCTCTCTCTTTCGCGGGGAAGAAAGTTCGCTAGCGAAATTGATTTTTTTGTGATTAATCCATCCCTGGTCACAAGATATCAAAAAAACGGACCTCGGATTCGTGATCAGGGTCAAAGTTACCCCTTAGGACAAAGTTTCACTCAAATCGAAGAGGGGTCGAGGCAACTTTTCCCGATTTCGTGTGAGTTGGTAGAGAATTACCCATAGACAATGACCTTACATATTATCTGATAAAGTGCAACGCGTCCAAAGTTAGAGACATTCTATGTTGAATTTTTTAGAAAAAATTACACTTTTGAAGGATAAGCTGAGATACAGCCCCTGAAAGCTAAAATTTTGTAAATAATAAGAATTCTCAGTGTCATCTAATTAACCCTTATTTCTCAACTCTTAGTATCTTGAAAAGTATTGGTTCGATTTCCGATGCTAAAAGTGAATCTTTTGTGAAAATTTCTGCTCATTTCTATAAACATAACTCAGAAATTTAAGAATCTATAGCACACCATTTGGACATGTCCAAATAACCATTTCTTTATTCTAAGAATTCGAAATTATCTTTAATAGAAAAGAGCAAAAAAAAAAAAAAATCACAAAGTATTAGTTTTCATGTTTTATGTTTCATTGAAAGTCGAACTAATAATTTCCGAGATAAGACAAATGAAGACTAATTAGATGACACTGAGAAAAACTCATACACCCAAAGTAAGACCGTGCAGATAGTCCTCCCGAAAAGGAACGTGAGGAAAATACTATTTTGCGAGAGTATAGACCTCTCGCGTGTTCATTCGTTCATTGAAGCAGTTCATCCCATTGATTGGCTTATGGACAAATGACCGCCACTTAGACACCGAACCATGGTGGCCCATACGGCAAAGGCACGGTTCAATATGCCGAAGGTCTTGGGTTCGAGTCTCGGTACCGGTACTTTTTTATTTTGATAAATGAACTTTTTTTGAAAATGAACCCATGAGTAAAGTACTCTCGGTAATTTCGGGATTTATCCTCTCCGTCCACACACAGTACCATTTTACTACCAAATCGTGCTCTTTATCCTCTCGTATGCCGATGCCCAGTTCTGGGTGTAGTTACTTTTAAAATTGGCGTAACCTTAGATGTAAACCGGGACCCGTGGTGTAGGGGTAAGCGTGGTTGCCTCTCACCCGGTGATCACGCCTTCCGTCGGACGGGGAAGTAACTGTTGGCCCCCGTCTAACCTAGAGGTTAGGTCGTTAGCTCAGTCCAGGTGTAGGAGTCGTCTCCCTGGGTCCTATCTCGGTGGAATCGCTGGTAGGCAGTTGGACTTACAATCCAAAGGTCGTCAGTTCGTCAGTGCCTCCTAGACCAACCTTCACGTATACATATCGACTCGGATCAAATTCTGAACAACTGTCTGTGCGTGTGTCTGAATGTGAGTCCGTGCACCGAAAAATGCATTATCTCCGGACTGGTTGAACCGATTTGGACCGTTCTGGTCCCATTCGATCCGTCTTGGAGTCCCACAAGACCCTACACCCAGAACTGGGTATCGGCATACGAGAGGATAAAGAGCACGATTCGGTAGTAAAATGGTACTGTGTGCGGACGGAGAGGATAAATCCCGAAATTACCGAGAGTACTTTACTCATGGTTCATCTTCAAAAAAAGTTCATCTATCAAAAAAAAAAAAAGTACCGGTACCGAGACTCGAACCCAAGACCTTCGGCATATTGAACCGTGCCTTTGCCGTATGGGCCACCATGGTTCGGTAACTAAGTGGCGGTCATTTGTCCATATAAGCCACTCAATAGGATGAACTGTTCCAATGAACGAATGAACACGCGAGAGGACTTTACTCTCGCAAAATAGCACTTTCCTCACGTTTCTTTTCGTGAGGACTATCCCCTCGTTCTTTAACTTTGGGTGTAGTTAATATTATGAAGTACTTCAAAAGTTATGCTAAAAATATGATTTTACCAAAAGTCCGGAAGATTGTAACAAGGGTGGGTTTTTTTAGAAACCCCGTCATGTTATACATTTTTAGAAAGGTAACGAGTCCAAATCATTAAAAATCTGACAACCTTATCAAAAGTTATAAGCACTTTTTATAGGCCGGATCTCATATTTTTTTATGAAAACATCGTCCGTAATCAAAAGACCTTTCGAACGTGACCAAAAGATTGAAGATCTAAAACTTTATCATTGTAAGGATGACCACCTTAGATGGATTAAGTAACGTTTTTGATGAACAATTAGTAAGTGCACTTTGGACCAACCTTATTTACAGAAACTGAAATTTCGACAACTTCGTCCAAATAATTCCAAATTACCCCACGGCTGAGAAAAATCATCCCGAGGATGCGGGAGTTTAAGTCATCAAGTGATTTTTCCTTCTTTTTTTATTTTCTTTTCTCCCGCACTAGATGACCATCGTCGCCGTCGTCGTAATATCTCAGATATGAACCCTTCACACGCAGTGGCAGCAAATAGAATCACGCCCGCCCATGATCAGGTCGTGGTGATGATTATGGCTGTCAATAGCGAAGGAGACAGCACTAAAACCAAAGGGGGCATTACTTTCGTGGAGTCCTCTGAGCGGGGGTGTTGCGAATGACTTTATCGTTTTTATTTGTGTTGGCGTGAGCTGGAATTGTTCTAGTTTGAGTAAAGACCAAAGTTGGACCAATCCCCCCACCCCCTTCTGCTTCTTTATTTCGGTAATGGTTATGATTATTTTCTCAATTACTTGGCCACCCTCTCTCTCTCGCTTTATTTCAGTTGGGTGTCGATGGATGATTCAGCTCCGGAGTGGGATGAAGTGTTTATTCAGTCCAGAGTAGCCAAGTGGAAGTATTTTTGGAACTTTGGGAAGAGGACTCTCGTTTATTAGTTTTCTTAGCGTTTGGGCTGTTATTTGCCGGGATTGGCCGATGACAGGTTGACGAAACGTGAACGTCGTAACAAATGAGGTAAAAAAGTCGGGGGTGAAATCGATACAGCTAATCGTGTTGATTTAGGCAGATCTTGCTAGGTTTGTGTCCATGCAAGGAAAAACGAACCTGTTGGTTGGTGTCTCTACTAAGTAAGCTGGTGGAGAACGAGATTGTTTGGTGAAAAGTTAATTTCTTTTGCAAAAATGCATTTCAAGAAATTAACATAATGAAATGAAAAGCTAAAAATATCTTACCTCAATCCAGCCCTCAGTAGCTATTTCAATAATTCAAAATCAAATGATGCACTTCACCAATCATAACGCTTTGACAAACCCTCGTAAAAGCTCACTTGTCAGACACAAATCCCCCAGAATCGTCCATTATTCTAACCCATTCCCTCTTTCAGAATCTTGTCATCCCAGAGCTGGAACAAATAACCCTTCATTCCTGTCGTTCAGATTACCATCTCGGCACAAACACAAACAGCACCAATGTGCACTCGCACATCGCATCGATAAAGTGTCTCCCTTATGGGGAGCCCTGCCCCATTTAAGGACACTTGAGTGCATCGTTGTCGTCCCAGAATGGCATTCTCCTGGATGATCTGTGTGGCACCCCAGACAAACTGGCCAGTCACGCACTTTGGTGACTGCTTCCTTTGGTTGAATGAATGATCCTTTCGTCGTCCTTCCACTTTTCTACCCTCGCCCCCTAGCTGGATTGGCATTTGAACTTCCCCTCTCGGTACATTATCATTGATGCATAAATTACAGGAAATGCAGGGATGTAGTAAGTTTTGGCATTCATGTTTGTGAAATATTGTATAGCTTTGTAATGGATTGCGCCGACCTACAATATTAATTATTTTAGAGTAATTGTGTACAGGAATGTTACTGACAAAAGTTAGCAGCAGTCAAAATACTCATTGAAAAAATAATATTATTATTTTGTAATTTTGCAGTTTTTCCATCTGGTGAATTTACGATTCAGCTAACTTCATTTACTTAAATCTCTTCAAAACAAAGCACTTGCAAATTTACGAAAAGTACAATCGATAAAATAGTTTATAAATATTTTTTTGTTTTATTTTTTGTCATCAAGAAATGCGAAATTTGAGTACCGCAACTGGGGCGAATCGGGACTACAGTCTGAATAGGGACAGTACGTTACAGAGCACTTAGAAGCTAAAACTGCTGTCCCAATTCGCCCCAGATGACATTTGATGTTGTTAATTCCAGGATATCTGATAAAACATTTGAAAAAAAGCTTATCTAATTTTCTGTTAAGATGTATTAATTGTATCTTATAACAAGTTGAGTAATAAACATTTTTTGCAATTCCGCTGTGAAACTTTCAACTTTTCCTGTCCTTCTGGAGAAACGAAACGGCCTACTTTTCCCTACCATAACAGAATGGAAAATTAATACCTTTCAATACCAATGCTGAAAAGTTCTACTTTTCAGCACTGTAATGGGTGCTGAAAAGTTAAACTTTTCACCAGGTGTATCGAAAAGTAACATTTTTAAATATTTTTCTATTTTGATCGGTGAATTTACTAAATACATGAATGTTTGACATAAAATTTCATTCTAGAAGCGTCTTTCGAAATGGCAAAAAATGTTGTAAGCAACTTGTGCAAAACTTAACGTAAACCTTTACGAATCGTGCTGAAAAAAAATCTTCTTTTCGCAACTTGTTGCATAAACTACTATTTTCTAATTTTCCTCTCGTTTTATCAAATTTGTTCATCGTTTTCAAAAATTGATTTCTAAATTGTCAGTTAAAAATCTTGTGGAGTGGTTGAATTAAAAGTAATAATTTTAATACATGGAGAGAAATTTGATCATAGATTTTTTTTCGAATTTCGCGACATTTCAGGTTATTTACCAAATTTCACGACAAAGAGCTAATTTCACAGATTTCACAGATGGCTTTCGTGAAATCGCGAAAAATCACTAGCCCTACCTATGACTAAAAAAGGGCATTTTGTATCAAGGCACCATTCAATTTTGGCTGCTGTCCATTCAAAAATGGTACGTTAATATTCGAAAATCTGTATTTTTATAAGCAATCGGTTGGTGTCTTCGACAAAGTTGTAGGTATTGATGAAATACTACACCATTTTTTTACGATTTTTGTTTATAAATTCGTTTTTACAATAATTTAATTACTCAAAATCCATATTTTTGAATTTTTGAATTTTATTAACGTGTTTAAGGGGAAAACCGCAACTTTAAAGCCATAGAGTTATCTAAGCCCGATCTCACGCACACTAACTTACCATTTGTTTTTGCTGGCGACCACAAATTTTAACCTTAAAATCCATCGTGTACGTACACGCAATACATGTCCACGTAGATAGCTCTATAGAAAAGTATGGACCAAGTTAAGCTGCCAAGTTATGATTTCAAAACAAAATTGTTTTATGCTCTAGAACCCTCGACGAAATAGTTCGACCCGGAAAGATGTTGGGGAAGAGCCCATTCTCACGATGCCAAATATCAAACTTACCGATTTCCGATTTACTGTACATCGAAATTTCATAAAATTCTAAATATTTCCAAAATGATCCAATCTGGCTTTTTTTTTGATCTAGGGAAGCCCGTCCAGTGGCGGGGTTGTGACTCGAAAGAGTCAAACCCTTTCGCCAATTCTTAGAGGTTTGGTTATACTAATTCATTTAAAGCTGATTCTTTTCTCAACAACGGTCTTCATAGTGGAGTTTAATAGGTGGAGTAAAATATATGATTTGGACGCCCCAGCTGCTTTCAAGAGCTTAAAGATGAATGGCAAACCCGTAATCTACTTTTTACGCGTGTATTCAATCACTTTGATCGCAGCGGTGTGTTTGTGTACAAAATCTTACTCATCCTCTTCCTTTCAATAAATCACTTTCGGCCATCACCCACCGCTTTCGTGTCGTCACGCTCCAGCGCCGTTTCTTCAACTCCAGCTCGACCGATCACGGCCACGGATCGTTCGCCCGTCGGCTGATGGGGCCCCAGTTGCTGGCGACGCTCTCCGACGATCACAGCAGGCTACGTCTGCCCTTTTCCGAAGTTGCCACGTGGATCGCCCATCTGGTTTTGTCCAAAATCAAGCGTTTTTCTTGGCCGGTGTCCCGGGTTTGGTTCGCTGCAGGTTTCTGCCGGAACGGCCACCGTTAAAACCGAACTGTATTCTCTCACCGGGGCTTTTCTTTTTCGATGTAGATGGACGATCACGCGGCCACAAGACTCCCGACTTCCGGGAAGATGTCAACCTGAATGTAGCCAGTCGCAGTGACAGCTTGATGGCTAAAGCGTTTTTCACCGAACAGTGATGGTTGGTTGCGCTGAGCGAGGGGTTGCAGCCCAGGGTTTTTTTTTCAGCGTGAAAGGTTTAAAAGCACGGAGAGTGAAACTATTCTATTTTTAGCATCGAAAAAACAAATTCGCTACAAGCGCCTGGGGTAGATCTCCGCAGAAATGATCAAAGCAGACGGCTAGTTGTCAGCTGGGATGCTGCATTGGCTGTTCAGCATAATCTGGGACACCATGACTTTTCTGATCCAATCCTGGATGGTGTTAGCTGGGGTGTTATCGATAAGGATTGAGCATTCCAACGACCTCAGCAATGCGGATGATAATTTGCAGAGAGGAAACGGCATGCAGATAAACTGCGGAAGAGGTCGCGAAGGTCGATACTTTCCGGTTCCAAACTGGTCACATACACGTGTATCAAGAAGGCCCAAGATGCTTTCAAAGATCTTTGCATCTTTAGGGATCAAATCAAATCAGCATCAGATCTACCGAGAACCGCTAGATTGGAACCCGCAAGGGCAACAAGATTGGGGTAAACCTTGACGTTGCAATGTGGCCCCTGTGGTCTATTTGCAATAGGATACCTTAGTAAAAAAGCAATTGACTCCAAATTTCTGGCCTATTTTTTAGTTTTAGGTCATGTATGCGATGGATAACAGACAAATCAGGGTGAATTGATGTTAAATGCAAACTTTTACCTTAAATTTCACCCTTCGCTACACTTCTGCAAATCTCAACACGAATCCTTTTTCCAATCCCACCCCACTTAATCTCCATCACCCACCGGTACTCACGCACAAAAAGACAAAACAATCCGGACGAAGAAGATGGCGTCGAGAGATTGTGGCTGCTGACGCGATGGCCAATTCTTCATCCTTATCGCGCGTGCACCCCATTCACACGTCATCCAGGGTCAGAGATGTGCGTTCCTCCTACGCACTCTACCGATCACAAAAACGGCAACGGTCGACAAGAATGCAACGACGATGCTGTTTGCGGTGGGCAAACCATCCGTTTCCCATTGCTAGACCACAGATTGCGCTGCTGTTCGTGTGTTGCCTAAGTGAGGGCGCAAAAAAAACTCAACTTTAGGATTTGGTCTGAAGCACGGGATGCTTATGACTTTTTTGAAGTTCGCTTTTCGTGAGAATTTGTGAATTCTAGATTACATTTTCAAAACAACCAATGCGCCATGGGTTTCCTTTGTACATAGGACCTTTTGAAAAAGTAAGCAAGAATTAATCTTGTTTTCTAGATGTTTTATGACTAGTTGGTAACGTTTAGCCAGCACACCCACCAAAAAGGCACAAGTAAGCTGGAAAGGCACCGTCTGTTTTAAGCTTCAAAATTCCTTCTCGTCTACAAGTGCACAAACATTTGCACAGCATTGCAGCGCACAAGCATGATGAACACGGTCTTCGGACGAGCTGTCATCCGCGTGGGTGCGTTTAGTGGGAGTGAGTGCGTGTGTCATCTTTGTCACTACAGCTCTGACTTTCTGTCTGGATCTTTGTCCTTGATATGTGGGACATGATGGGTTTGGTTAGTCGAAGAAGGGGTGGCGGGAGGATCCTCATCCGTGGGAATTGATTATTATCTGACTTTCACACACTTCACTGAACCGTGAGAGTGGTGGTGGTGGTTGGGGTTGTTGTGGCCGCTTTGGAAATGACGGCAAATGGATTCCATGATAGGATTGCCAAGTGTGAGAAGATGACGACTCATAGCACTTTAAACGTTATACACGAAGATCTATAATCAGCGCGAAAGGAACAACGAATGGACGTTATTTTTTTAACTTTTCAATATGAACTTAAACCAACATGTTTCTTTTATCTCCACAAAGAACTCCAACTCTATGAAACATTATCCAAACTTCACATTACTATTATAACAGGGGAAATATACCCATTCCTATCACTCTTAACAGTGGAGTCTGAATGATGCTCGATAATACGGGGTGTTTCTTGAAATTAACTAAAACCAAGTACACCAACCAGTAGAATTATTGCAGCTTTTTGTGAAAATTTTTGTTTAATTTGAAAATTACCAAAAATTATTACTATTTTTTGTAAAGGTATTTTTTCAAAAATATTTTCAAAGTCTATCCTCGTCTGACGAGAAAATGTTTTTGGCAACATTTAATTCACCCTCTATAACCCAACCCCGCCTCTAGACGGGCTTCGATTTGAAAAATCGCCAAAAATCAATTTTTCAACCAAGTGTTGATCTTTAAAAGGCATTGGAAAGAAGAACCCTCAAAATTTTACAAAGTTTTAGAAAGGCAAAATGTAATGATAGGAGGTGGTAGAATAGGTCAAATGCTACCAAAAACTTACATAAACTAAACAAGATAAATGCAAATTAAAATACTAAAAATGAAACAAGAAAAACATAAAACAAGAGAAGTAATGTTTTTTGTAAAGTGCTCAAAATTATCTCCTAAACACAGGAAAAGTAAAAAATCTACGAAAAAAAATTTGGGCAGTGAGGGTTAACAGCACTTTTTACATGTATGCATTGAAAATTCCAGCAAATGATAAAACATTGCAAAATGTTGTGTATGTTTGATTTCATAATGCATCAAAAACTTAATGCTTAATCAACATATCCATATATTTTTTCTTATTTTTCTCACGTTATGTGCAACTTGTTCATTTATATTTTATTAAATTTTGGAAGACAGGCTACGCTAGGGTTTGATTGGATTTGATTAACAAATTTTACAAAGATCTAAATTAAAAACGTTACTTAATCCATCTGTAGTTGGTTGGTGCCTTCCTCACATAGTAATGTAATCAAAAATAAAAATAATTCACTCAAATCAGACAATTTTCCCGTTTACTCATTTCTGAGTATTGCCGCTAAAACTCTTATTATTCACGCAAAATCCAGATAACACAGATCTGTGTTAAAAAATTACACAGGTTGTGGAACAGTTCCGGCTTTCAAAAGTGGGTAATTTTTTTACACAGATCTGTGTAAAAAGTTACACAGATTTTCGATCAGCCTTCCTTTCAAATCTGGGTGAAAAAGATAAGATGGCGTTTTCCTGCAACATTGACGAAACTTGGTAAGATTTTTTCTCTTCTGGTTGTTTAAATTGTAATATTTTTAAAAATGTTTTCCTATTTCAGACTTTTTTGACGAATTTTTTTTTGAAATTAAATATGTCTTTATTGAACTTTCTTATAATAGTTACATTTCATTTACATTCTAAGTGGTATGGCTACATGCTCTTCATCTTTGTTATAGTTTTCGTTTTCTTATTAACTGTTCACATTCATTTATTTACTTCAAATTGTTTTACATTTTTGCATTGAATCGAATACATTTGAGTAAAAAAGAAAAAAATCACTTTAACAACTAATACTAACTTAAAACTAAAAAATGTAAATTCATTGAAATATTCAAAATCATTAGAACGAGTAAACTACGAACTGTATTTTAAGATGAATGCTCCAAGCGTTCTTACTTGTTCCTGGCGAGTTTTGCACCCACGCAGTGTTGTTGTCATCTCGATGAAAATGTTTAGAAGTTCTTGCGGTGAAAACAGGTCACTACTGCCTTCACCCGTTGGTGTTGGTTGGTTTTCCCTCGGTTGCTGACTGAAGCCAGGAGGTGTTGAATTCTCTGCAACATTTTGCCGCTGATTCAACGGCAATGGCTGCAGATTTGGAACCACTCGAACAGATCCTGCTACTGGCGACGCCAAAGCAGGAAAATCCACGTCCGTGTATGCTGGTGGTGTTTTGCGACGATTTGGTTGGTGCCTCGTCGTCGCTTGCTGCCGAATTTTTACAAACTCAGCTCGTTTTGGGCAGCTTCGATTCTTGGTAGAATGGTCGCCGCCGCAAATGAAGCATTTCGCATCGATGTTCTCGTTGATTGTTTCGCAAGCTTGAGTTTTGTGCTCACCTCCGCAGGTTGCACAACGACTCTTGATGAAACAGTTCCTTCCACCATGCCCAAACTGCAAGCAGTTCGAACATTGTGTCACTGGTGCACTGGAGGATAACGTTCCCAAGTCACGATGATGTTGAAAATTGCCCGAACTGCTTTCAGCTCAGACGGCGTTGTCGATCCTTTCTCGAGATGAACCAGGTACAGTTGATCACGATACTTGATGTCCTTGTTGTGTCTCGTCATCTTGAAGACTTCGATCACGTTCAACTTAAGAGTTTTGAGCTCTTCTTTCAGCACACTCACATCCATGTCGTACAGGCCTCGGAGGACCTGTTTCATGGGGCGTTTACCTGGATCGTCATGGCTGTAGTATTCAATCTTGGTGTTGTTCAGGAAATCCCGAACGTAGTTGTAATCCTTTCTGGTAGGTAGCAGAATTTTGAGTCCATCAGCACACAAGCGAATGGAAGCTCGTAAAGCACCAGATTTGATAAACCCGGTCAGCCACTTTCGCACCGAATCCGATGACGATGTTTTCACAAAAATGGGTGGCAACTTTTCCCGTCGTTCAAATTCTTCCTTCTCGCTCACGTCCACAGGGAGGGTAGCGAACTGGTTTCCAGACGAATTTTGAGTGTCCTTGCTCAAACTGCCTGGCTTTGCAGGTAGCGCTTCGGCATTCTTTAGCTTCTTCAAATCTGCCGATCCTGCTGGTGAGGACCGCCTCTTTTTCTTGCCGTGAGGCATTTTTGCACTTTTTAGCACTCTTTTGGTTTGTGAGGGACGCACGTCTGACTCGCTTCTCTGCTGATCGCAGACTACCCTTTTTTGACGAAATGACCAGTTGTTGCATCGTAATTGAACTGGAATTGGTCCCATTGCAGAGAAATGTAAGTTTTATTAGTTGGCAATGTGGCCATCAATTCTAACCTTTCTTTGTTTGCTGTATTTTAGGATTACTCGAAAATTTATAATGCTCCCGTTGATCGTCTTGCATGCACGCCGATTCCGCCTGAATTTACCACCTCGGAACATCTCCGGACTGGAAAACCTGGTGCTTCAAGGTCAGCGGCACTATCTCCCGTGGAAGCTGCTCTACGACAGGAGGACATTTATCAGGTCGATTTTGTGACGGTGAAGCACTTTTTTAAAATAGATTGTAGCCTTATATTTAGTTAATGAAATGTATAAGAGAAACTTGAAATAATAATTCATGGCAACATGTTCCTTTTTCTTTCCATTTTAATATAAATTCCTAGTTTAAAAGAAGAAATGAATGCAATTTTGTACCCAGAATCTGTGTAAAATATTACCCAGATCTGTGTAAAATTTTACACAGATTGTCGATTAAAAAATTACACAGATTTGACAGACAACGGTTGTACACAGATCTGTGTACAAAGCTTCTACACAGATTCTGTGTATTCCAGGTTTTGGGCGATCTGTGTCAAATTTTACACAGATCTGTGTTATATGGATTTTGCGTGTTGACACCCGCGGTAATGTTTATCTGTATTAAAAAAGCGTACTTTTGATTCGCAGTGTAAAAGTTACGATCCACAAATTTTCTATAGGAACGGGTGGAAAGGGAACGGTTTCAAAATATAATCCACTCTGTTTACTGTTTTGCTGTCAAAAAGGATTCATCAAAAACAACTCGTATTTGATTTACCAGCTTATTTGAATCTTACTTGAGCTAACTTGGTAAGTTTTTTTACAAAGTTTGATTTTTCTTGTCAATTTTCAATATTTCTTTTAATTTTATTTGTAGTGCTACCCGTTAATTGGAATGGCAAAATCCAAGAATTTCTTCGGACATCCTACAACCTGAACAACGAGAGGGGTTTCGAGAGATGACCAACGCGTACGCTAGCTCGAACATGACGCTTTCGGTGTACGCCGAAATCGTTGACTTCTGGTACACCTGACCATCTGCTACAGGAAGACGACTCCCGTGCGATTCCGGGAACCTTCGACGATGAGCACCAAAAGGCACAGCTGAAGCGTATTGTAGACCTAGGCGTGGGTTCCGTCGGCGGCCGATCACAGCGGCGATGTTTCATCTCGATTTGGCCGGTCCAAGATTGTCGTCAATGTGTGGGAAATGCAGGCGATAAAAATAATTGTTCTTAACTGGAGTCCCGTGGAGAGTGTCAACTAATAAATGCGAATAGTTCTTATTTGATTTTTATGTTTTATATCCTTTTTGGAAGTATTCGACAGCATTTTTTTCTAATTCTAGGTGGAAAAAGTCTTGAGAGTTGGCTTTTTCAGTTTGCTCAGCTTCGTTCCATGAGTTACTGGAACAAACAAGTCCCAGGCATGATGGAATTGGTGTATTTTGTACCAAAATACAACTTAAATGTTAATATCTTTTGATAGGCTTGCCAAATTTTCAATCGTTATGGTTTAGTAGAAAGGTCTTTCTATTATGCATCCAATGATAGCTCGCATGACCTTACTGGGTAACATTTTCGTAAAAAAAAAATGATATTCGGACTCTAAAAAATGTGTAATTAACATTTAAATGCTCATAACTTTTGATAGGGTTGTCAGATCTTCAATCTTTAGGGCTCGTTGGAAAGATCTTTTGATTACCCAACCAATGATGGGTTGCAAGCTAGAGCCGGACAACGTTTTCATCACAAAATCTGAGATCCGGCCTCCAAAAAGTGTATAAATAACACTTAAGTGCTAATAACTTTTGATAAGATTGTCAGATCTCCAACGTTTAAGGCTCATTGGAAAGGGCTTTCAAATACCTTTCCAAAAATGTATAACATGACGGGTTTCCTCACAAAAACCACCCTTTCTTTCTTCATAAAAACCAAAATCTTTCAAACTTTAGCCGAATCGTTTTTTTAGCATAACTTTTGAAGTACTTTTCTAAACCTCATAATATTAACTAGGGTCTTGTGGGACCCCACGACGGATCGAATGAGGCCAAAACGGTCCAAATCGGTTCAGCCAGTCCAGAGATAATCGAGTGCATATTTTTCGGTGCACGGACTCACATCCAGAAGGTGGGTCTGCGAGGTCGAATTAAGAAGTTCATTTTTCGAGTGATTTTATAGCCTTCCTCAGTAAGGTTGTTGTTGTTGTATAGACTGATGTAATAAATAAAAACATTTCATCTGGACGTTTTCGTCTAAAAAAAATTTTAATATAAATAAGAATATTTAAATAACAAGCCATAGATAGTCTTAAGTCTGGGGGATTGGGGGGGTTGGTGACAAAAACTTTAAATTAAATTTGTAGCAGCCTTATCAGTATTTAACAAAAGGTTTATTGAAAATTTGATGATTTTGACCATTTTTTGGTAAAGCAAAAACAACGAACATTTCTGGGGATTGTTTCAGTCTGGGGAATGACATTCTTGAAAATGTGATTGAACCAATGTCTAGTTGGATTATCCTGTGAATGATTTTTGATAATTTCACACTGAGGATTCCTTTTCGTCCCAAAAATATCCTACAAACAGTGCATCCAGCAATTTGCCCCAAAATCAAAGTTATACAGCTCAGAGCAACCACCACCACCACCACATCATCACCATCGTGCCACTCTACTGATGATGTGCTTATTGCATTTATGGGCCAACAATAACATAAACCCTCTTAGTGGATGGTGCCGTGCAACACCCCCGCCGGGAGGCCATTTCACCACGTGCGAGCTGATTGTGGGCAGAGGATCCTCCGACACAATTATGTAAATGACGCCCGATGCATCACAACTTATCGAATGGCGTGTTTGGTCCACTTTTAGCGCCCGAGAGAGAGAGAGAGGTGTCCCTCTGAACTGCCACTCAACTCCGCGAGTACCAACAAGAATTACCTTGAGCATCCCTAACAGGTACAACGCACGTGCCACAGTTGGAACAACACTCCCCTCCTACTGCTAGCGGTGCCAACTATCCTGTCAAGTGCATTATTGCAATGAATTGGCGTGGAAAATTTCCCCCGGAAAAGTGGCGCACATCCAGCATCCAGGGCACTTTCAGAAGAGAGAGAGATATTTCCCGCAACACAAAACAGCGACATTGGAGCTTTCACCATCACCACCGCCATAGTTCGCCTCAGGAAGCATTATATAAAACAATTTAATTACAGTGTTCTACATTCGCAAATTAGTGCCACACTCTGGCTGGCTGGCAGTCCTGCCCGAACCCGGGTTGCCTGTTGTTGATTTCTGATGGTTGGCGTCCAGTTGATCCACTTTGGACATCGGGATGGTGGGAGCTTTTCTTGGCAAATTAGGTCACTTATCTTTGAAGTGTTTAAAAATACGGAATGCTAGTTTTTGAAAATTTAATTTCCATAAATTTACAATCATTTGACCCTATTTGAAAATCCTTAAATTAAATTCAGAGTTGATCTAATCAGGTTTGACTGTGAGGGGCCAACAATCTGGAGGGACCAAAAGTTTCATCCTGAACTCATTTTCGAAGAAATTTTACGAAGAATTGATTGATGAACTTTATTTTTTTAATTATAATTAAATTGAATAAAAAAAATAAAGATTGTTTTGTCCATATGAA
Organism: Culex pipiens pallens; assembly: GCF_016801865.2. Taxonomy (NCBI): domain Eukaryota; kingdom Metazoa; phylum Arthropoda; class Insecta; order Diptera; family Culicidae; genus Culex; species Culex pipiens. The sequence goes on along the minus strand of NC_068937.1, from coordinate 93,450,961 downwards.
GAGTTGGTGTTAATTTTTTTCTGGTTTTCCAAAATTGTCCACGCCTCAACACGATCAAGTAAGTAATTGGAAAACCATTAACTGTAAATTGTATGTATGGCGAACTAAAATGAAACCTTTTTTAAACTTTTGAAAACCGGTGTAAATAAGGTACGAAGCATGATGTTAATTTTCATCTGCTTAAGACAAATTGAAAATTATGTTTTATCAAAAAATATATCGATTCTACGTCCAATCCAAACGGCTTGTTTTGAAAATATCAATAATAAAAAAACTAACTTAATCCACCTATGTGGTTGATGCCTTCCTCACTTGTTACCAACAATGGGTAATATGAGTGGTTTGGATTTTTTTTAGATCCAGAAAAATAAGTACACAGATATAACTTAAGTGGTCATAACTCGAGACAGAGTTGCCAGATTATCAATGTTGTGGACTCGTTGGAAAGGGTTTTCGATTACCTAACCAACGATGGGTTGGATGATGGATCCGACATAAATGAGATCCGGATATATGTGAAAACACATTTTTATACATAACTAGTTATCGAAACTTCAAACAATTCAATAGCGATGTATGGGACCCTATACCAAGTCGATTGCAACTGGTTTCGTCAAAATCGGTTCAGCCAGTGCTGAGAAAACTCAGTGAGAATTTTGGTCACATACATACATACACACACATACACACACAGAGACATTTGTTCAGTTTTCGATTCTGAGTCGATATGTACACATGAAGGTGGGTCTTCGAGTTTTTAATAAAAAGTTCATTTTTGGAGCAGGATAATAGCCTTACCTCAGTGAGGAAGGCAAAATATAAAATAAAAAAAAAACATTTTGAGAATTGATGATCCCCATGTCCATTTTATATGAACAGTCCGCATAGTATTTAGCCTTATTTTGACCTTCTGTTGACTTCAGAATGTATGGAGAAAGTTTCAAATACAAAAATGGGAAGGAAAGTCAAAATGCAAAAAAATAAAGAAATTGTTTGTTATAAAAAATAAATAGCTGAAGAAAGAGTAAGCCTGATATTGAAACGTCAAAAGTGATTAAGATAGGAGATCCGTCTTAACCAACTGTTTCTTTTGTATTGGCCCCTACTATTTCAAAAGTAAACAAAAACTCTTTTTCAAATTTGTTTCATTTTTGATTTGTAATTTCAAAAAACAATATTTTAAAAATCATAAATTTTAATTATTAATAAATTATGTTTCAAAAATTGCATAATTTTTGAGAAATATTTGAAACGAAGGGAAAGACATTCTTTAGCCTTTGGCATTTTCTTCTGAACTAAAAAGTGAGAAATTTTCTACAAATTAAAAAGATGATGTTATCGAAAGCAAACAATGTTGTTGATAAAAGCTAGAAATAAAAAAAATCATTTTTAATATTTGAAAAAAATTAATCACAATTTGTTTTTATTTTATTTAACTTTCAAGCTTTTGAGCAATTCTCTACGAAATCGGTCTTTTTTTTAATTTAATTTTTGTATCTTTTTAGTCGGCTGAAACTTTGTTGGTGCCTTCGGTATGCCCAAAATTTTGCATCATTAATTTTCTTTAAAAATTTGGCCGCTGCCCATACAAAAATGCAGTGCTGATTTCTAAGGTTTAGAACTAGTTAGTCGCTCAAATTTGAGTCAGCGGGGCGCTAGTTGCTCATGAGGGCGCTAACAGTGCATAACCGTGATGAAGGGCGGTAATAGTGAAACCTTATGTAAAGTTGTTTTAATCGTACTAACAAATTAAAAACTATATATTGAACTCCTTTGTTGAACCGAACAAAATAAGCAAATACTGCAGGGACTTTGATTGAAATCTTGAAGCACAAGAACATTTGTTTTATACGTATGTCAATCGATCTGGCACCAGTATCTATGAATTTTGGATTTCTTTATATTTCACAATTAAATAAAAGGTATCGATCTAAACCAGTTTCCCTCAGCCAGCTGAACCTTGCGGGCAATTTTAGCAGTTTACCTAGCAATCGCAACCGCATGTGTAACATTGTTACATATGACTTAAGTTGCACAACTTTATTGAACTTTAGAAAACATTCTTTTCACGACTCATTCATTAAGATTATAACTATGAGGTAATCATTTTCCAATTTAAGAATAGTAAACCAAAAAATACTTCCATAATCAATTCAAGAAATTTCTACACTATGTTCTTTAATCATCTTTTCTTTAATTCAACATTTTTAAATTACAGATCTCCAAATTCGAAGCTATTTTAAATTCAGAAGTTTTATAAATATAATTGGAATTAACCTTTTATTTAGATTTTAATAAGTTGCCACTTTATTCAAGAAGTGCTTAAAGTTTTGAGGATTTTAAAAGAAATATAAAAGATACAATGTTTTGTGGTTGAAATATTTTTAAATCTAAGAAAATAATTATATCTATAGAAATTAGGCTTAACTCAATCATAAAAATAGTTGAATAGCCATTATTAAAAAACGAGTGATAAAAAGTCCAGTTTATTTTTATTTAAAAGCAGAAAAAAATATCTAAATTATTCGCTCTACAGCATTGCTTTGGCGTTTTCGATTGCGAGATTCCTACTCGAAACTAGGTGTCCGAAGGCTTGATTGTTGAGGCAATTGCAAACCTCCTTTTACACCTAAGCTTCCATCCACCCCGTGATTCGAACTAACGATCTTTTGATTGTGATTCCACCTGCCTACCGGCGACTCCAACGAGACAGGACCCAGGGAGACGACTCCTACACCTGGACTGAATTTGTCACCGGGACCTTCTGGGATCGAACCCAGGCCGACTGGTTGAGAAGCAATAACGCTTGCCCCTACATCACGAGTCACAATTGTTTTTTTTTTTTTAATATGTTCTTGTGAAATCTTTCGGTGGCTATATCTTGAAAACGGATTATTTTCAAAAAACCACTATTTGAAAAAATTATAAGATTTTTTACCATACTTTCTAGATTTTTTTACCATACTTCTCTATGGCTCAAAAGTTGCGGATTTTTGTTCCCTAAACATATCAAAAAATCTGGAAAATAAAAAATACATGTTTTGGGAAATTAAGTTTTTGTGAAAAAATGTAAATAAAAAAATCGGCAATTTTATTTCTGTGTACCTATTTTTGAGATATTTGAGTTAAACCTTTCGGATACATTTTCAAAATAAACACATTTGCTGGTACCAATAGACATTTTATTACAAGAACAATAATATGCATTTTTTGCCTATTCCTTGTTTACATACCGATTTTTATTTATGTAACAATACTGCGGCGAGATAATATACATAATAAGAGGGAAGTGATGTTGTTGAATTGACCAAAACATATTCTGATTTAAGTAATACTAACCTAAGAAAACTACAACTAACCTTGTAACACTTATAATCCTTGACTGACAATATACGATGTTGATATAAATGTTAGTTCTAACATCTAAGCTAATATAATTAATATAACTAGCAAAAAAAAGTGAATGACCAAGCACATATCATTAGGAAGGAAGTGATTTGAATAGTAATATTATTATTATTATTATTATATTGGGTTTACGGATAATGATAAGCACACCACAAAAGTTACAAAAGTTTAGAGATGAATGGGAAAGTAACAATTTCAGCAAGGAGCAGCAATGACATCCAAATTGATTTCATGCAACCATGGCGAAAATAATTTCAAAAAAAAATGTTTGGAAAGAAGAAAACAACACACGTATTAACACTTAAACGCAAAATTAGCATAAAATAACAAATCATATTAAACTGTATGTATATCCAGTCAAATAATAAAACACACTTTGTAAAAATATAAAATCTTTGAGCATAAACATAAATAATTCAAACATTATAAGTCACAAGACAAAAAAAGTGGACTTATTAAAAAACAAATAGCACACTATGAAGAAAATAAAAAATCTATGAGTATAAATACAAACAATAAAAACAACTCAAGACAAGAATGTAAAAAACTAACTTTTTACAGACATTTAAAAAAATTCATGAGTTGGTTTCACTGCTTCTTGTACATAAATTTCTTTTTTCCTAGCATCTTTAGCAGAGCGATGATTCAGAACCCACGTTTTGGCAAAATTTTGAGCGTTATTGAGTTTTACTGGTCCGTTGATCGCAATAAACATCAAGCTCGCCGTGGTTTCAACGTTCATTGAGGATCGGTGTTTTGAAACAATTATGTTCATGGTGCTAAACCCACGTTCGCACTCGGCATTGCTTACCGGTATGGTTTCCAATATTAGTTTAATTTTTCGAACATATTTTTCATCGCGTGTGCTTTCAAAAAGCATGAAATCATGAACGGTTTCTTCAATCTCTTCTACATTTAATATTTCACACAAACGTTCAATTTTTTTGACATTATTTTCATCAGGTGCATAATTATATAAAACTTTAGCCCCACTCAAAAGATTTTTTTTTAGATCAGCTCCACAGTTGTTTTGAATAGATCCTATGGACCCCTCTGTGCGGATTTCAATAGTGTTTTTTATTTTCCCAATGAACTGCTTCCTATTCAAAACCGCTCCTTTTACATAGCTAAGAGGGTGGCCAATAACCAAACGAGTTCTCTCGTACACTTCGATTGATTTTTCGTGTCGACCTTTGGTGTCGGAAAGATTTTGTAGCTGTCGAATGGTTGCATCAATAGCTTCGGATGCAATATAAATATTGATATCCGAGAGCTGAAGCTTCAACGCCAGTATCGAAACTAATTCGAGTACGTCGTATAATATACAAACATTTTTCAAAAAACTCAAAGATGTCAAACTATTAAAAATATTTGTCTCCTCCTCGCCTTTTGCTGTACTAAAATATTCAACGTAAGCCTCATAGTTAGAAGTTACCGCTCTGAGTGCATTTTTAGTACTCGGCGCCCACCTCGTGGATAAAATACGCGATGGTTTCAAAAATGTGGTTTCATGTTTCTCACAAAATTCAGTCAATTTTTCGATGCGCGCTGGTGAGCGCCGAAAATGGGTATAAATGTTGTCGAAAATATTTTTGACTTCGGTCAGTTCCTTCAATTTCATGCACGCGTCGGCCACAGCTAACTCAAGTCTGTGATTTAAACAATGCCAGTGAATAACATTCGGAAAAATTTTATTAATTAATTGGCCTAATCCAGAAAACTTGCCAGTCATGACAGATGCCCCGTCACTCCCAAACCCTATCCAACATTTTTTTAAAATTTTTTCGGTAAACCCATGTTTCTTCAAAACATTAAGCAATGAGTGCAACAATTGTTTAGCTGTAGTTTTTACTTTAATTAGATCAAGAAATATATTGCATACTTCCCCATTCAACTCTACCCTAAGATAAACGATCATGGTCGCTTTATTTCCCTTGGTTGTAGACTCATCAACCATTACGGAAATTTTTGTTTTTTTTTTAATAACATTACCAATAATCGATTTTCTTGCTTCCCGCGATATGTGCTTAATCATTTCTTTCCCAGAAAATCTAGAATGCAATGCTTCGCCCAAATCTAAACCTAATTCTTTACAAAGTCCCTCATTTTCTGCCAATTTCTGATACGTGTTCAAAGAGTAATTATTTTTTGCTACAAAATAAGCTATTTTAAATAGTTTGGCTGTCACCTCTATTTTGGAATTAACCTGTGCCTCAACGGCTTTGGGCATGACTTCATCATCTTTGCGCAATCGTATTTCCACTGCCTTAAGGTGCGTCTGACATTTTTTATGCTTATGAATTTTACCTTTGAGGTTTCGTTTTTTGATGGATAGATCAGCATTGTCGGTCGCTTTTATTCCCGCTTTAACCCAATCTCCCAGATGCTCGCCGACGTTTCTCTGAAACGCCGCTGTAGACGATTCAATGCAAAATAAGCAGTATAATCTATCATTATCCACTTTGAGCCAACTGTACTCAGAATGCCACTTTTTCCAATCGGCTGCAGTCCAGCATCCCAAAATCAACTGCAATTTGTAAAATGTTTGTAAAATTCCAATTTAAATAGTTACAAATTTAATATGTACGGGCTTTTGATTTTCATATTTTTTTTTAAATTATCTTGTATGTGTAATGTGTACGTCAGTGTGTATGTCAAAAAAATTGCCTTGCATTGCGTTCTACTCAGCTTACTACATATGGAACATTAATGCAAACATGGGAACATAAATTGAAAATTGCACAGATTTACCGCTGATAAACAAGCGGCTAAATAAAATTTAATTGAAAACTATTTAAAATCTGATTGGATTTCTCGTTTAATTTTGGTAACTAAGTTTTTTCCAAACAATAATAACATGTGCAAACAAATTTTTAAACATCTTGTGACAGTTGTAAGCAAAGCTTTAGCTGAATAACAAAATGCAAATCTCTACTTTTTGTTATTAGGTCCTATAAACATATGCAAGACAATAGCTTATAGGAGCAACTCTCTACGAAATCGGTCATTTTTATTTTTTGATTTGGCTCAAACTTTGTGGGGGCCTTCCCTATGACCAAAAAAGCTATTTTGTGTCATTAGTTTACCCATACAATTCTCCATACAATTTTGGTTGCTGTCCATACAAAAATGGTTCGTACATATTCAAACAGCTGTAACTTTTGAGTGAATTTTCTGATCAAGGAGTATTGAGAAAATAATAGGTACGCAGAAAAAAAATCTGCAGATTTTTTGATCATTTTTTTTCACAAAAACTCAGTTTTCCAAAATACGTATTATTAGATTTTCGAGATTTTTTTATATGTTTAAGGGGACAAAAACCCGCAAGTTTTGAGCCATAGAGAAACATGGTCAAAAAATCTGCCGCCGAGTTATGAATTTTTGAAAAAAAATAGGAAATAAATCGAAATTTTATGCAAAAACAAATTCCACGTCATTTTTCAATGCAAAATTGAATTTCCAATCGAAAAGTACTTTAGAGATTTTTTGATAAAAGGTTTGGTTTTATGATATAGCTACAAAAAGTTTGATTTTAGCGAAATATTTGCAGTTTTTCGATTTTTAAAAATTGTGACCATGAGTGACCATCTCTAAAAATATTTTTTTAAGGTTCAGAAAATTTGCTATAAAATTGTCTAAAAGACATTGTAGATTGGACCTCGGGTTGCTGAGATACAGCCGCTTTAAGAAAAAGAAACACGAAAATTGAAGTTTTTTAAGTCTCACCCAAACAGCCTACCAATTTCTAATGTTGATATCTCAGCAACAAATGGTACGATTTTCAATAAACATGAAACATTCGTAAAATTTCCCGATCCTTTCGAAAAAAAATATTTTTAAAATTTTTAAATCAAGACTAACATTTTAAAAGGGCCAACCATTGAATATTACGCCTTTTTGAAATGCTAGTTTTGATATAATTTTTTTCAAAATATTTTTTTCGTAAAGATCGAAAAATTTTACGAATGTTTCAAGTTTTAACATTGAAAATCGGACCATTAGTTGCTGAGATATCGACATTGGAAAATGGTCGGTTATTTGGGTGAGACTTAGAAAACTTCAATTTTCGTGTTTCTTTTTCTAAAAGCGGGTTTATCTCAGCAACCCGAGGTGCAATCTTCAATGTCTCTTAGACAATTTTATAGCAAATTTTCTGAAATTAAAAAAAAAATTAGAAATGGTCACTCATGGTCACTATTTATAAAAATCGAAAAACTGCAAATATTTCGCTAAAATCAAACTTTCGATGGCTATATCTTGAAAACGGAGCCCTTTATCAAAAAATCTGTAAAGTGGTTTTCGATTGGAAACTCAATTTTGCTTTAAAAAAATACGTAAAATTTGTTTTGCATGAAGTTTCGATTTGTTGCCAAAATCACTAGATTTTTTGACCATGTTTCTCAATGGCTCAAAACTTGCGGGTTTTTGTTCCCAAAAAATCTCGAAAATCAAAAAGTACGTATTTTGGGAAACTGAGTTTTGTGAAAATAAAATCTGCAGGTTTTTTGTTCGTGTACCTAATTGTTTCTCAATAGTCCTCAACAATACCTACAACTTTGCCGAAGACACCAAATTGATCAGAAAATTCACTCAAAAGTTACAGCTGTTTGAATATTTACGTACAATTTTTGTATGGAAAGCAGCCAAAATTGTATGGAGACTTGTATGGGTGAACCAATGACACAAAATAGCTTCTTTGGTCATAGGGAAGGCCCCCACAAAGTTTGAACCAAATAAAAAAAATACAAATAAAATCAATTTCCGGTTTTGGTAGAGAATTGCTCAAAGAACGTTTTTTTTTTTTAAGCTCTGCACATAATCATCATTTACTGAAACCTCAGATAATTGTTCTTTATTTTTTTTGTTAGGGAGTACGGTTGTACTGGAAGTGTTACGCAATGCAAAACAAATCCGTTTTTTTCATATCTACAGTATGTAAAAAAAGTATTTACACCCAAACAAATTATAGTTTGACAGCAACCTTTTACTACGTTTTGTTTGGAAACTGCAAACTTTTAATTTATCTAAATGTCAATATATTACCATAAAATTGCTAAATAAACATTTTGGAGTGGATATAACACCGTTTTGGAAGTCTTTGTATCGATATATTTTGATTTTTCGTTGGAATTTCGTACCAACCCGGAATTACGTCGTCGAAAAATCCGCTAGCATCCGAACCAGTTCACGATTCACAGGTCACCCTATGTGCTATCGGAAAGGGCATAAAATTTCCTATCTTTGATATCCAAAAATCTAGATTTTCTATAAAACCCACGACGACTTAATTCTCGGTTGGTACTAAATTCCAACGAAAAAAACAATTCTATCGATACAAAGACCGGTGTTATATCCACTCCAGAATGTTTATTTAGCAATTCTATGGTAATATATTGACATTTAGTTGAATTAAACGTTTGCAAAGTTCAGTTTAGATAAGTTTTATATAGAATTTCCAGAGTTATATAAACTTGTATACTAAGTTATTAGTAAACTTTATATTCAATCCAAATTATTTTTTTAATCAGTCAAATATGCCTATTTGGAGTTGTGACAGTGGATTTATGGTGATTTGTCAACAAATGACGGTATTTATGTAAATTTTTCGAAGGGTGTACCTACAAACTTTTTTGCACCATTTTTATTTTTGTAACAGTATTTGTTATAGAACCTTTTATAGAGTTCATCTTTTCATGAGCTTTTTGTAGCAAAATGTTAGGCCAGAGTTTCCAAACAAAACGTAGTACTAGGTTTCTGTCGAACTTTTAATTGTTTGCATGTTTCATCACATGTTTCTACACTTTCTCTGGCTTGATTTCACTACCTCTGCCGCCAGTTTGCAAGTTTTCTTGACACGCCTTTTAAAAAAATGATTAATGAACCAATTTTTATTTTTTGGTTTTTGGTTGTTTTTGAAATTTTTTACGTAAGGCGGTTTCAAAAACACATTAAAACAACAAATTCCAACAGACTTTTAAAATAATGTTGAATTTGTCCCTGTCGAGGCCTAACATTCATTAACATATCCAGTACTACGCTACTCATAAATTATTTCGGCAAAACCCACTAAACAAAATAACCTCCAGCAGTTAGTTTTGATTTAATTTGGTGACAAAAAATGTGTTTTAGGCAAATTTACAAATTCCGCTTAAAATCTTTTCAAAATGATCCAAGGTGCATGCATTTAATTCCAATAAATAAAAATCTTGTTTCATTTGACAAAATGACATAAACATTGCAATTCATATTACTCACCTTACTAGCATCTGAAGAGGTATCGTCGTCTGTTTCCAAGTTGGCTTTTGAGAAAAAATCGAAGAAATTTTATAATAATAAAGAGAACATCATTTACGGAGTAAGGCAGGAGACAATTCACAGGAGTTCCAAAATTTGATGAGGGAGAAGAATATGAAGTATAAGAAGATATGTGCATTTAAATATTACATGTTATTTTGGGCCTACAGCCTAATTTTTTTGGAGAGGCATCCCGGTATCTTCGAGTAAGACGAACTGTAAGAATTACAGACGCAATAAACATAACCCACTGTCATAGCTCAAAAGATGTGATTTTCTTCTCACTGTGAGCACTAGCGTATCCCAAAAAAAACACGAAGTCGAGGAATTCAATGTGCTCCGTTCTCAAATGATAGATAATCATATTAGAAACAACTCTTTCATACATAAAAACATTCGGAAAAAATCGTTCCCTGGACATTTTTTTTTAAATCAGTTTATTCGACAATTTCACAAAATCTGCTCAGAAAAAATGGAAAATCTTAAAATTTCAAATGGCCTATACCATAAAATGATTTCCGTGGTCCAATAAACAAGTTTATGTTTCGATTTGGCCTTTTAAAACCTTGTTTTTACTTTCCCGGTAGCTTTTATGTAGAAAAATACGAGTTTTCGTTTTGTTTTAATCTTTTCCCTCGGTATTGAACACAAATATTTCCTCATCTGTAAAGGTACATGTGTTCAATTTCCCGTCTCGATTAAAAAAAAATCCGGGATTTCCCGGAAAAAATATTTCCCGGGAATTCCCGAAAAACAAGTGAAAGCAAGGGTCCTGATTGCTCAAAATCAACCACTCCATTCGCGAGCACAAATAGCAGGCGACGCGATACTGTCCTGATGAATTCCTACCGTTTGTCACTTTCAATCCATTCGCTCCCGAACACTCTCTTTTCTACTCTCCTTCTCTCTCTGATCGGCTCAGTCTCCGAACGGATCAGGCAGGCCGAACGTCGCCGATCACTCTGAACTGAACACATTTTTTCTCTGATGTGCTGCGTTATACTCATTGATTTGGGTTGCCTAAAATCAATGTTATCAATTAAATTGTGCTTTTATTTTGATTTCATAACATTATAGACACCATTCAAAGAAACTTCCACAAAGAAAAAATCAAATTGATGGCAAACTGAGGGCGTGAAGACAAAAAGACTGCCGCGCTGGCATTTTGTGAGAATGGCTCTTCGCTGAGCATGTTAGTGAGTGAGTGCCGTCGAGCGACGAAGAGGGCAAATATTTTCACGACGTATTTGTTCGCTGAGTGAACAGTTCGGGCCACTCGCTGGATGGTTGCGTGTCTCATTCGCTCATGAATGCTAGCGGGTTGGAATAGGTGACGAATGGATAGGCGATGAGTGAGTGGTTTCTATTCATTGAGCCGAAAATCAGGACCCTTGAGTGGAAGTATAGATTTACCTACCTTTTGGCACCAATGTTTTGAAATCATTGAAAAAAAATAATAATTAGAAAAAAACGAAAAACGATTGAACTAATAAGCTTGTCTGTAAATTTCATGTCAAGGTCATTCAGATAATATTTATTTTTGAAGCATTCACAACTAGGAATATACTTACATGTTGGGCAACAAAAATTACTCTCATATGGAATGAACATTAACATTTTTTTGACAACCTATTTTAACGATTTTTATTTGTTATATAATTTGAAAATAAGATATTTACTTCTTCCGGCCAAGATTAAATTTAAGATTTGTTTAACAATTTTGATTACCGTGACAAAATTGGATTTAAATAAAGTTTTCAAAAAGGTTTGTGCGAGAAGAATTTGTTTAAAAGTATTCATGAAATTACAGTTTAAAATTTATGAAATTTATAAATTTATGAAGCACGTGAGCTACTAAGGGCGTAAGATTGATTCCAATCACTTTTACACTATGAAAATTATTTAACTAAACTAAAATCATACTATAAATGAAACCATGAATTCGTTAAAAAACAACTTTGTGTAATATGAAATTCAGCCAAAGAATACAACCAAATTTCAAAAACTCGCATCATATATATGAAAACTTTGAGTTGTGATTTAATGAAAAAGTGTTTTATGTTAAAAGGCGCTACAAATTTTGTTTTTTTTGGGGCAAATTCCCGTTTCCAGGGAATTTTCTAACCCCGGTAAATTGGACGCTCTACACATGCATCTTGTAGGAAATTTTCCGCCGAAGATTTTCTTCTAAGCAACTATAAAGTTTTATCAATTCTGAGTCGAGATATTCCAGTTTTTGTGAAGAAAAAAAAACGATTTTTTTGAAATATTGAAATTAATCATCATTGCCCATTGGCCTACATCTGGGTGCTGAATAGTGGTTAGCAAAACGGCCTCAATTTTGAACTGTCAACGTGGAACCAATTTACTGATCGCCAAAAGTAGAGAGTATTGTTATCGATCATTAAAAATTGTATATTTTTGAAACAATAAAAAAATGCGTAGCTTTTGAAATCCGGATTTTAAGTCATGAAGGAATGAAGAAGATCTTAAGAAGGTTGATGGCGAGATCGTAATTTTTGTATAATTATGAATGGAAGTATTGTATGGAGTCGATGCTGTTGTATTCATCCCAAAGCTGTCTTTATTGTTTGATTTCATTTGAAAACCTACTCACTAAAAATCGTCTCTGTTTGTTAGATCAGCTACGCTAGAATTAGCTATGTTTTTTCGCTGGACCAGGAAAAGCTGCATGATTCCGAAATCAGCCTGGGAATCTATCTGCGACATCGCAATATAACGCAATAAACCGCTTCTAACCGATCGAAACTTGAAAACATACACAATTTTCCAGCAAAAATAAAAGTCAAATACTAGACGAAATAAAAAAATACTACTGATTATAAAATAGCTCATTTACCAGTAAGACAAAAATCATGCTTGTGCTTGAACAGCCTGCTACTTTGTAGATGTAAACAAAGTGGGATCATTCGAAAATCACGTAACGCATTCTCTCTATTCATCACCCAGGCCTACATTATTAAGGGGTTACATACATGTAAATCGGCAAAAGTTTCAGAGGTTGGTTTGAGCACACGCTTAAACTTTTTTTAAATATGTTTTCAGGGCATTAAAATATACATTTTCATCTATCAATAACATAAATTTGAATTCATTTGGTTGTGTATTTGCCGAGTTATAGGTATTTGAAGTTAGCAGTTTCAAGAAACGGGTGCCACGATATCTCAACACTGCTTTGACCAAATTGGCTCAAAATTTTGGTGAAGGCTCATTAAACCGGTCCCGTGTGCATGACGAAGGCCGATTTTAAAAAAGTTTATTTTAAAAAAGATTAAAAATATTTTTGTGTTTTTCATATGAAAATTCTTCAGTTTTTGATTTTTGTATTTAAAAAAAAAAACAAAGTTTCAAAATCGGGCTTCGTCATGCACACGGAATATGTCTTGAGAGTCTTCACCCCAAATTTCAGCCATTTGGTCTATCCCATCTCGAGATATCGTGGCACCCGAAAATCAACTCGGTGTTCCGAGAAAAACTCTCACAAAGTTTGACAATCCGCTTTGCACATGGCAAAAGTTTAAACTTAAATCGTCTTCTACTCACTTAAATCATGACATATCTCAATGACATTTTCAGGAGTGATTGGAATTCATCTTTGTAAAGGATTTGCCAATTATTCGGAATTATGAAATATTGAGATTTTCTACATGTATGTAATTCTTTAAGAGAAACTTAAGCCTTATCTGAGGTGAGGCTATATCGCATATGTTTTTAAACATAATTAGCTCATCATCCAATACCTAGGCCACCTTTTGTTGTTTTCTCATGGAACACTACGTGCTAAACCAATGAATTACTTAAAGGATTGAAAAAAGTTAAACAAAAACTCGTATTTATCTACATAAAACCTTTCGGGAAAGTGAAAACAAAGTTTTAAAAGGCCATTATTTTATGGTATAGACCATTTGAAATTCAAAAATTTAACATTTTTTCTGAGCTGATTTTGTGAAATTGTCGAAAAACTGATTTTTTTTTTCAAAAAATGCCCAGGGAACATGGTAAAAGATTTTTTTCCGAAAGTTTTCTTGTATGAAAGAGTTGTTTCTAACATGATTATCTACCTATCATTTGAAAATTAAGCAGATTGATATACTAGACATCGTGTTTTTTTGGGACGGCGCTGCCAAGAATAAAAGGTTTGTCCAATCGACACCAAACTTTGAATTTCTGTCAACTATCAATAAATGAACGCCCCCTACACGTTTGGCCTCAAGCTTGAAAAGGAGGAAGGGGAAGGCCGATTTTACCTATACTATATGGATGCCGCCAAACATTATGCAAATGATGTATAAAAAAAAGACTACTTACCGGTGTGACCATGACCAGCACAATCTGCATCCTCATGGCCAGCAAGATTATTCAAATGATTGGATTGATTGCTTCCAATCGGTGAGCCACTGACTGAAATAATAGATTGAACACACACACAAATCGAAGAAAAGTTATAGTTTTCTTACAAAAGAGACATTTTTGGGGAGCTGCATTGACTTCCGATATAACCCGGGCATAGTCCTCCAAACTACGCTCCTCGAAACACAAACATGTAGATTTTTGCTTGCATACAAAACTTTCCAACGACAGAACTAAGGAACACTTTGTTTATTACATAAAATAACTCAGTAGGCTGTTTTTTGAATATCTGACCGAGGAAAGGCTTTCACAGCCTGGCTGAAGTATAATATTATAATCGGTGATACAATTAATCAACGCATTACTCAGTAATCATTTTACCAAGATTGCACTGTAAAATATTACTAAGCAATCAGTAGCTTTAATTAAAATTTACTGAGCTTGGTATTCAAATTACTGCATTTCAGATTTTTTTTTTCTAAAAAATACCCTGCTAATATTTTTTACTGGTCTAAGTAGTAAACTTTTCTTTCTGGTAAACTAGATCTTGGATCACAGTGTGTTACTGAGAACTGTTTGAAATTATCGTGTTCTAGGCAATTATTACTTTATTATTATTACTTTATGGGAATATGGGTCAAAAAACGATACACCTCTCGTAATTTCTTAATAACAGAAAACAATTTAAATAACATCGAAATTTTTTTATCGTAGAATTGTTCTTAGCTAGTTTACTAACATGTTCACTAAATATGTTGTAATTTGATGGACTCTACATAATGGTAATCGTTTGAAAATTGACCCAATCTCACCCCTTAGAGGGGGTGACATTGGGTCAAATAAAACTAGAATGATGCCTAAATACATCTCATCCAACAGTGTTTCTTGTTCGAGAGAATCATATTGACATGCTAAAATGTTTGAAGTAGAGATTTTTAAACATTTGGGTACTTTATGATCATTTCCAACAAAATTTTTAAAAAGTTGATTTTTCGAGAGGTCATTTTTGGCCAAAAATGTACCTCAACATTAGACAGCTGCTAAGATGACAGGATTTGTACTAGGAACGAGATTTTTTCAGCAAAGTCATTTTAAGATGTCCACAACCCTTTTAACAGAATTTAGTTTCATTGAGAAGTACCTGAGAAATGGTAAAATCCGTAAAAAAAAATACTTTGACTCAATCTCACCCCCCAGACCCAATGTCACCCCCACTGATGGTACTTCATTAAACTACACAGTTTTGCCACAGAGTAACCAGTCCAAAGAAAAGTCGTTTCATTTCTTGTCCTGCGATGTACCGCAAAGTTGAACCAAAAATCAAGAGGCAGTGGTGACTCTGTGTTACTCTGTGGTTTTGCCTTCCTCACCTCACTGAGGAAAGGCTATAAAATCACTCGAAAAATGAACTTCTTAGTTCGACCTCAAAGACCTACCTCCACGTACACCTATCGACTCAGAATCAAATTCTCTGCGTGTGTATGTCTAAAAGTCCGTGCTCCGAAACATATGCACACGATTCGATTCCTTTGTGGACCACCGATCAGTGAGGTATTCCGGGATATTAGCTCCTGAAAAGTGCTTTAAAAGTGCAAAAAATGCCTCACGGCAAGAAAAAGAGGCGGTCCTCACCAGTAGGATCGGCAGATTTGAAGAAGCTAAAGAATGCCGAAGCGCTACCTGCAAAGCCAGGCAGTTTGAGCAAGGACGCTTGTACGACATGGATGTGAGTGTGCTGAAAGAAGAGCTCAAAACTCTGAAGTTGAACGTGATCGAAGTCTTCAAGATGACGAGACACAACAAGGACATTAAGTATCGTGATCAACTGTACCTGGTTCATCTCAAGAAAGGATCGACATCGCCGTCTGAGCTGAAAGCAGTTCGGGCAATTTTCAACATCATCGTGACTTGGGAACGTTATCGTCCAGTGCACCGTGACGTGACGCAATGTTCGAACTGCTTGCAGTTTGTTTGTTTTGTTTTTTACCCAAATGTATTCGATTCAATGCAATAATGTAAAACAATTTGAAGTAAATAAAATAAATGTGATCAGTTAATAATAAAACGAAAAATACAACAAAGATGAAGAGCATTAGGCCATACCACTTAGCATGTAATAGAAATGTTATTATTATAAGAAAGTTCAATAAAGACATAAAAAAATCAAATCAAACCATCCACATTAACGACCCCCGGGTCTTTTGTGGTCTCTATTGCAAGTTTCTGCTCGAACCTAGGAGTCCGAAGGCTTGAATGGGGAGAGCACCCAAACCTCTTTCTACTCCAAGGAACCTTCCACCCCAGTGTTTGAACTGACGACCTTTGGATTGCGAGTCCAACCGCCGCCAGCGATTCCACCGGAGTAGGCTTGGTTTGGTGTGTTGTTTGTACTTATGGCATGGAGACGACTTCTACACCTGGAATGACTTGACGGCCTAACAACCAAGGCCGGGACCGACATTTTACTTCCTCATCCGATTGAAGGTTGGAGCAGATGGGAATCGAACCCAGAATCATCCGCTTACAAAGCGGACAGCGTAACCATTCGGCCACGCACTGCACATATTTAACTTCAAAAATTTCAAAATTTGCACGCGATTATCTCCGGACTGGCTGAACCGATTTTGGGCTCATTCGATCTATTCGATCCACAAGACCCTAGTTAATATTATGAAGTTTAGGAAAGTACTTCAAAAGTTATGCTTAAAAAATGATTTTAACAAAAGTCCGGAAGATTGTAAAAAGGGTGGTTTTGTAAGAAACTCCGTCATGTTACACATTAAAAAAAAAAAAAGGTATTTGAAAGACCTTTCGAATGAGCCTAAAATTCTAAAGATCTGATAACTTTATCAAAAGTTATTAGCACTTAAGTGTTATTTATACATTTTCTAGGGGCCGGATCTCAGATATTTCGATGAAAATGATGTCCAGGTCCTTCATGTGACACTTCGTTAGTAAGATAATTGAAAGACATTTCAAATGAGACTAAAACATCGAAGATCTGATAACCCTATCAAAAGATATGAGCACACCCTTTTGAAGCCGGATCTCAGATATTTCAATGGAAACGATGTCCTGATCAATCATGCGACCTATCGTTGGATGCCTAAACAAAATACCTATTCAACGAGTCCAAAAGATAAAAGATCTTGCATCCCTATCCAGTTATGAGTATATGAAGCTTTATTTATAAAATACAAGCCTTACCCGAAAAACTTCGTCTTTTCCTTTTTTCATTTGTTGACGTTTTCAGCTTTTTCCTTGTTCAGCCTCTTATGATCAAAATTTGATTTTACGCAACTTTTTCCAATAATCTGCAGATTTTCCGGAATCGGTTCCAGAGTGGCCAAAGTTGTAACTTTTTGGCGTAAAAACCTTCCTTGGGCTTATACGAACCCAACGCAACAAAAAGCACCTCGATCCGACGCTCCGTATTGAACTGATTCGCGTTCGAACAAAACCGTCTAAATTTTTTATATATATACAGCAATTCCATTTGAAAAGAGCCTAAACCAAAAAAAAAAGTTCTCCGATCGGGCTCAAAGTTTTTCTGGGGGTTCCTTGGCCAAAATAATTAGACCCATATTTTTTTGTTTGGCCATTAGGGTGGCCTACATCGTGCTAGGGTGGTTCGAAAAATGGCAATTTTCGTCATTTTTCGCAAAAACCACTTTTTTCTAAAAATCATATCTCCGCGCCATTTCATCCGATTTTAGCAGTCTTAGATGCAAAAGAAAGGTGATGAGTTTGGCTATTTGGGAAAAATAGTAAAAAGTTCTAAAAATCTAGCTTAACTATTGAAAAAGTCGTATGAAAACTTAAAATGGCGTTTGACCGTGTCTGGACCAAAGAGCCTATGTCTGAAAATATGTTTATCGGATTCCTCGGAAAATTTCACATAACATATAAAAAAATTGGCGATGTCGAACCGTACGTTTCCGAGATATGATTTTTTGAAAAAAAAAAACTGCGTTTTTCGACGCGCCACGCGCAAAAACGGGAAAATGACGAAATCGGCAAAAAATCAACTATGGTACCAAAAGTTGCGTCTTTCAATAACAAAAATTTTTTTTATAGGTCATCGCTGAAATTTTAAAGTTATCGCAGTTTTAGTGAAAAAAGTTGATTTTTTGCCGATTTCGTCATTTTCCCGTTTTTGCACGCGGCGCGTCGAAAAACGCAGTTTTTATTTTCAAAAAATCGTATCTCCAAAACGTACGGTTCGACATCGCCAATTTTGAAATATGTTATGTGAAATTTTCCGAGGAATCCGATAAAAATATTTTCAGACATAGGCTCTTTGGTCCAGACACGGTCAAAACGCCATTTTAAGTTTTCATACGACTTTTTCAATAGTTAAACTAGATTTTTGGAACTTTTTACTATTTTTCTCAAATAGCCAAACTCATCACCTTTCTTTTGCATCTAAGACTGCTAAAATCGGATGAAATGGCGCGGAGATATGATTTTTAGAAAAAAGTGGTTTTTGCGAAAAATGACGAAAATTGCCATTTTTCGAACCACCCTAGCACGATGTAGGTCACCCTAATGGCCAAACAAAAATATACGGGTCTAATTATTTTGGCCAAGGAACCCCCAGAAAAATTTTGAGCCCGATCGGAGAACTTTTTTTTTGGTTTAGGCTCTTTTCAAATGGAATTGCTGTATATATAGATAAGATAAGATTTGTAGGCTAGAAATTTTTATTTTACCAAAAAAACTATATCAATGTGAGGAAGGCATCAACCACCTAACGGTGGATTAAGTAACGTTTTTAATAGGGTCTTAATAGGCTAACCCAGCCAATATTGATTCAGTCAGTTCTTAGATAATCGTGTGGAAAAAATCATGTCTACACACATCCCCATGTATACGTGAAGGTATTTCTAGGAGTTGTATTTAAGAAGCTCAAATTTCGAGTGATTTTATAGCCTTTCCTCAGTGAGGAAGGCAAAAAGGAGTATCAAATCGTTGTAACATGGCATAATGTGTCATATATAATTGATGATTAAATTAATGGCAATGTGTCTTGACTGTGGCGCCATCATTTTTAAGAGGATTACAAAAGATTTAAAAAAAATATTTTGCGAGGATTGTAACTGGAAGTTTTGTATGCACACAATAATAATTTCATGAGGTAGTAAGAAAAGCATTTACCAGAAAAAAGGCATGACGTACGTACCTGTATGGAAAAACTCGTAGATGTTGGACTGCTGGAACATTTTTTGAGGGGCACCTGTGGTTGTATTGATTATCGAAACATCACTTTCCGAAGATTCAAGTTCATCAACGAATTCAGAATCCGATTCCGTTTCCTCATGCGCCTCAGGTTGTTGGGAAACATCTGAATCTGACAGGTCACTGTCGATTTCACTCTCGCTTGCTTCATCTGGAGATTCTTCATCCATTAGGTCGATGTTGCTGTCGCTGTCATCTATCAATGAATTTTCTTTATTAGGGTAATGTTTACTTTTAAACATTAATAACAAACCAGTGTCATCTATGACAGCACGGATTTCGTCCGATGTTGTTATTTTTAACGCAGCTGCTTGCAAGCGGCTCCTTTTGCTGCTTTGGAGGTCTTTTCGAAGAAATTGTATAGTTTCATTATCATTGTTTTTTTAGGGAAAATAACACGCTTACCATCTGCTGATGACACACATTTTCGTTTCCGGTTAGCTCCATACTGTAGAATCTTCGAAGAAGTTTCACCATTGGAGGCATGCCGACTGTTTCCATTGAACTGATTTGGGCTGGTTGTACAATTCTGACCGCCTTGACCTGGGATTGATAACATAAAAGAATATTGTTAAAATCATTTTGCCATATAGACAATAGACATAAAGAAATTTTGCACTTATTAGATTTTAAACACAAGAAAGCGTGTGAAAACTTGATAGGAAAGGGGAAATATACCCATTTTAATCACTCTAAGCCTTTCGACCAATTCTCATCACTTTTGCCGTTTTCCAATATTAAATCAACATTTTCAGTTTTATCAATAATGGAAAGTTGCTTGCTCACTTTTATTTGAGCTATTTATTACTTTGGAACAGTCAAAAACACTTTATGAAAGCTGTAATTCATGATCAAAGTGCTGATAGGCCGATAATAGAAATAGGCTGAGAAAGGGTATAGTTCCCCTACCTAGCCTTTGTTCTAGAAAGTTGTGTGTAAATCTTCAATACTTTTCAAAAGATCCTTTGCGTCATGCGATTCCTATGCTGATATTATCAGTCTTGAAGACGTTTTACAAAAAAAATCTTTGTTTAAAAAAAACGTTACTTAATCCACGTTTAGATGTTTGTTGCCTTCCTCACATTCATATAGTGCATCGTCGCTTGTGTCGTCTTGTTACACGACTTATCTTTTAACCTTCGGGAAGTCGCGTGTTTTCGCCTTTCTTACAAGTGCCCTTACAAACTGTGTACAAAGTACACGTACGCGACCTCCGGTGGGTTAACAACAGACTTGTTATAAAATTGTCGCTAGCGATAAAATATGGCCGAAACGACTATATTATAAACTACTAGAGGTGCGCAAAAAAAAGAGCGAGCCGCTCAAAGAGCCGGTTCGTTGAAAAGAGCGAACGAACCATGGCTCACAAAAGAGAACCACGGTTCTTTTTTAATCTCTTGTCTTTAAAAAAAAAAACCGTTCCATTATGGAATAATGTTCAAACTTGAAAAAAAATATTTTATTGAATATCCAACAAATTGTAGTGTTAAATTTGTTTTGGTGAAAAGGACAATTCAATGTCAGTCAACATTGTTTTAAATGATGCTGAACATGCCAAATTAAAGATTTGTTGACAACACGCTTGAAATTGTGATTTTATTGAATTTTTCATCAAAACCCCTTCAGAGGGTCCACTACAGGAAAGGGGTCCACTAATGGATAACGTACCCTAGTGTTTAGATTTGGCTGCCGATGCGAAAAACCAAACGGCTACTGAGGAAAGGTTTTAAAATTACAGTCAAACCCCGATGGTTTGACACCAACTGTTGTCAAACGAACGGGGTCACTTTTTAATTTGACGCCCCTTTTACACGGAGTTCACGCACACTATCAAACGTTTGTTCTGATAGTGTGTGCAAGCGCCGTGTAAAAAGTGACAGTTCGTCACTTTTTAGTTTGACTTTGTCCAACCAACGGGGTACAACCTAAAAAAGTGTCAAACGAAAAAGTGACCAACCATCGGGGGTTGAGTGTAGGGTAGGGTAGTCATCAATGAGACACTTTTGGTTTTAATTTTTCAACGATTTTTATAATTTTTTCATCAGCATATTTTAATGAGCTTTTTGTTGCATTTTCTTTCTTTTAATGTGTTCTAATACATATTGACTAAAATATGAGATCGATCTGACATCTACAGCCAGAGTTATTCAACTGTCTCATTGTAGACGCACTTGGCAGGAACAATGAACAATGAGACAGCTGGGGAACAATGAGACAATCTACGAAAATCAATACTTTTCTAGTTAAACATCATGTTTTTGTATTGTTACATTGCAGGTGACTTGCTCTGAACATTTTAGAGCAATGTTGCCAACATGAAACGTTAATTATCAAAAGTTATAGTAAAAAGTATTTAAATTTTGTAAAATCCCTATATTATACCAAATAACTTTGTATTTTTGGTTAAATGAAGTTAAATATGCCAAAAATCACTTTCAATTCATGTTTTGAATGATTTCCATAAATTTTGCAAAGTTTAATGAAGAAAAATCGAAGTGTCTCATTGTTACCCGTGAGCTGAAATGAGTGGGGAACAATGAGACAGTCCTGGATTCTGGGTATATTCTAAATTTTGGCCAAACCTAATGAAAGGACATTGTAGCCCAACTCAATCCCCGTGGAACGTCGAAAGAAATTTGAAGAAATATAAGTTTTGGTGTAAATGGCAGCCTACGAGTGAAAAAGTATTTTTTGTCCATAATTTACTTTTACACCCCAGAATCAAACATTTATGAATAACTTTTCAAGGGAGCGTCCATAACCAAAGCCACTATTATGGCAGACGTGTATCCAGTAGACACACCTTTCCCCGAAATATGAGCCTGATTGGTTGAAATTACGACCTGTGAGAGCCATTTTATCATCGTTCCCCGTGTCTCATTGATGACTACTCTACCCTACTCGAAAAAATAACTTTTTAATTCCAATTCGTAGACTCACCTTCAGGTATACAGATCGACTCAATCAAATCAAATTCTGAACAAATGTCTGTGCGTGTGTCTGGATGTGAGTCGGTGCACCGACGTTATATTATATGAATGTGAGGAAGGCACCAACCATCTAAAGGTGGATTAAGTAACGATTTTTTTTTAGAAAATATAAACGGATATACGGTTGTAACATGACAATGGTGCATATCATGAAACGAAATGTAGAGTTATTTTCAAAAATAAATTTGAGTTTGCAACTAAACATACAAAATAAAACACTCATGTATCAGATTTTTCACCACTCTAAACATTGGCGCAAAAGATTTTTTTTATTATTCGATAAAAAAAACTTCTAAAATTGAAAAAAAATCAATTTAACGTTATAAAAACTGTACCAAAAACAAGTTAATTTTAGTTTAGTTTAACTTGCTTTCTAGAGATATCCTTACATCAATCTATAACGGCCGTACAACTGATTATTTTTAATCTTTAACTTCAATAAGGGATCAATATTGTTCGAAATAGTTTTAGAAAATAATAATGTTCACCTTGCATGTCGTCCGCGTTGGCCCACCCTTGCTGGTTCGAAACGTCAGTTGCCGCGATGGCCAGCTCCATGTCCTGACTACGATCCAGCACGGGATCCGATGCGAGCGGCTTGGCAGCGTGATCGAGACCTTTGCGGTTGTCACGATCGTTGTCGTCCGGAAATCGGACACCAAACTCGTTGATCTTCACGGTCGGCGGTGGATCCGTTTCGTTTCCGCTCATGCCGACCTCGTTGACCCTTCCTTCCTTGTCCAAACCGTCGATTGCCTTCATGGCCTGCTCCGTGTACAGAGCACGATCCATCACGGGATCCGATGCGAGCGGCTTGGCAGCGTGATCAAGACCTTTGCGGTTGTCACGATCGTTGTCGTCCGGAAATCGGACACCAAACTCGTTGATCTTCACGGTCGGCGGTGGATCCGTTTCGTTTCCGCTCATGCCGACCTCGTTGACCCTTCCTTCCTTGTCCAAACCGTCGATTGCCTTCATGGCCTGCTCCGTGTACAGAGCACGATCCATCACGGGATCCGATGCGAGCGGCTTGGCAGCGTGATCAAGACCTTTGCGGTTGCCACGATCGTTGTCGTCCGGAAATCGGGCACCAAACTCGTTGATCTTCACGGTCGGCGGTGGATCCGTTTCGTTTCCGCTCATGCCGACCTCGTTGACCCTTCCTTCCTTGTCCAAACCGTCGATTGCCTTCATGGCCTGCTCCGTGTACAGAGCACGATCCATCATGGGATCCGATGCGAGCGGCTTGGCAGCGTGTTCAAGACCTTTGCGGTTGCCACGATCGTTGTCGTCCGGAAATCGGGCACCAAACTCATCGATCTTCACGGTCGGCGGTGGAGCCGTTTCGTTTCCGCTCATGCCGACCTCGTTGACCCTCCCTTGGCGGTCGCCACGATCGTTGTCGTCCGGAAATTGGACCTCAAACTCGTCGATCTCCATGAGCAAAGCTGGAGCAGGTTGGACTTTCCCTAGTATATAAAAAGTATTAATAATTTTTCAAAATTATTTTGCCAAAAAATTATTTCACCTGTTATGGCAACCTCGTTGGCCCACCCTTGCTGGTTCGAAACGTCAGTTGCCGCGATGGCCAGCTCCATGTCCTGACTACGATCCAGCACGGGATCCGATGCGAGCGGCTTGGCAGCGTGATCAAGACCTTTGCGGTTGCCACGATCGTTGTCGTCCGGAAATCGGGCACCAAACTCGTTGATCTTCACGGTCGGCGGTGGATCCGTTTCGTTTCCGCTCATGCCGACCTCGTTGACCCTTCCTTCCTTGTCCAAACCGTCGATTGCCTTCATGGCCTGCTCCGTGTACAGAGCACGATCCATCACGGGATCCGATGCGAGCGGCTTAGCCGCGTGTTTGAGACCTTTGCGGTTGTCACGATCGTTGTCGTCCGGAAATCGGACACCAAACTCGTTGATCTTCACGGTCGGCGGTGAAGCCGGTTCGTTTTCGTTCATGCCGACCTCGTTGACCCTTCCTTCCTTGTCCAAACCGTCGATTGCCTTCATGGCCTGCTCCGTGTACAGAGCACGATCCATCACGGGATCCGATGCGAGCGGCTTGGCAGCGTGATCAAGACCTTTGCGGTTGCCACGATCGTTGTCGTCCGGAAATCGGGCACCAAACTCATCGATCTTCACGGTCGGCGGTGGAGCCGTTTCGTTTCCGCTCATGCCGACCTCGTTGACCCTCCCTTGGCGGTCGCCACGATCGTT
Organism: Culex pipiens pallens; assembly: GCF_016801865.2. Lineage (NCBI taxonomy): Eukaryota > Metazoa > Arthropoda > Insecta > Diptera > Culicidae > Culex > Culex pipiens. The sequence goes on along the minus strand of NC_068937.1, from coordinate 93,426,435 downwards.
GTCGTCCGGAAATTGGACCTCAAACTCGTCGATCTCCATGAGCAAAGCTGGAGCAGGTTGGACTTTCCCTAGTATATAAAAAGTATTAATAATTTTTCAAAATTATTTTGCCAAAAAAATATTTCACCTGTTATGGCAACCTCGTTGGCCCACCCTTGCTGGTTCGAAACGTCAGTTGCCGCGATGGCCAGCTCCATGTCCTGACTACGATCCAGCACGGGATCCGATGCGAGCGGCTTGGCAGCGTGATCAAGACCTTTGCGGTTGCCACGATCGTTGTCGTCCGGAAATCGGGCACCAAACTCGTTGATCTTCACGGTCGGCGGTGGATCCGTTTCGTTTCCGCTCATGCCGACCTCGTTGACCCTTCCTTCCTTGTCCAAACCGTCGATTGCCTTCATGGCCTGCTCCGTGTACAGAGCACGATCCATCACGGGATCCGATGCGAGCGGCTTAGCCGCGTGTTTGAGACCTTTGCGGTTGTCACGATCGTTGTCGTCCGGAAATCGGACACCAAACTCGTTGATCTTCACGGTCGGCGGTGAAGCCGGTTCGTTTTCGCTCATGCCGACCTCGTTGACCCTTCCTTCCTTGTCCAAACCGTCGATTGCCTTCATGGCCTGCTCCGTGTACAGAGCACGATCCATCACGGGATCCGATGCGAGCGGCTTGGCAGCGTGATCAAGACCTTTGCGGTTGCCACGATCGTTGTCGTCCGGAAATCGGGCACCAAACTCATCGATCTTCACGGTCGGCGGTGGAGCCGTTTCGTTTCCGCTCATGCCGACCTCGTTGACCCTCCCTTGGCGGTCGCCACGATCGTTGTCGTCCGGAAATTGGACCTCAAACTCGTCGATCTCCATGAGCAAAGCTGGAGCAGGTTGGACTTTCCCTAGTATATAAAAAGTATTAATAATTTTTCAAAATTATTTTGCCAAAAAAATATTTCACCTGTTATGGCAACCTCGTTGGCCCACCCTTGCTGGTTCGAAACGTCAGTTGCCGCGATGGCCAGCTCCATGTCCTGACTACGATCCAGCACGGGATCCGATGCGAGCGGCTTGGCAGCGTGATCGAGACCTTTGCGGTTGTCACGATCGTTGTCGTCCGGAAATCGGACACCAAACTCGTTGATCTTCACGGTCGGCGGTGGATCCGTTTCGTTTCCGCTCATGCCGACCTCGTTGACCCTTCCTTCCTTGTCCAAACCGTCGATTGCCTTCATGGCCTGCTCCGTGTACAGAGCACGATCCATCACGGGATCCGATGCGAGCGGCTTGGCCGCGTGTTTGAGACCTTTGCGGTTGTCACGATCGTTGTCGTCCGGAAATCGGACACCAAACTCGTTGATCTTCACGGTCGGCGGTGGAGTCGTTTCGTTTCCGCTCATGACGACCTCGTTGACCCTCCCTTGGCGGTCGCCACGATCGTTGTCGTCCGGAAATTGGACCTCAAACTCGTCGATCTCCATGAGCAAAGCTGGAGCAGGTTGGACTTTCCCTAGTATATAAAAAAGTATTAATAATTTTTCAAAATTATTTTGCCAAAAAAATATTTCACCTGTTATGGCAACCTCGTTGGCCCACCCTTGCTGGTTCGAAACGTCAGTTGCCGCGATGGCCAGCTCCATGTCCTGACTACGATCCAGCACGGGATCCGATGCGAGCGGCTTGGCAGCGTGATCAAGACCTTTGCGGTTGCCACGATCGTTGTCGTCCGGAAATCGGGCACCAAACTCATCGATCTTCACGGTCGGCGGTGGAGCCGTTTCGTTTCCGCTCATGCCGACCTCGTTGACCCTTCCTTCCTTGTCCAAACCGTCGATTGCCTTCATGGCCTGCTCCGTGTACAGAGCACGATCCATCACGGGATCCGATGCGAGCGGCTTGGCCGCGTGTTTGAGACCTTTGCGGTTGCCACGATCGTTGTCGTCCGGAAATCGGGCACCAAACTCGTTGATCTTCACGGTCGGCGGTGGATCCGTTTCGTTTCCGCTCATGCCGACCTCGTTGACCCTTCCCTCCTTGTCCAAACCGTCGAATGTCTCGCCGGATTCGGATAGGTTCACGGGTTTGGACTCCGGCGGCTTGTCTACCAGGTTGAGAACGTTGCCGTCGCCATCGTTGCTGTTGGTGCCAACGGAGCCTGCCTGGCTTGAACCTGTTATTTTTTAAATTTGGTTTAGATAATACCATTGTTTAGAAGAAAATCCTGCCAAAAACTTACCTGAACCATTCCTAACCGGAAGCAAAAATCGGCGCATGTCCATCAAAGGATAACGCCGGCTTTCCTCCATCCGCTCTTCCGTTTTCTTTTTCTTCTTCCAAAACCATCCCGGTTTCTTCTCACTTTCCTTATCATTTCCAGACATTGTGAATGCCTTAGATGCACAAAAGACTCAATTAAATGTAAATTTCGAATAATTGACTTCGCGATTACTTTAACGGCTGATTCACAAATCAAGAAAAATTACTCGTTTTTGATCATACACGGAAAATTACAATCATGAATGTCAATATAAAAATTGTACGATTCTTCGGTGAAACTTGAATAACCAAATTAGGTAATCTAGGGTGATTTGAAAAAGTACGCATCAAAAGTGGAAAACACATAATTTTATTACTAATCAAAAGAATAATAAAGTAATAAAGTAATGCATATTTTTGTGATTGTAAACAGCTTTTTGGCTTAAAATTACAAATTTAGGCGTGTATTGAACATTCAACATGAAAACAACAAACTTAGAACAGTACAAATGTCTTCAATCCAAAGTCACCAGCTGACGTTACATTATATTTCAAAAACTCATTTCCAAGACTTGCAATCAAAATGTACCATGTCCAGAAGCAAACAAGAAACCCCGAAAAACTTCAACGCGGCAGCGTTTCGCGGCGCAACTTGGCAACTTAGCAAATTTGCAAAGTGCAATGTTCGGACTCAGCGCCCTCCTGAGGGCGGTATAGTGTTTTTACGAGGGCGCAGTAAATTTTTTAAAAATATTTTTTTAAATTACATTATTTTTTTATTTTTTTGAAAAAACTGGTTAGTCGGTGACTACCCTTGACTAACCTAGAAATCAGCCCTGATCTTCCCAGGGCGATTTTTTTTTATTTTGCAAATTTTGGTACCTGGGTGCCTAGGCGCCCTCTGAGGGCGTTTTTTCAATGGAAATTGTTGACTTACCCCCCTAGCGCCTTCCTGGGGGCGGCATAGCACTGTCATTGAGGCGCAGCACAAATAAGCAACTTGGCAAATTTGCAAAGTGCAATGTTCGGACTCAGCGCCCTCCTGAGGGCGGTATAGTGTTTTTACGAGGGCGCAGTAAATTTTTTAAAAATATTTTTTTAAATTACATTATTTTTTTATTTTTTTGAAAAAACTGGTTAGTCGGTGACTACCCTTGACTAACCTAGAAATCAGCCCTGATCTTCCCAGGGCGATTTTTTTTATTTTGCAAATTTTGGTACCTGGGTGCCTAGGCGCCCTCTGAGGGCGTTTTTTTCAATGGAAATTGTTGACTTACCCCCCTAGCGCCTTCCTGGGGGCGGCATAGCACTGTCATTGAGGCGCAGCACAAAATTTGCAACTTGGCAAATTTGCAAAGTGCAATGTTCGGACTCAGCGCCCTCCTGAGGGCGGTATAGTGTTTTTACGAGGGCGCAGTAAATTTTTTAAAAATATTTTTTTAAATTAAATTATTTTTTTATTTTTTTGAAAAAACTGGTTAGTCGGTGACTACCCTTGACTAACCTAGAAATCAGCCCTGATCTTCCCAGGGCGATTTTTTTTATTTTGCAAATTTTGGTACCTGGGTGCCTAGGCGCTCTCTGAGGGCGTTTTTTTCAATGGAAATTGTTGACTTACCCCCCTAGCGCCTTCCTGGGGGCGGCATAGCACTGTCATTGAGGCGCAGCACAAAATTTGCAACTTGGCAAATTTGCAAAGTGCAATGTTCGGACTCAGCGCCCTCCTGAGGGCGGTATAGTGTTTTTACGAGGGCGCAGTAAATTTTTAAAAAATATTTTTTTAAATTAAATTATTTTTTTATTTTTTTGAAAAAACTGGTTAGTCGGTGACTACCCTTGACTAACCTAGAAATCAGCCCTGATCTTCCCAGGGCGATTTTTTTTATTTTGCAAATTTTGGTACCTGGGTGCCTAGGCGCTCTCTGAGGGCGTTTTTTTCAATGGAAATTGTTGACTTACCCCCCTAGCGCCTTCCTGGGGGCGGCATAGCACTGTCATTGAGGCGCAGCACAAAATTTGCAACTTGGCAAATTTGCAAAGTGCAATGTTCGGACTCAGCGCCCTCCTGAGGGCGGTATAGTGTTTTTACGAGGGCGCAGTAAATTTTTAAAAAATATTTTTTTAAATTAAATTATTTTTTTATTTTTTTGAAAAAACTGGTTAGTCGGTGACTACCCTTGACTAACCTAGAAATCAGCCCTGATCTTCCCAGGGCGATTTTTTTTATTTTGCAAATTTTGGTACCTGGGTGCCTAGGCGCTCTCTGAGGGCGTTTTTTTCAATGGAAATTGTTGACTTACCCCCCTAGCGCCTTCCTGGGGGCGGCATAGCACTGTCATTGAGGCGCAGCACAAAATTTGCAACTTGGCAAATTTGCAAAGTGCAATGTTCGGACTCAGCGCCCTCCTGAGGGCGGTATAGTGTTTTTACGAGGGCGCAGTAAATTTTTAAAAAATATTTTTTTAAATTAAATTATTTTTTTATTTTTTTGAAAAAACTGGTTAGTCGGTGACTACCCTTGACTAACCTAGAAATCAGCCCTGATCTTCCCAGGGCGATTTTTTTTATTTTGCAAATTTTGGTACCTGGGTGCCTAGGCGCCCTCTGAGGGCGTTTTTTTCAATGGAAATTGTTGACTTACCCCCCTAGCGCCTTCCTGGGGCGGCATAGCACTGTCATTGAGGCGCAGCACAAATAAGCAACTTGGCAAATTTGCAAAGTGCAATGTTCGGACTCAGCGCCCTCCTGAGGGCGGTATAGTGTTTTTACGAGGGCGCAGTAAATTTTTTAAAAATATTTTTTTAAATTAAATTATTTTTTTATTTTTTTGAAAAAACTGGTTAGTCGGTGACTACCCTTGACTAACCTAGAAATCAGCCCTGATCTTCCCAGGGCGATTTTTTTTATTTTGCAAATTTTGGTACCTGGGTGCCTAGGCGCTCTCTGAGGGCGTTTTTTTCAATGGAAATTGTTGACTTACCCCCCTAGCGCCTTCCTGGGGGCGGCATAGCACTGTCATTGAGGCGCAGCACAAAATTTGCAACTTGGCAAATTTGCAAAGTGCAATGTTCGGACTCAGCGCCCTCCTGAGGGCGGTATAGTGTTTTTACGAGGGCGCAGTAAATTTTTAAAAAATATTTTTTTAAATTAAATTATTTTTTTATTTTTTTGAAAAAACTGGTTAGTCGGTGACTACCCTTGACTAACCTAGAAATCAGCCCTGAAATGATGCATGAAAACTTAAAAATCGGTATGTTTTGAAGGATTTTTTTGAATGATTTGGTGTCTTCGGCAAAGTTGTAGGTATGGATAAGTACTACACTGAAAAAAATTGTACTCGGTAAAAAAATTTGGTGATTTTTAATTTCACTTTTTGTCACTTAAACTTGATTAACTATTTTTTTTTAATTTTCAACTTTTTTTTTGTGTTTTAGGGGACATCAAATGCCAACATTTCAGAAATTTCCAGAACGGGCAAAATATATTTGACCGAGTTATGAATTTTTGAATCATTACTGATTGTAAAAAAAATCCAAATATTGGTCGCAAAAATTTTTAAACTTCATTTTTCGCTGTAAAATCGAATTTGCAATCAAAAAGAACTTGAGTGGAATTTTGATAAGTGCACCGTTTTCAAGTTAAAGCCTATTTTAGGTTACTTTTTTTGGGGTGTATCCCATTTGGCATAAAGCCATTTGGCATAATGCCGTTTGGCATAACGCCGTTTGGCATAATGCCGTTTGGCATAATGGACGTTTGGCATAACGGTCATTTGGCATAATGGCCATTTGGCATAATGGTCATTTGGCATAATGATGTTAAAATTTCAAAATAAAGTTAATATTGGAATTGCTTTAAGAAGACCATATTAGGATTGATAACTGCCGGCGAAAGCTGATTTTTTCTTTCTTTAAGATACAACACATGTGTAAGATTACACATTTTTTGACACAAAATCTGTCACCATTTCCTGATGAAGCCATTGAGCCAAATATGTTCGACATTTACACATCGATATTCCAGATTAAAGATTGTATGGAAAAATAGAGAAAAAATATGCTAGTTATAAAAACTAGTATTTCTACTATTTTATCAAAATTCTCAAATGTTCGATTCTTATTTGAATTCAAGAGTATATATCCAAAACAACCTATGTGCTATGGGTTACCTATGTAGTATAGACCTTTTGAAAATGTAATCTGGAATTGTAAGGCTCTTCAGCTTTGTCTTACAAGTAGAATTTCCTTTTTTTTTATTTTGTATTTTCCTTTCTTTAAAGAAGGAAGGTCTTTGGATCTAATATTTTCTTTAAAGAAAGGGACACTTTCTAGACTTGCGACAACTGCACAGAAAAAAAAGTTGGATTTTTTTCAAGGTTGAAAATTTAGTTAGTTGAATATTATCTCTTTTTTGAATAATATTACCTTAGAAAATGTGTAAAAATGTGAACCTGTAAATATTCATCAGAAACTGATGAATATTCTGATGTAAAATTAATCATTTTTTTTTGACACAAAATCTTTTTTTCTGTTTGCTGAAAAAAGTTGAATTTTCCTTCTAAAGTTGAATTTTCTTCATTAAACAGGGGAAAATACGTTTCAGCTGTGGTCACAACTCAAGCGAGTTTTCCCTTCTTTTTAAAAATATTCACCTATATCAGCAGTTTAAGAGTTTTCCCTTCTTTAAAGAAGGGAAAATTCAGCTCATGTTAGTAGTTATCTCAAGTCAAAGAAAGTTTTCACTTCTTTAAAGAAAGGTAAATTCAACTTGTGTCAGCAATTATCACAAGTTAAGAGAATTTTCCCTTCTTTAATGGAGAGAAAATTCAAACATATTGGGATAATTCAACGTGTTCGTGTTAGTAGTTATCACAAGTTAAGAGTCCATTATTTAAAGAAGAGAAAAAAACTCACTGACTTGTGATGACTACTGACACAAGTTGAATTTTCCCTACTTTAAATAATGGAACATTCTCATAGTAATCACAAGTAACTACTAACACGAGTTGAATTATCCCTATATGTTTGAATTTTCTCTCCTATAAACAAGGGAAAATTATCTTGACTTGTGATAACTGCTGACACAAGTTGAATTTACTTTTCTTTAAAAAAGTGAAAACTTTCTTTGACTTGAGATAACTACTAACATGAGTTGAATTTTCCCTTCTATAAAGAACGGGAAACTCTCTTGACTGCTGATACAAGTAGAATTTGACTGCTGATATAGGTGAATATTTTTTAAAGAAGGGAAAACTCGCTTGAGTTGTAACCACAGCTGAAGCGCACCATCCCCTGTTTAATGTATAAAATTCAACTTTAGAAGGAAAATTCAACTTTTTTCAGCAGTTGTCACAAGTCTAGAAAGTGTTCCTTTCTTTAAAGGAAATATAAACCTTGAGCCGGCAGTTGAGAGTTCAAAAAAAAAATTGCCGCAGCCTTGATATGTTCCTACGTAAATGACAAAGTGGAATGCTTTACATTTCAAATAAAAATTTCACTTTTGTTTATATATGAAAGGAAGTAGTGCCACTTGCTGATAAAATCGTAGAAAAACTAGTTTCTAAATCTATTATTGATAAAATTTTCCCAATTAATTCATCCTGCAATATTAATGAGTATATGTTAGTAGAATGTAACAAAATGGGTGAATTTTGCGGGCATTTCAGGGCATGATCTCGTGGATGTACTAAGCCCGAATCCCAAATATGAGCTTGATTGGTTGTGACAGGACCTGGCGCTTTGACTTTGAAATTTAAATGGGATTTAAACCCGTATAATCGGTGCGTTTTGGTTTTGAGTTTTGAGTCCCTTAATGATTTTTGAATTTTTCATCAACCTCACGAGCTCATAGTTCTTGTTCCAGGGAACAACTTTGTCGAAGCTTTAAAATGTATTAAAAACTGCTGTCCTCATTCAAACTGTAGTCCCGTTTGATCCCAATCTATGGAATTGAAATAATTTTGAAATAACATTATGCCAAATGACCATTATGCCAAATGGCCATTATGCCAAATGACCGTTATGCCAAACGTCCATTATGCCAAACGGCATTATGCCAAACGGCGTTATGCCAAACGGCATTATGCCAAATGGCTTTATGCCAAATGGGATACACCCCTTTTTTTGAAAATAGTCGTTCTGGAAATTTCTGGAGTTTTTTTTTTGCAAATCAAGTGATGGTGACAAAAAGTGAAACTAAAAATCACCAACATTTTTTACCGTGTAGTCCTTATCTATACCAACAACTTTGCCCAAGACACCAAATCGATAAAAAAGATCCTTCGAAAGATACAGATTTTTGGTTTTCACATATCATTTTTGTATGAGCAGTTACCAAATTTGTATGAAAAATGATATGAACAAACTAATGATACAAAATGGCTTCTTTGGACATACCGAAGGCACCACAAAATTTTCAGCCGGATCAAAAAATACAAAAAAAAAATACGAATGACCGAAATATCAGAGAATTTCTCTATTGTGTCTTGCTCATTTTTCGAATTTCCAGCGTTCTTCACACAATGCACCGAAATGAACCAACTGTGCACGTAGCTGTAAAATGTCCGTGCGTCTAAGCGGGATTAAGTTTGAACGGGATGGGAGCACTGGTGCCAGTGCAGAGTGTGTTGCGAGCTGTAACAAACAAGGGGCTTTCGCTTCTCCACCCTCCCCCTCGAACAAAGTGGCTTGTTTATGAAAATGGACTAATTCGTGGGTGCATTAAAACTTATGCCTCTATTCATTTGTTTCAATATTGTTCCACGTGGGTGCACTGCACTCCACCCAGCCAGCGGTAAGCCACGGGAGCACGTCAGTTTTAGTTGCTCGGTTGGTTCATCATCGCGAGTAGTAACATTCTGGTGGAATGGCCTTGCAGTTAGGACATGTTTTATGATTGACTTTGGGAGGGAAAAGGTGAAAATTTCCATTCGATTATTTTTCAAAGCAACTCTCCAAAATACCAACTAACAACTTATATCAAACAATGTCAACATTCAAAAACAATTAATCAAGAAATAGACCGTATGCATTAGGGACCTACATAGGGAAATGAAATGTTCTGGGAGAAATTTCAAACACTCAAAGTCATTCAAATTTAAGGTTGAAAAACTTGTAGTTTTTCTTTGGTGCTGGCACTTTTCTTGTACCGAACAAGCACAAACATAACAAAAACTATCAGATTATTATCAACAACAGTTTTACAATACTTTTGATTGTTATAAGTCTCGTTTTTTTTGCCAAAATGATTTTAAATTGATTCCGACCTTGTTCTTACATGACCTTGTTGCTCGATTGGAACCCCGATTTGACAGTTCGATTGGAACCCTGAGAGTGACATTTCGCCTCTCCATATAGGCTCTCTAGTATGCATCACACAAATATGCATGTTGCCAGCACAAAACTTATGCCCACACAATTAATATCAATTTAGCAACACTCACTGCATTTTGAAGCAGCCAGCACACTGCATCTCCACCCAAAGTTTGCCAAAGTGGCTTACGCGACCGACCAGAGTGACAAATGGGCAGTAATTAACGTTATGATTGGAGTCATTTTTCACAAAACTTTACCCTTGTTTCGAAAGGGGGTTTCGGGGTGGGCTCATGCGTGCCATGCTCTTGGAAAAAGATGTCGGAGGTGGTGGGCGGGTGTACTAATTCCATGAATTACTTGCGTACAAAGTGCTTTCAGAACGAACGAAAGTTGTGCCAACGAACTGAGCCAGACAGAGAGTGTGTGCGCCGGTGGAAAAAGTTGCTGATAAGAGGTCGCACGAAAGAGTTTCGAGAGTTTATTTATTCATTTTATGGGCAGCCGAGATTGTGTACATTTTTATGGAAGTGGTTCGAAAAATATGGGGAAAATAAGTAGCGCTTGCAACGGAAAGCCAAGATAAAAACTAAATAAATTCCCCCAAAATGCTACAAATTCAAACACAAATTTTATCAATATCACACACAAATTGACGCAAATAATCACAAGTTTACAAACAAATTCCCTCAAAGTACCACAAATGCACACACACACTTCAAAAATTCACACATGAATTTCCACAAATTATAACAAATTGCCAAAGGCTCACACAATTTGTTAACTTGTTAAGAAACAAATTTCAACAAATTCACGTACAAATACACACACAAATTCCCTCAAATTATCACCAATTCTCATTCCAATTCATGTCAATTCACATCCAAACTGTAGCAAAATCACACATATTATCACTAATTACCAAAAATACACACACAATTTCATTCAAATTATCACAAAATCGCACACAAATTCCAGTCAATTGGGTCCTAAAATTAAGCTTAAATTTCTGATTTTATTGTTCACACCGATAAAGCATATTTTTATGTGTACAATGACCCTTTGAACGACCGCAAAGAATTTTAAATGGATTTTTAATTCAATTTTTTAAAATCAACTTCACGGCCCTTCTTGATAGAAAAAGTCCTACTTGACAGCAAGGGGACTATAGTTGATCCATCGAAAAATGTTGTCTTGTTAATTTTTTTTTCGCTTTAAAATGAAAAAAAAAGTGATCAGAAATGGTTTTTAATCGTGTTTTTGACCGTTGTACATAAAAATTGACATAGGGTTTTAGTACAAATAGCCCTACCTCAATATATATGAGAAACGGTTGTTTACAAGTCTAAAACAACGAATCAATTATTTTTTAATTTTTTTCTCTTTTTTTTTCTACGAAAAAAGTAATTTTTTAAGTTTATTCAAAAGGAACTGCACCAAAAGGTAAACATTATACAGAAAACCTATGATTGAAGGGTTACGACAACTTTGTTTACTAGACAAACTACCACCTTTATATGCAGCTGACAGAGCAGGTGCCCTGTGGTAAAACGGAACCGTCGCGTTTTGGTCGCTATATTTTAACAGGACATTAAAAGTGGGAATTTTGTTATGTCATGAAGGAGCTTTTCTGTCAAGAAGGAACTTATTTTTAAGAGTTATTTTCGGTTTTTTTAATGAAAACTATTTGTTTTACATAAAAATATCAACATATTTACGATTAGATAGGAAAAAAGTATATGCTCAATGAATAAAAACAGGATTTTACCTCTGAGTTTAGGAACCAATTCACAAACAAATTCTCTCACATCATCTTAAATTTTCTCACATCATCACAATTTCACACTCAAATTTCGTCAAATTATCACTAATTCACACACAAAAGTTACTCACCAATTCAATAATAAATTTCATAAAAATTTCATAAATCACACGCAAACTTCCTTAAATTTAAACATAAACTCCCACAACACACACTTGAATTTAAACAAAATCATACACTTAATCCCAAATGTTTTCACAATTACCCAAAAAAGAATCCTCAAATTATCAAAAATTAACCAATTTTTTTCCAATTCACACATAAATTTCAACAAAACCACACACAAATTAACATTCAAATAACCACCAACCTACATATAAATTTCCATTATTCATCACAGATTCCTTCAAATTAGCATAAATTACACAAAAAAATCATTCCAATTCACAAGCAAATTCTCTTAAAGCTCCTCAAATTAAAACAAATGTACACACAAAGTTATTACAAATTATCACAAAAATTCACACACTTATAAATTCCTGCCAATTTATGCACAAATTTCTACAAAATTACACACACACATTCACACAGTTTTCCATAGATTCCTTCACACACTCACACACAAATTCCCAACAAATAAACACAAATACCCTTCAAATTATCACAAGATTCTGCCAATTCACACACAAATTTCAGCAAAACCACACACAAATTATTACATTTTAACACACAAACTACCACCAATTGACACATAAATTTCCATAAATTACCACAAATTCCATCAAATTATTAAGAATTCACACAAAAATGTCTTCCAATTCACAAACAAACTCTCTAAGAAACCACAAATTCACATAAGAGCAATTCTCTTCCAAACCCGGAAATGGATTTTATTTGTATTTTTTGATTTGGCTCAAACTTTGTGGAGGCCTTCCCTATGACCAAAGAAGCTATTTTGTGTCATTGGTTCACCCATACAAGTCTCCATACAATTTTGGCAGCTGTCCATACAAAAATGGTACGTAAATATTCAAACAGCTGTAACTTTTAAGTGAATTTTCTTATCAATTTGGTGTCTTCGGCAAAGTTGTAGGTATTGTTGAGGACTATTGAGAAAAAAATAGATACACGGAAAAAAAATGCAGATTTTTTAATCAACTTTTTTTTCACAAAAGCTCAATCTCCGAAAATACGTATTTTTTGATTTTCGAGTTTTTTTTTTTATATGTTTTAGGGGACAAAAATCCGCAACTTTTGAGCCATAGAGAAACACGGTCAAAAAAAATTAAATCAAGACTAGCATTTTAAATTTTTTTCAATTTCAATTCGGTTTTATTGGTGAATTATCAATATACAATAAGTTCTTTTGGAATACATAACAGAGTTTTGGAGTTCCTTTCAGCTGTGTGTTACATCATAATCCATTTTGGAACAATTGTTGCTTGTAGTTAAGGGGTTACCGAAAGTAAGAAAAAGATAAGAAAAAAACTTACTAAAATTGCAAGGGAAAGGGGATAGAAATAGAGAAAGCTTAAAACTAGATCACAATGTTTTATCCTTTATAGATGTGCTTAATCATCAGCTCCCCGAGGGCCAGAAATTGCTCCGCCTTGTTACGGCAGGTCCGAAACCGCGTCATCATCTCCCCCGCGAGAGCAAAGAACTACGGCAGGGTAAAGAGATCTTCCCCGGTGACTCCTTGCTGGGTCGCATCGTCGCTACCAGCAGCTACCACGCTTGCAAACAACCGCCTCCATCCAGGAGGGAACGCTGGGTTGTCCGCTGGAACCGTACGCTGGCCAGCTGCAGGAACGGCTGCGCTCGTACTTCGCTGAGGAGGATGGGACGCTGCTGCTTTCTTCTTCCTCTTTTCCTGCTCCTCGAGGTAGGACTTGCGCGTGACGCATCCGTGGTAATTACCGGTATGGTTACCGCCGCAGTTTGCGCACTTTACGCGCGGCTTGGTTTGTTCTGCGTTTTCCCCCAAGTCCGCCTTTCGTGGCAGTGCGCACACCTCCGAGAGGTGTGACTCACTGCACTTCACGCAGCGGGGCCGGAGGTTGCAGTTCCGCGAGCCGTGGCCGAATTTCTGGCATCGGTGACATTGCGCTGCGTCCGTCGGATTTTTTGAGTAAAACCGCCAGTTTACCCAAAAACCGTCCAACGCCTTAGTCCGCCGCAGGTCTTGAAGTTTGACGGTGCCGCGTTCGAAGTACAACAGGTACAGTGTGTGTACCTGTGACGGTTGTCTTCCGCGAGAGGACTTTTATGTCTCGCGGCGTTATTCCGACACCCGAGAGGTGCTCCTTGAGGACGGAGGTCGGGCGGTCTTGGTACCCCTGCAAGACGATCTTAACAGCGGTCTTCTGCACGGGGTCGCATGTGTAGAACTTGAAGTTTTTACGCTTCAATTTCTCCACAACCAGGTCGAAGTTCTTTTGGTCAAATGTGAACACTTGCACTGACGATTTACCTATTTTGAGGCAGTACACGAGGCCTTCCAGCTGCTCGTCAACATCGTCCGCCAACGTGTCCAAAACAAAAATTGGTGGTGGTCGTCGTTCCTTTGGAGTAATTCCTTTTTTTGGCGAAATCACTTTCTTCCGTGCACGACCATCGTCGTCGTCGTCGTCGGTAGTGCTACCGTCGGTGTTGTTGTTGTTGCTTTCCTCGTCACTCAGTCTCGCGAACTTGTTACTGGTGGGAATGTTGGCGGATGTTGAAGCGCCATCGGTCGACGGATTACCGGAAGTAGCTGAACGGAGCCTAATAGGGCTGCGATCCTGGACGCGGTTATTAGCGTGTAATAACTTCGGGTCAAATCCTTTGGCGCACACACTCCCCGGCGCAATGGCGGTCGACGCGGCGTTGGTTTGTTTACCTTTTTGCACACGGCCGGTAGACGAACTTCGCGGGTTTTTCGAGGCCGCACTCGAACTGCCACGGCCACGGCCGGCCCTTGGCATGCTGGTGGAGCAAACTCGCGGCTAATCACGGTAAACTACGGCAAAAAATTTCGAAAAAACGATGGAGCACTGAGCACTTGACTGCTGCTTGCACTCGTGCGTACACGGAGGTGAGACTAGCATTTTAAATTGGCGTTATATTCAATGTTTGGCCCTTTCACGAATGTTTCATGTTTTAACATTGAAAATCGGATCATTAGTTGCTGAGATATTGACATTAGAAAATGGTGGGTTGTTTTGGTCAGACTTAGAAAAACTTCAATTTTCCTGTTTCTTTTTGTTTAAACCGCTGTATCTCAGCAACCAGAGGTTCAATCTTCAATGTGTCTTAGCCAATTTTATAGAAAATTTTCTGAACTCTTCAAAAAAAATATTTTTAGAAATGGTCGCTCATGGTCACTATTTTTAAAAATCGAAAAAATGCAAATATTTCGATAAAATCAAACATTCGGTGGCTATATCTTGAAAACAGAGCTCTTTATCAAAAAATCTGTTCAGTACTTTTCGATTGCAAATTCAAATTTGCTTTAAAAAATAACGTCAAATTTGTTTTTGCATGAAATTTCGATTTTTTCCAAAAATCACTATTTTTTTCAAAAATTCATAACTCAGCGGCAGATGTTTTGACAATGTTTCTCGATGACTCAAAAGTTGTGAATTTTTGTACCCTAAAACGTATCAAAAAATCTCGAAAATCAAAAAATATGTGTTTTGGGAAATTGAGTTTTTGTGAAAAAAAAATGATTAAAAAATCTGCAATTTTTTTTAGCGTATACTTATTTTTTCTCAATTGTCCTAAACAATACCTACAACTTTGCCGAAGACACCAAATTGATCAGAAAACTCACTCAAAAGTTACAGCTGTTTGAATATTTACATACCATTTTTGTATGGACAGCAGCCAAAATTGTATGGAGACTTGTATGGGTGAACCAATGACATAAAATAGTTTATTTGGTCATAGGGAAGGCCCCACAAAGTTTGGGCCAAATAAAAAAATACAAAAAATAAAAATGGTCGAAATCAGCCGATTTCGTAGAGAGTTGCTCATAAAAATTTAAACTAAATGACGCATAGATTCACACAAAATTATCACAAATTATCACAAAAAAAATCACAAAATAGCACACATATTCCCACAATTCAAACACAAGTTTCCTCAAATTACTACAAATTCTACACTCAAATGCACATTCACGTTCTTTCACACTTATTTTTTTTTTTTTTTTGCAAAATCACGCACAATTTTCCAACACAATAACTAACAAATTTGCACAAACTTTGTCGACAATTCACACAAAATTATCACAAATTACCACAAATGGTAATGGGAAACCTACTTGATCGAAATATCATGCTCATATATGCGTTTATCCGTTCTATTCTTCAAAGGTCTGATGGCCGAGCGGGCTAAGGCGCCAGTCCTTACTGTTGGTGTTGGGTTTGAATCCCGTCGCTTGCAATTTTTTTTTGTATTTACAAAAATTGTACATGCAGTGTCTTTTCTGACGAAGGTGATGTGCATGCTTTTGCTTGCGATTTTACCATCGGATTTTTTGCTGTGTACAAATTTAAAATAAAAAAAATAAACTGTAATTAACATTATAGTAAGCCTTACTTAAAACAAGAAATGGTATGAAATGAGATTGAAACAATCAACAAGGCTTATAAAAAACCGTTTAATTAACTGCACTGAATATTGCTGAATTTTAGAGATTAATTTTTAACCTCATTTTATTCTAATTATTTTGTTAGCTTTTAAAGTGTTCTTAAATAACTATTAGGTTTCACCCAACTACACTCATTCCCACAAAACAAATGACACCGTCTCGAGGTGACGACTAAAGGTGTGAATATCTAAAAAAGTCAACTGGTGTTGGTGAATTAGTTGTTTGAGTGCACCCTCGACGGTCGGAATTAATCACAGTCTACAGAAGCGTTGCCACCCGCGCTGGAGCTGATTAAGGATAAACCGTGTTTTCTTCCCCTCCTAAACATTATTTACTCCTTCTAACTTCTACCTCCAACACTCAGGTTGCCAGCCAGCCGAATTCATCAACTTAATGGTCCCAGTTGATTGTACAAATTAAAATAGATGAGATTAAATTTATTCAACGTAAATTTATTACCCTTCCAGGCATCGCTCCAGAAAACAGCAACTTGGCGCAGAAACAAGAAAATGGGAAGGAGGTTGCTCAAATTTTCACAAAAATAAAACTGGAACCAAAAGGAAGAAGCAAGAGGTGGAGGTTCACCACCTGTCTGTCTGAATTATGGAGACAGGGTCGACCGGCATGCCGAAATCCAGGGTTGACGACAGCCGGAGGCATTGGCACTCGGTACCAAGGAGAAGATCCGCCCCTCGGCACACAAAAGACTCTCATTTTCGTTCATTAACCAAAGCTCTTTTTAGCTCGCTCCTTCGGCACAACACACACACGCTTTCCATTTTCAAGTGCTTTCACGCGCGAGGGATATTTTCGCGGTGAAAAGTCTGGAAAAATGGGTTCATGGTAAGGACGAGCTTTCGTCGACCTAGGAGATTTTTTTGTCTTAAGAATTATTTGTTCATCAAATTTTGAGAATTCAATTTCATTAGACCGTAGTCGCAAAGAATTATGTGTAACATCACTTAATTAACAAGTATTTCGACACTGAGGATACATAAATTTATTTAGACAATAAAAAAATAATTCCTGCCTCCTTAGAATTCACTTTAGCCGTCTAATTCTGAGAAAAACTTACTTGAGGATATCGTGGAGAATTTCCCTTATCCTCTTAAAAAAAAAGAGAAAATCAACAATTCCCGTTTTTCAACTTGGGCTCGGATAATCATCCTAGAGACATGATGAAATTCAGTATGCATTCCGCTAGAGGTAAGAAGTGAGGAAGGGACCGGCCACATAGGTGGATTATCCAAATGTTATATCAACGACTTTACGGTTTGCCTCTCGAGTGCACTTTGGCGCCAAGTTGATCTATTAGTAAGCAACTTGAGTTACAACCTTTTATCCATCTCGCAGTCTGGCGCAGTGCTGCGTTCTTTCTAAAAAAAAAGGGATGTCTAGGATGATTAAAAGTGGGTAATCAACTCGACACAAAGTTCCCCTTCTTTTCCCTCCCAGTTGGTGGTTGTTGTCGTGGCGCCAAAGTTTGGCATCGCTCACTCGTCGTCGCCCTCACTTACAGCGTCGGAGGGGGAGCCCACCCGAGATCGACGGGGTTTGTTTTAATCATGTATCTTGTTAATTAGAAGCAGCTAGCATCGCTTCTTGCAAAACCACCCTCCCACGCGAGAAATTGGAACTCACGAAAACTGTTGGAAAACCACGAAGTTTTGGTAGGGATTCCACTTTATGTTTCTTTACGAAATGAACAAACTTAAACAGATGTTACGAAACTTTTTATAACTCTTTGAAATATGAAAAACAAAATTCCATATGAACTATATTTTCATTGAACAAAAACACTGACAAATTTTGTTTTGCTTTTTTTTCATTTCATCAGGAATAGAGCGTACAATTTCCCAGGGTAACAAAAGCCCGAAAACGTGATTTTGTATAACGAATTTCCCGTAAACTTTGAAATTTATTGCACTTCAAATCGTACGATAAATTAGAAAATGATCGTAGCATTAAAAAAAAATACTATTTTGGTATCAAAGTGGTTGGACAGTGACTACAATGAATCCATACCCCACAATCATAAAGTTGCTTTTAAACTTTCCTCTATTTATGTGAATTCGATTAAGATTAACATTGACACATAAAGTTAAAATAAAAAAATCGTGCAGAAATGAAGTTTTTCATGACTAATTACATTTAAAAAACAATTCTTAAAACTAAAACTAAAACAACTTGTGTTTTTTTTCTAATCTAAGACATTCTTTTATGAAAACACAACTCAGTTTTTGAATAATTGGAGCGAGTTTTTGAAATATGTTTGCATTCTTTAATATATAATCGTTTTGTTAAATGACTTTGGTTAAAATTAATTTCATAGCAGAGCAATTCTCTACGAAATCGGTCTTTTTTCTTAAATTTTAATTTTTGTATTTTTTAATCCGACTGAAACTTTGTTGGTGCCTTCGGTATGTCCATATAATTTTCCATCCCAAAATTTGGCAGCTGTCCATACAAAAATGATATGTGAAAATTCAAAAAACTGTAACTTTTGAAGGAATTTTTTGATCGATTTGGTGTCTTGGGCAAAGTTGTAGGTATAAATACGGACTACACTGAAAATATACGGTAAAAAAAAATTTGGTGATTTTTTATTTAACTTAAACTTGATTTGCAAAAAAACACTATTTTTAATTTTTTTCATTTTTTGATATGTTTTAGAGGACATTAAATGCCAACTTTTCAGAATTTTCCAGGTTGTGCATCAAGACTATTATTTCAAAAGGGCCAAATATTCAATATTATGCTCTTTTAAAATGTTAGTCTTGGTTTAAAAATTTTGAAAATATTTTTTTCGAAGAGATCGGAAAATTTCACGAATGTTTCATATTTTATTATTGTAAATCGGACCATTAGTTGCTGAGATATCGACATTAGAAAATGGTGGGTTGTTTGGGTGAGACTTAGAAAACATCAATTTTCATGTTTTTAAACCTTTGCATGGCAATATCTCAGCAACTAAGGGTCGTATCAACAAAGTTCAAAAATGCAAAATATAGAGAATGTTCTCAGCCTTTTAAAAATATTTTTTTCAAAAGTGTGCAAACATGTGCACTAATTTGAAAAAAATAATAACTGAGACTATTTTAAAAAAAAGTTAGCTAAAAATGGCTTTTACTTGAAAACGGTGCACTTAATCAAAATTTCACTAAAGTACTTTTTGATTGCAAATTTTTTACATCGAACACAACCTGGAAATTTCTGAAAGGTTGGCATTTGATGTCCTCTTAAAAACATAAAATAATGAAAAAAATTAAAAATAGTGTTTTTTTGCAAATCAAGTTTTAGTGTCAAAAAGATAAATAAAAAATCACCAAAAAAAATTTTACCGTGCATCATTTTTTTTAGTGTAGTCCTTATCCATACCTACAACTTTGCCGAAGACACCAAATCGATCAAAAAATTCCTTCAAAAGATACAGATTTTTGAATTTTCATATATCATTTTTGTATGGACAGCAGCCAAATTTGTATGGAAAATTATATGGACAAACGAATGATGCAAAATGGCTTCTTTGGGCATACCAAAGGCACCACAAAAGTTTCAGCCGGATTAAAAAATGCAAAAATTAAAATTCTAAAAAAATTACCGATTTTGTAGAGAATTGCTCAAATGTGTTTTCACAAATATGGATGTTTAAAAAAAATGCCTAAAAACATCCCAAGTCTCAGTATACTATACATCGTTAGTTAGGTAATCGAAAGACCTTTCGAACGAGTCCAAAACTTTGAAGATCTGGCAACATTGTCTCATGTTATGACCACTTTAGTAATATTTTTGTGCTTTTCAGAAGCCGGGTCTCAGTTATCTGTATGTTTATTATGTCCGGATCCATCATCCGACCCATAGTTCTACGAACAAGTTTTCTCCTCTTGTATTTTTGTTTTTTTTTCATTAATTTTGTTGTTAAATTTATATTGGTTAGTTTTCCATATTTTTTTTGTTCATTTTGGACCATATAAGACAGGCCTGCCCAACTTTTTTGGTTCAATTTTCAAATTTTTGATCGTCAAAATAACAACTGCTTTTTTTTCGGGCCGGATTGATTTTTGACGTAAAATGTAGATAAAAAAATGTATAAATATTTTTTCAAACTTTTGCCAAAGTTATGTAAGCTGGTCATCTGAGAACCTATTCTTTCAAATAAACCATAAAAAAATTAACAATTGTTATTTTGACGATCAAAAATGAGAAAATTTAGCCAAAAAAGTTGGGCCGGCCTGATATAAGTTTTTAAGATTAGGTTAGTTTTTTGGATAATTTAGATTTTCTTAAAATAATCCCTTATTGTATCTTGATTATTCACCAATAAACCGAATTGAATTGAAAATTCCTCATTTTTTCTAATATTTTTTTTACGAAAGAAATGTTTAAAAAAGAAAGAAGCATCTTTTGTTTTTGATAAATATTCAAGTAAATAACTCGCAGTCTACGGCTTTTACAATTTATTTGATCAAAAGTGCAACAAAAAAAACACTTCAAAACACTTTTTTATAAACTAGGGGTTTTCAGGGTTAAATTTTAGAAATGGTGATGTTTGGAGCATTTTTGGAGCTCTGAAAAACCAACTAAATCTGCATCTGAATCTGTCCTCATAATTGATCAAAATGGTCAACACGTAACCTTGTGTGTGGGACATACTTGCACCCAAACGGCGGTCGCATGATTGTGATGCATGGCGGCATGAAAGTATGTCAGAATCTGCATGAAAACTGTCCTCATGCATTTTTTGCCCGTTACCTACAATTATCGACATTACCGACGGCTTTTTTGTCAAAAATCAAACCATCCACATTAACGACCCCCGGGTCTTTTGTGGTCTCTATTGCAAGTTTCTGCTCGAACCTAGGAGTCCGAAGGCTTGAATGGGGAGAGCACCCAAACCTCTTTCTACTCCAAGGAACCTTCCACCCCAGTGTTTGAACTGACGACCTTTGGATTGCGAGTCCAACCGCCGCCAGCGATTCCACCGGAGTAGGCTTGGTTTGGTGTGTTGTTTGTACTTATGGCATGGAGACGACTGCTACACCTGGAATGACTTAACGGCCTAACAACCAAGGCCGGGACCGACATTTTACTTCCTCATCCGATGGAAGGTTGGAGCAGATGGGAATCGAACCCAGAATCATCCGCTTACAAAGCGGACAGCGTAACCATTCGGCCACGCACTGCTTTTTTGTCGTATTTCACAAAAAAAAAACTTAATAGAACGAGGGTTGAACCACCAACTTCTTGGTTATTGATCAGACACGCTACCACCGCGCCATGGACGCTTTGATGAATTGTGAGGGACAGAGCGCGAACATCTCTGGAGTGTAGCTCGGGGACGCGCCAGCATTATATGTGTTGGTGAGAACTGCAGATCGCTGACATGTTTACACGCGGGCAAAATTGAGCTATGAGCTTGCTGCAAAAGCTGTTATAAAATGTAACATTTTCTGTAGCAATTCCACTGTTGCAGTTTTCGAGCTTTATATTTCCTTTGGGTATGCCTTGCGTTTTTCTTAGCTTGCTGTTTTTGCATGTGGGACATTTATGCTAACATGGGCAGCATACACCTTTCCTTTAAAACTTAGACATTTAAAAAAAAAGAAATACAACAGTTCTACATGAAAAAGGGCTTTGATTTGGTTAAAAATTGGACTGCAAGTTGTTTGGCCCATTTTTTTGTCATTAGAGTGACCTGCGCCGTGTAAGGTGTGGTTCGTCAAATGACCTTATTTGTCGATTTTAGCAAAATCATTTTTTTTTTCAAAAATCATAAAATCGTAAAACCGCGCCATTTCAACAGATATTTGCTCTCTTGAACGCAAATGCAAGGTGATAAGTTGGGCTTTCAAGGAAAAATAGTTTGCAGTTTCAATAGTCTACGTAACAGGAGTAACAGCAGGTGGCACTCCGCCCCTTGAATTTTAAATGGACTGTAAACCGTTAAAAGCAAAGATTTAATTTTTTTGTATTTTTTTTTTTTTGTTCCGATTTTTAAGGGCGATTTTAAGAGGGGGGTAGTAGGGTGGCAATTAAAAATATCAACATCAGGGATACCCTCTGACTCGATTCCTTAGGCAAAAATAAGTATCTGTGTCAATTTTTAGCCAAATCGGTTAAGGTTAAAGAATCGCTTTTTATCGTTGAAATTTTAGATAAGGAAAATCGCAAAAATGCATGGTGGCGCGGGTCTCGCTCAAAATGATCCAAAGGTGAGATTCTTGTAGGAAATTCAATTCCGTACAACTTTGCCCAAGGGTGCAAAACGATCCGAGTTGATCCTGATTTTTGGTAATTTTTTTTATTAAAAACCCGATTTAATATCACCAGAGGTGAAATAGAGCCTTTCTTACAAAATGATGAAACTCCGACAAATATATTGGTGCAACTAATTTTTCAGAAACAAAATGATACCACCCAGTGAGTATTTGACCTAAAGCTTCAAATATTTCTAGGCTAAACCTCAAATGCCATTTTTTAAATTTCGGAGGTACATTATGGGTCGCAAGATATTTAAATTTAATTAAGAAAAAAAAACATATTGGATTGACATTATCAGAAAAAAATAAAGGGTACTCAGTCTTAAATTATAGTCTATGATTAACTTTAAAAAAAAAATTATATATCGCTATTGCACTTTGTCGATCTATTATGAGAAGCCAGAAAGAACACTTTCACGCGCAGTGTAAAACGCGCAAGCGTAAATGCGCTGGCGTTTATGCTTCGACTTGACGACTTAGTGATTTGATAGTGTTATCTGTAAAATTGTCCAAAAAATACATCAAAAAATGGCTTTGACCACATTTATTGGTCGAAAATTGTGAATCGAAAAATACAATGTTCGTCTCCGACCCCATGGCTACAAATCTGAAATATAAAAATTGTGGGATTTACGAGCGGTTTTCCAATGATGGAAGACACAAATTTTTAAGAGCGGATACAGACATCGCTCAGGTATTTCAGAAAAAGAGCTCTCAAAAATCAGACTTTGAGTTCCGGGTTTCGGGCCAAAATTCAATCGAAAGAGCGCATTTAAACCTTCAATTTTGTGGGACGATTCCTCTCCACGCACGAATTTTTTAAGATTTCTGAAAAAAGCGTTTTTCCAAAAGCAAACCTTAACCTTCCTTTTGTAAGAAAGGCAAAATGAGGGATTATTTTAAGAAAATCTAAATTATCCAAAAAAAAACTAACCTTATCCACTTATATCAGGCCGGCCCAACTTTTTTGGCCAAATTTTCTCATTTTTGATCGTCAAAATAACAATTGTTAATTTTTTAATGGTTTATTTGATAGAATAGGTGGTGTGAGGACTTTGGGTGGTTTGTTTTGGTTTGAGGTGTGGCATTAAATTAAGTTCAAACTTACCTGACAAGACGTCTGCCTTAGCCCACGGTCTCGACGAAGCTGGTCACGGCACGGGTTTGGAGGTCTGGTCACGGCAGAGGAGGTCTTGATGACGCACGGCTGTTGATCCGTTTCGCTGGCCACTGGTGATTCTGCAAAAAAAAGGAAAAAAAAATATTAGTATCATTTATTTGATTGGTGAGCTCATATGGATAATTGTCAGGAGTGTCGGTGGTCTTGGGGGGTGTGGGTTGTGTGAGGAGAGTGGGTGGTCTTGGGAGGTGATAGGACTTTGGGTGGTTTGTTTTGGTGTGAGATGTGGCATTAAATTAAGAATGAAAGTTCAAACTTACCTGACAAGACGTCTGCCGTAGCCCACGGTCTCGACGTAGCTGGTCATTGCCAAGTTAGAGGAGCTGGTTTCGAAGACGCCTTATAAAAAATTACAATAAAACGCGATTCTGCAAAAAGAAAATCTAAAAAGAAATTATTAGCCTTATATATTTGATTGGCGAGTTCATATGGATGATTGTGGTGGCTGGTGGGCGAATGACACAAGAGATTGGGCTGAAAGAGCGGTAGCACCAAAGGGATGAGGAAGTTCCGTCCGGGAAGGAAAACGGCGCGTGCCACGACACTAAAAAGAACCACTAGTTTCCTCCAAACCACGACGCAGTGCATTTTTGTGTCGACGCCCGAGCGGGGAGTAGCCGATCCAACGCGTCGGATCGAAAACTACGGACTGGACTACGTTGCACACCAGCAGCAGCTCTGGACGATGTCAACGCCGACGTTCTACGGGAGCAGCAGCTGGTCAACCCGGATGATGACCTGCGAGTCCGCCCACAACCGGAGCTCACCACCCGAATCCCGGTCCAGGTCCCAAACCCAGGAAGCGGATACGGCTTTGCGAAGTCGTATGCCGCCGAAGATCGATTGAATCCGCCCATCCAAGCCCACATCCGCGAACGATGTCTTGGACACCAAAGTGGTCATCATCTAACCGCCAACCGATGCCAACAAATCCCGCAACTGCCGTGTACTCAAGGACCACGGTACCTACACGACTGGTGCGCAAACTCCCGACAGTGTCCGCAAGCCGCTGCCAGCAGTGAACCTCCAAAACAAAAAGGGCTCACTGATGACATGTAACGAGACACTGCAATCTTCCGGTCCAGAGTAGAGCTCGATCCGCCAAATTGATTCCGGTTTGGACTGGAACCGCTCGGGAGAAAAAAAAATACATCATGGTGGACGCCATTTTGAACCATCGCCCCACAATCTCACCGTAAAATTGTTCAAAATGGCGTCCAACACAATGAACATTTCATTTTTTCCCGGTCAGTTCAAGCCGGAGGAAACACTCCCTGGATTTTTTTGCCGCGGCGGAAGAGCCGGATTTTTTTCCGATTAATTGATTGGTTTTCTCCCGGACGCTTTCTGGATAACCGGAGGCAACTCCCTGGAATTTTCGGTAACGACAAAAGATCGAAGCATAGCAAAAACCGGCGGGAACCGTCCGGGAGAAAAACAATCTTTTAATCGAAAAGTTCAGAGTGGCAAGTTCGGCCGCTCCGGCGGAACCATCTCTGCAAAAAAAACTTACCTCTTTCCTCAGCAACAGCTAATTTTAAAATGGCAGACCTGTCAGGAAAGTGTCGGCACCGTCAACTCGGCCAGCACGCACACACGCTCAATCTTTTACACGCTACAAGCGAAACTTCATAAATTTGTGATAATGTATTAGTGTTTGCGGAACGAAATGAAATATTCCAAACGTATTTTTCGGATCGGGTGGGTTAAACGCACAGTTCTCTGGGAAAATCACCGGTTGAAATTGAGAGGGGCTCCCACACGGAAAAAAAAGTGTTCCGGAAATCATGCAAATCGTACCATGAAATCGTGAATAACGCGATTTTTGCTTTACGAATTTTTGAACTATGCATATTGGGCACGAATTATCCAGGAATCGTGAATAAATATGCATGACTTTCCATGGCCGATTTCACTCGTAAACGTGAATAATGTTCATGATTTCATGAAATAGATGCATGTAGTCGTGAAAAATATTCACGATTTAATGAATAAAAATTCATGATTACGGTCGAAAAAATATACATCGTGAATCGTGAAAATAAAGAAATCATGAATTTTTATGCATGAATTCGTGCACAAAATTCATGAGTTCTGGAATATTTTTTATGATATATTTTTGAAGGCGTAAAAAAATTCGTGAAATCATGTATAAACTTCATGAAATCATGCATAAATTTCATGAATTCGTGATTTTTTTTTATGAAATCATGAATTTAATTCACGTTTACGAGTGTATTCGGGCATGTCTAATCATGCATATTTATTCACGGCTCCTGGTTTATTCGTGCCCAATATGCATAGTTCAAAAATTCGTAAAGTAAAACTCATAATATTCACGATTTCATGGTACGATTTTCACAATTCCGGATTACTTTTTCTGTACATTTACCATATCGTTCCACTGGGTGCAAATATCGGAATTGACAAGGAACCCTGTTTTGTGAAAAAACGGAGAACATTTTATGTAATGCCAATGTACTCTGGCCCCACCTGGCCACTATGGAACCGGTCACCGGTTACCGGTGGTCACTGGGAACATTTTGGAATGTGCAAGGAACCCTGTCATGTGACATATCAAAATTCATGAAATTCAAATCTTTGGCCATTTTAAGTGATGCCAACGTACTCTGGCCCAGGGATGCCAGATACACAGATTTGTCTGTGTTTCACAGACATTTAAGCTTGTGCCAGACATTTTTTGAGGTGCACAGACTTTTAAAAAACTTCATTAAATTAATATTTTGTAAAAATATTAACCGAAACTAATTGCGTTAGTCTTAAAATGCTTGAAAACGCAATTTCTCATGGAATTCCATGACTATAATTTGATATATTTGAATGTTAGGCAAGTGCACAGACATACACAGACTTTTTCACAGACATTTTTAAAAACCATATGGCATCCCTGCTCTGGCCCCACTTGGCCACTTTGGAACCGGTCACCGGTTACCGGTGGTCACTGGGGACATTTTGGAATGTGCAAGGAACCCTGTTATGTGACATATCAAAATTCATGAAATTTAAAACTTTGGCCATTGTATGTGATGCCAATGTACTCTGGCTCCATCTGGCCACCTTGGAACCGATTACCGGTCACTGCGGAAGAATTCTAAATTTACAAAGGTCCCAGTTATGTGATGTTCAAAAATGCCTTAAATAAATGAAAAATACAATCATAACTTTAGTAAAACCAACATTCAAAACTTGACATGAGCATTTCGTAAACGTTAATTTGGTACCGATCGTCACTATACAAAAATACAACAAAATTTTTAATTAAATACAAAATAACCTAAGGGATTTCATGTGCAGTCCAGACTCGATTGTCTTAGTACTCATAATAGAATAATCGATAATTCGTATAATTTAGCCATTAATTTTTTGTCTCATTTAGAACTCCAATTACAATAAAGTGATTAATTACAATAATGGGATTTATTTTTGAGAATGCAGATGATCAAACACTTTAATTTGACGAAAATTAAGATATAAAGAGTTGAATTGAAAATTTGAAAAATAAAATAACACCGAAATAAAATACTCAAAATACTCAACAAATCTTAGAATCTTAAAATATTTCAAAAACTCAAACTATTTAAATAAGCAAAATTAATTAAATTCTTCAAAAACTCAAAATATTTGAAATACGCAAAATACATAAAATAAATAAAATGCTCAAAATACTTAAAATACTTTTTTTGTATACTTCATAACAGAGTTTTAAGCCGAAAACTGGTTCAACTCTTTACTTAAAATACTTAAAATACTTAAAATACTTAAAATACTTCAATACTCAAAATACTAAAAATACTTAAAAAACTTAAAATACTTAAAATACTTAAAATACTTAAAATACTTAAAATACTTAAAATACTTAAAATACTTAAAATACTTAAAATACTTAAAATACTTAAAATAATTAAAATACTTAATATACTTAAAATATTTAAATACTTAAAATACTTAAAATACTTAAAAAACTTAAAATACTTAAAATACTTAAAATACTTAAAATACTTAAAATACTTAAAATACTTAAAATACTTAAAATACTCAAAATACTTAAAATACTTAAAATACTTAAAAAACTAAAAATACTTAAAATACTTAAAATACTTAAAATACTTAAAATACTTAAAATACTTAAAAAACTTAAAATACTTAAAATACTTTAAATACTTAAAATACTTAAAATACTTAAAATACTTAAAATACTTAAAATACTTAAAATACTTAAAATACTTAAAATACTTAAAATACTTAAAATACTTAAAATACTTAAAATACTTAAAATACTTAAAATACTTAAAATACTTAAAATACTTAAAATACTTAAAATACTTAAAATACTTAAAATACTTAAAATACTTAAAATACTTAAAATACTTAAAATACTTAAAATACTTAAAATACTTAAAATACTTAAAATACTTAAAATACTTAAAATACTTAAAATACTTAAAATACTTAAAATACTTAAAATACTTAAAATACTTAAAATACTTAAAATACTTAAAATACTTAAAATACTTAAAATACTTAAAAAACTTAAAATACTTAAAATACTTAAAATACTTAAAATACTTAAAATACTTAAAATACTTAAAATACTTAAAATACTTCAAATACTTAAAATACTTAAAATACTTAAAATACTTAAAATACTTCAAATACTTCAAATACTTAAAATACTTAAAATACTTAAAATACTTAAAATACTTAAAATACTTAAAATACTTAAAATACTTAAAATACTTAAATACTCAAAATACTTAAAATACTTAAAATACTTAAAATACTTAAAATACTTAAAATACTTAAAATACTTAAAATACTTAAAATACTTAAAATACTTAAAATACTTAAATACTCAAAATACTTAAAATACTTAAAATACTTAAAATACTTAAAATACTTAAAATACTTCAAATAATTAAAATACTTAAAACCTTAAAATACTCAAAATACTTAAAATACTTTAAATATGTTTAATACTTAAAAAAAATACTTACAATATTAAAATTATTAACATACTTAACATACTTTAAAGAACATCTTTCAAAATCTTAAAATACTTGAAATACTTAAAATATTTAAAAACCTAGAAAAAATGATATGCTTAAAATTATTTAAATACTTAACAAATTTTATACAATTTAAATATTTCAAATAATTGAAATACTTAAAAACTTTAAAAACATAGAATAATAAAATACCTGAAAAAATCAAAATACTTAAAATCACACCTAAACAAAAAAATATATCAAATACTTAAAATATTTGAAGTACTTGAAATATTAAAATACCTAGAAAAAATTAAATGCTTAAAATTATTGAAATACTTAACAAACTTTAAACACTTCAATAATTTCAAATACTTGAAATATTTAAAAACTTCAAAAACATATAATATTAAAATACCTGAACAAATTAGTAAACTTAAAATCATTAGCATATTTAACATACTGAATAATAAATATTTCAAATACTTAACATATTTTTAATACAGTGGACTCTCTGGCTGTCGATCTTCTCGATATCAATATTGCTCTAGCTGTCAATAAAATTTTCAGTCCCTTCAAGAAGATTGCTTTGATTTTTCGTTCTATAATTTGATAACTCCCTCTCTCGACGGTCCCTTCAATATCGACAACGAGAGAGTCCACTGTACTTTCAATATTAAAATACCTAGAAAAAAATAAATGCTTAAAATTATTTAAATACTCAACAAACTTTAAACACTTTGAATATTTAAAATACTTGAAATACTTAAAAACTTTTAAAAGTCACAATATTTACATACTTTGAAAAATAAAAATACCTAAATACATTAGCATATTTATGATACCTTAAAATAATAATAATTTAAAAAACTTACTATACTTTACAAAATTAAAGTAAATAAGAAAATTTAATTGCTTAAAATTATTTTAATACGTTATAAACTTCAAATACTTTACATATGTTAAATACTTAAAAAATGCTTATGCTTACAATATTAAAATCATTAAAATTATTCACATACTTTACCTATGTCCCCTTTTCTAGCTCAAAATAATGCACCGAAATGTCACTCAGCGCATCCACGGGAACCGATAAAAACGGTATTTTTTCGTTTCCAAAACCAAAACAAACCTCACTGTCTGTCACACGCGTAGAATGCTCCGGCAATTGGGTCTCAAAATAAAGCTTAGATTGCTGATATTATTGTTTACAGCGATAAAGCTTATTTTTCTGAGTACAATGACCCTTTGTACGACCACAAAGAGTTTTAAATGGATTTTTAAATCAATTTTGAAAAATTAACCTCGCGGTCCTTCCTGACAGAAAAGGTCCTTCTTGACAGCTCGTTCCAAGGGGACCATAGTTGATCCATCGAAAAAATGTTGTCCTGTAAATTTTTGTTTGCGTTAAAATAAAAAAAAGTGATCAGAAATGGTTTTTGATCTTGTTTTTTACCGTTGTAGATAAAAATTGACATAGGGCTTTAGTACCCAATTGACAGAAAACCAAAATCCCTACGAGTCCGCGACCAAGAAACTGCCACACGCGGAGATAAAACACGCCGGGAACTGTCTTATGGACCATGTTCCCCTTGATTCGACTTCAAACAAACACGCGAACAAACAGGGAACTGTTCCGTCTTTTGCAGATATCTTACCTTGTTACTCATCCTGCCGCTCGGTCCTCCTCTTGCCGCCCGGTCCTCCTCCCGCGCTCGGTCCTCTTCCTGCTAGCCCTTGGCTCCGTTGCCATTTCCAACGGAACGGCCGCAGATCTTTTCCCGGTTCCGGTGGACAGCACCTCCAAATCCCGGGTCCACAAATCACGGTCACTTTCACCGGCAAACACAACAGGACGCGACAAGTCACAACACGATTGACTTAGTGGCAAATAAACACGCGGCTGAACTGGCAAGCGAAAAACAAACATGACAGTTCGAACGAAACTGTTCTTGATTGATCAAGATTACTCGTCATAAACATGGATAAAAATTCATAAACCCATGAATGCTATGCACGAATTCATGCATTTTATTCATGAAAACATGTAAACTGTCATGAAATCATGAAAAACATGATTCATAAATTCGCGAATAAAATTTTACGACGTAAAATTTACGCATGCATAAATAATCGTAAAATCATGAATATTTTTCATGAATTCATGCAGTTTAATCATGACTTCATGAAAATCAGTCATGAAATCATGAATAGTGATATGCATGATTTCATGAAGGAAAATTCATGAATATTCGTAAAAATATTTTAGCCATGAATAAAATTCATAAATTCGTGCATTTTTATGCACGATTTCATGAATAAAATTCATGAAATCATGAAAGGTATCACGAAATCATGCACAAAATTATTCACGAATTCATGAATCGAAATTCACGATTTCTCGCACACTTTTTTTCCGTGCACACTGCACAGTGGGGCGAGGCGGCAATCTAGCGGGACAAAATTAATAGCGCTCTGGGGTTACGTCCTAGAGCTTCGGTGTCTTCAGCAAAGTTGCTCAGAAAAATCAGGGCTACATTTTGGTACTAAAATGTAGTTCCAATTTTGGCCGCATAGGTGGCGCTGAAATCTAACTTTTTCCAGTGACCTCCTAGCGAGTTGGTGTCTTCGACAAAGTTGTAGATCTCGCCAAATTACGTAAAGTTACCGAACATGTCAAAATTCTCAAAAATAACTGCGTAAAGTTACAGTTAGTTTAAAAAATAGTTATAATTAAGCTATGAATATTCAGTCAATCTAGCAGGACAAAATTAATGGCGCTCTGGGGTTACGTCCTAGAGCTTCGGTGTCTTCAGCAAAGTTGCTCAGAAAAATCAGGGCTACATTTTGGTACTAAAATGTAGTTCCAATTTTGGCCGCATAGGTGGCGCTGAAATCCAACTTTTTCCAGTGACCTCCTAGCGAGTTGGTGTCTTCGACAAAGTTGTAGATCTCGCCAAATTACGTAAAGTTACCGAACATGTCAAAATTCTCAAAAATAACTGCGTAAAGTTACAGTTAGTTTAAAAAATAGTTATAATTAAGCTATGAATATTCAGTCAATCTAGCAGGACAAAATTAATGGCGCTCTGGG
Organism: Culex pipiens pallens; assembly: GCF_016801865.2. Lineage (NCBI taxonomy): Eukaryota > Metazoa > Arthropoda > Insecta > Diptera > Culicidae > Culex > Culex pipiens. Next base: position 93,394,941 of record NC_068937.1, on the reverse strand, counting down.
GTTACGTCCTAGAGCTTCGGTGTCTTCAGCAAAGTTGCTCAGAAAAATCAGGGCTACATTTTGGTACTAAAATGTAGTTCCAATTTTGGCCGCATAGGTGGCGCTGAAATCTAACTTTTTCCAGTGACCTCCTAGCGAGTTGGTGTCTTCGACAAAGTTGTAGATCTCGCCAAATCACGTAAAGTTACCGAACATGTCAAAATTCTCAAAAATAACTGCGTAAAGTAACATTTAGTTTAAAAAATAGTTATAATTAAGCTATGAATATTCAGTCAATCTAGCAGGACAAAATTAATGGCGCTCTGGGGTTACGTCCTAGAGCTTCGGTGTCTTCAGCAAAGTTACTCAGAAAAATCAGGGCTACATTTTGGTACTAAAATGTAGTTCCAATTTTGGCCGCATAGGTGGCGCTGAAATCTAACTTTTTCCAGTGACCTCCTAGCGAGTTGGTGTCTTCGACAAAAATGTAGATCTCGCCAAATTACGTAAAGTTACCGAACATGTCAAAATTCTCAAAAATAACTGCGTAAAGTTACAGTTAGTTTAAAAAATAAACAAATTAGCTTGCGGGCCAGATGTACAAAATTGAATGAAATTACGTTATTTTCATATAAAAGACTGAAAAATTATCTATCACTTGAAGTTTTTTTAATATCTGTTATTTTTTGGAAATTTTTGGTATTTAAAAATAATAGAAAAGCTGAAAATAACAGTTGTCTATCAGTTTTGTTGATTTTATTGTTTTTGGTGTTTGAAAAGGTATTTAGTTTAATGTTCTTGTGTTTTCATTGAAATTTGAGACTATTTTTAGGTGACATAAAATCTGAACAATTTATGTAGTGGCGTAATTTTATCTTTCAATCAATTGTAACGTTTTGGACGTTATTTTGCAACAATTAGACTTTGGCCATGGTCGAGTGGAGGCTAAGAAAATTAAAAGAAATATAAAAAGTGAGATTACAAGCCAGAATTTATACATTTCAATAAAAAAAATGGTTATAAAATGTATTACACAAAAGTACTCTTGATTTGCAATCATTATTTTCAAAAAATATAAGATTCGGGAATAAAAAAAGCATTTTAGCGATACTGTTCATCTAAAATTTAATTAAATTAAAATTGTTTTTGAATAAACCCGAACATGCACAAAATTATTCTTAACGCAGAGCAATTCATTTTAAATGGATTTCAGCTGACTACACATAAGTTTTCATTGAAAGTATGATTTTTTTTTTTTTGAAAAAATATGCTCTACCTCTGATTTGGGGGTGGTGACAAAAGCATTGAAACATACAGTATGTAAAAAAGTATGTTTACACACCTTGGGCACTATGCACAAATTGTGATGAAACATGTAAACAATTTAAAGTTTGACAGAAACCTAGTACTGAATTTTCATAGCTTAATTATAACTATTTTTTAAACTAACTGTAACTTTACGCAGTTATTTTTGAGAATTTTGACATATTCGGTAACTTTACGTGATTTGGCGAGATCTACAACTTTGTCGAAGACACCAACTCGCTAGGAGGTCACTGGAAAAAGTTAGATTTCAGCGCCACCTATGCGGCCAAAATTGGAACTACATTTTAGTACCAAAATGTAGCCCTGGTTTTTCTGAGCAACTTTGCTGAAGACACCGAATCTTTATGACGTAACCCCAGAGCGCTATTAATTTTGTCCTCTAGATTGACTGAATATTCATAGCTTAATTATAACTATTTTTTAAACTAACTGTAACTTTACGCAGTTATTTTTGAGAATTTTGACATGTTCGGTAACTTTACGTAATTTGACGAGATCTACAACTTTGTCCAAGACACCAACTCGCTAGGAGGTCACTGGAAAAAGTTAGATTTCAGCGCCACCTATGCGGCCAAAATTGGAACTACATTTTAGTACCAAAATGTAGCCCTGATTTTTCTGAGCAACTTTGCTGAAGACACCGAAGCTCTAGGACGTAACCCCAGAGCGCCATTAATTTTGTCCTGCTAGATTGACTGAATATTCATAGCTTAATTATAACTATTTTTTAAACTAACTGTAACTTTACGCAGTTATTTTTGAGAATTTTGACATGTTCGGTAACTTTACGTAATTTGGCGAGATCTACAACTTTGTCGAAGACACCAACTCGCTAGGAGGTCACTGGAAAAAGTTAGATTTCAGCGCCACCTATGCGGCCAAAATTGGAACTACATTTTAGTACCAAAATGTAGCCCTGGTTTTTCTGAGCAACTTTGCTGAAGACACCGAATCTTTATGACGTAACCCCAGAGCGCTATTAATTTTGTCCTTCAGATTGACTGAATATTCATAGCTTAATTATAACTATTTTTTAAACTAACTGTAACTTTACGCAGTTATTTTTGAGAATTTTGACATGTTCGGTAACTTTACGTAATTTGACGAGATCTACAACTTTGTCCAAGACACCAACTCGCTAGGAGGTCACTGGAAAAAGTTAGATTTCAGCGCCACCTATGCGGCCAAAATTGGAACTACATTTTAGTACCAAAATGTAGCCCTGATTTTTCTGAGCAACTTTGCTGAAGACACCGAATCTTTATGACGTAACCCCAGAGCGCTATTAATTTTGTCCTGCTAGATTGACTGAATATTCATAGCTTAATTATAACTATTTTTTAAACTAACTGTAACTTTACGCAGTTATTTTTGAGAATTTTGACATGTTCCGTGACTATACGTAATTTGGCGAGATCTACAACTTTGTCGAAGACACCAACTCGCTAGGAGGTCACTGGAAAAAGTTAGATTTCAGCGCCACCTATGCGGCCAAAATTGGAACTACATTTTAGTACCAAAATGTAGCCCTGATTTTTCTGAGCAACTTTGCTGAAGACACCGAATCTTTATGACGTAACCCCAGAGCGCTATTAATTTTGTCCTGCTAGATTGACTGAATATTCATAGCTTAATTATAACTATTTTTTAAACTAACTGTAACTTTACGCAGTTATTTTTGAGAATTTTGACATGTTCCGTGACTATACGTAATTTGGCGAGATCTACAACTTTGTCGAAGACACCAACTCGCTAGGAGGTAACTGGAAAAAGTTAGATGTCAGCGCCACCTATGCGGCCAAAATTGGAACTACATTTTAGTACCAAAATGTAGCCCTGATTTTTCTGAGCAACTTTGCTGAAGACACCGAAGCTCTAGGACGTAACCCCAGAGCGCTTTTAATTTTGTCCCGCTAGATTGCCACCTCGCCCCACTGTGCACTGGTTCCTCGGTTGCGTGTACATGTAGTCAATAATTAGCTTTTGTTAGCAATATTTTTATTGAATTTGCAGTAAATTCTATAATAAAGCCTCACAAATAAATGCTGGGTGTTTTTACATTACATTGTTTTCTTTTTGTTGCATGAAGTCATTAAATTACAGTTAAATAACATAAAAACAAAACTTTTTTTAAGGCCGTAGCAAATATTTTTATTTCCCCCCCCGCCCCCTTCAAAATCGGTCCGAAAAATCAGGGGGCAAAAAAATATTTTTTCAAGAAACTTCAAAATTTCAAGGGGAATAGAAGTCTAACCAACTGAAAACAATTAGAAATGCATTTTCCTGCATTTAAAATCATAAATAGCATGTCTGGGATCAATCAAAAATATTTTTAATTTTTGTGAAAATCCAATGTACAGCACCGCAAAAAGTTTTTTTTTTCGGCGAAAAAATAAATATATTCAATATTTGCATATTTTGAAAACTAATGATTGCAAAACATCTGGGCAGGTGTAAAATGCATTTTAAAACACATTTTATATTCAAATGTTGAGACCATGGCTTGTAATTTAAATTTTTATATTTTTTTTAATTTTCCTAGACAATAGAAACCGAGCAAAGTTTTAAGCTAATATTTTTATTATGTTGTATAAAATTAAGTGTTGTATTCACTTACCATCACTGTGAAATCATCCGATTAGTCATCTTCATCTAAAACGGTCTCAGGTTTAGTTATTTTTCTTGTGGTGGGACATAGAATTTACACCAAAGTGAACCTGATCCTGCAAATAGACATAAGAAATTTATTAGTAATTTAATACACAATTCTTAATTTCGGCTATAAACTGAAAAAAGGAACGTAAATAAATGTAATTTTAATGAGGAAAGAAGAAATATCAATAATGCTACTTACCAAGCTTGCATTAATTTAACAACTACTTTTGGAAACACACTTTCATTGCATTTGATTCAATTTATTCAATGTACTCCGATTGCTGAAAACAATATATTGAGTTTTACTAACCATTTTATTGAGCAGTCTTCTTTCAACAGCATTTTTTAAATATTAATTATCTTCTTTTATATAGCTTTTATAAATTTATTTTTTAGACATTTCCCTTCATCTAATTTTTATTTGATATTATCTGTACGCATTTTCATGGATTTTATGGTTGATTATTCTGAAATAATATTGGTTCATTAGAATTTTATCCATCGTAAGCACAAAGGTTTTTGATGATTCAGTTTTCTAATTAAAATCACAACAGATAAATTGTTGTGTAAAAATAAACTCACACTTACTTAAATAGATTAACCAACATTTTGTTAAATTTGCCCGTGCAAGTATTGTCGTGCAAGAGTTTGCCCGCCTCTTCCTTCCACTGTCCTTCTCTTTCCTTCAAACATTGTCATGAAGTCCCCTCGCATCAGAGGTCCTCATTGCGAATGTCCTCGTCTTGCTCTTCATAGTTTATCACCTGTAAAGAAATCATCAACAAACTTACCCACGAATTTCACCTCCACAGTTGCAACAGTGTTCACCTTGATTTGCCACTTCGACATTGGTTAAATAGTGTGATTTTCACCTTTCACATCCTCTCACTTCATAATTAACAACACAAACTCAACAAATCGACTGCTCTCGTTTGAATCCTGACTTCAAATGACAGACATAAACAAACCCATGTTCATCTTTTAAATATTCAACCTATTTTTAATTATATTCTTGCGTGATTTTCCTAAAACCAAAGCTAACAGTCGAGCGCGTTTATTCGAGTTCGGGAAATCTGTTAGCTTTTTGCCTTTAGCATTTTCAACAAACAGGTTATTTAATTAATACTGAATTTTGGTTAATTTAACTGAAAATTGGCAGTAACAAGCAGGGATGCCAGATACACAGATTTGTCTGTGTTTCACAGACATTTGAGCTCGTGTCAGACATTTTTTGAGGTGCACAGCCTTTTAAAAAACTTCATTGAATTGTTATTTTGTAAAAATATCAATCGAAACTTATTTCGTTAGTCTTCAAATGCTTAAAAACACAATTTTTGAAAGATTTCTATGACTGTAAATTGATTTATTTGAATTTTAGACAAAGGCACAGACATACACAGACTTTTTCACAGACATTTTAAAAAATCATGTGGCATCCCTGGTAACAAGTACGTTTTTGTTAAAATTTACAACAATTTTAATAGTTAAAATTTCTGGGCATAGTCACTCTGCAACGGCCTTGCGTTTTATTTTTAAATATATTTGAAAAAAAAATGCATAAATTTCTAGAAAATGGCTTATAACCACTTTTAAGAGCTTTCCATTTAAAAAAAAAACTTTCCAGGATTAAATGTAAAAAACATCTAACTGCAATTTTTGACACGACTTTCCACTTTAATTGATCAGTTCAATTCTTAATCAGCATTGAAAAATTTAATGAAGCTCATATTATCATTTACTGAGAATCACTCCTTCTCGAATGTATGTAAAATATCGTTCTAATTAGACAGGTGCGAAAAGATAAGCACGAAAAAAGGTATAACAGCGACTGCCATACCGTGCCGGGACCTACAAAATCAACGGCTGTCGAAATTTTCTCTCGCGACTGTCGAATTAATTATGGCACGTGTCGTCCTCGACGAGGCAAATCGAATTGCAAAATTAGGAGACAAACTTTACCTAGAGCGGGTTGTGTTCCGATGTTATGAATACAAATTAATAAGAATTGTATAAGTTTTTTGTTATAGGAAACTTAATTTCAGTTTTTTTTTAATTCAAGAGACCTGACTTTGTCAGATTTTGTTAACAACAATTTGCACTTGGAATCACATTTATTCTAGACTTTTCCTAGATTAAGCTCTTTTCATCTTTCAAAGAAATGAAAAAAAGAACTGCCATCTAACTTTTCCGACACGCACGCAACACTTCCGGAGAGTTGATCCATTAGCAGTGTGGAAGGGAAGAGGTCCAGCATCCGTTGAGGCGATTGTTTGCAACAGCAACAGCTACCCGAGTTTAGTTCGCTTGAGTGACTCAAAAAGAGAGACTCCTCCACCGTCGTCGACTTTCGGATCTGATGACGAGGACGTGATCTAATTTCTTAACTTTGGCCAAATTTGGACGAAAGCCGTCACCAAAGGGGAGCGATGATGGGATGGAGCGGACAGAAAAAAAAAATACGACCGGAACAACAACTCCTGAATAAGTGATGAAGAACTTCCTTTAAAAATCTATTTCGTCACGAGGCCTACCCGGGAGAAACATGTTTTCGACGGGAAACATCGAACCGGATCATGGATGGATTGGATACAGCTGAAAAGGTGGTGTAAATTTTTAGAAATCCTTTGAAATTAAAAAAAATGTTGGTTCAGGAGAAATCGACAGCTTAAAAACTCGTCTGATTATTTTTTGAAAGAGAAGATTTTTTTTAACACTTAAAAATATTGTTTGTTCTTATTTTGAGCTCTTTTTCTATTCAGACGTTTTAAACATTGATTCGGTATAGATTCGTCAACGTAACGCTCCACGACCCACAGGGAATGAATAAAGATGTCACGTACGAAATTCGACACGCCAGTTTCTGGAAAAGCGGGCCCAACATTTCCAAGTTTTCCCCTTACATTATTCAAAGTTGTTGCCATGTCGACTAATTTCCCAGAAACGTTTGCCCAAAATGTTCCGATTTAGCAAGAAGACTAACTAATTCAATGTTCGGTCGAGCATTTGCTTGAAATCCGTCTGCAGCTATCGATTAATTAGATATTGTTTGCTTCCCATGAAAAGATGGAAACAACTGGTTGCTGAAAGGACATCGGAAAAACCCCTCCCAAAATGAGGTTTCGTACGAAAAAAAAACCCTAAAAAATCTCTCCCAGATGATGCTGGAACGTGAGCAGAATCGCCAAACGACGATTCCTAAGAAAATTCACTAAGGAATCGATCCGATTGTGGGTTTGGTGTCGACACACTTTTCTACGCCATTATTATCATTAACACCCGCGTGTGTTGGCCATCAACAGCCACCGGGTTATTGGAGATTTGGAACACATTTCTTGGGATGGATCCACCCAGCGAAGGGAAATGTCACAGACTGCCCGCATCGAGCAAAATATTTTTACTGTTGTGAGCTTGATAGTTTCGAATTTTGAATGCTGAAAATGCAGATTTTTTTAAAGTTCTAAACAAATAAAATCAAAAGAAAATTTTCAGAGGAACTGTATTTTTTTTTTCCTGAGACGAGCCTATCTCATACTCAAGTCTATCCAAAGTCAATGCGTAAAAATATTGAAAAAAAAAAACACGTTATCATTAGCATCCTCGGCAGTGTGACAGCTGGTTGGAGTGAGCTACTTCTGGGTTTGGTTCTGGGGTTAACAAGTCAGTTTCGGAGAACCATCCCAAAGTCGGAAGATTTCTGGACACATAAGATGCAGAGTTTTTTTTCTCTATTATTTGTGCCTAGACGTTGAAGCACGCAAAAAGTGTATTATAAAAACATAGAATTTGGAATAGGATTGGGGCCAATCGACTTTGAACCGAATGTTATAGAAATTTAATCTAAAAGATGCGCAATTTTGTGAACGAAACTGATTGCTTTCAAAACTTGTTCAAATAAAAATGGTCCGTGTACCAAATTTGACTTTACTTGATTTTATTTGGTTTGTTTACTTTTTTTTAAAGAAGATTACTTAATAAAGAAAAAAAAAGTCAATCTTTCCCTGTTCCTGAGGGGAACACCCGTGAAGAGTATCGGGGCCGGCATTTACAAAGCGGATTCAGTGACAGTTTATTAATCAACTTAATGTTAACATGTTAAGGTTAATGTTAACATTCCATAGGTTGTCTTCCTAATGTTTTGATAAGGTCCAGTTTGTGACGATACACAGCCTTCCCTTTACTAAGCAATCAAAGGGAAAAGATAACCAGTTGTGTTGGTCCGAGCCGGGATTTGAACCCCGATCTACCGCTTACTAGGCGGAAGCGTTACTACTGGGGTACGTGCCTCGGTCGGATTACTTAATGCAAAACAATGTTTCATTTATATATTATAACAAAAAAAAAGAAGTTTTGGCAACAGGCTAAAATAAAATTTCAGTGCGAGTCAAACAGTTAGTCAAAGAGGTTTACCTAGTTGAATAAAAATGACGTCCAAAATATTTAAATATTAAAGTTAAAACCATGTTTATAAGGCTTCCTAGTCAGAAATTTACCAGCACATTCAAAGTATGTTCACATGGCAGCTGGGAGTTTGTTTGCATCAGATTTGGTATCTCTTTATAGCAAAACGGGGAGAGGGCACCGAATACCTATATTTATACTTAGAATTTTTTGCGTCCGCCTCGAGATTCGAACCGGCGACCTCTGGATTGTGAGTCCGGTGCGCGGTCCGATTGATCCACGCAGGCAGAAACCACGTGGACACTTTTTTAAATCCAAACCTCCCCCCCTTCTCCCCCTCCCTTTAAAATGTCCACGGGGTTTGGTCCCTTAAATATTTTGTAAAATATTTGAATTAGGGGCACATCAACGCACTATGTGTTTTTCTGAAAAAAAAAAAAAAAACCAAGCTAAGATATAATAAATTGTATGATTGCATAACAACAGCTCATTCCTTTTTTGCCTTTCTTACTAAAGAAAGGTATAGGTTTTACTTTATGGCTGGACGTCATTTTCATCTTCGTAAATATTACGATTCAGCATGAATTTTAATCGGAAAAATCGTCAAAAAATCACACTGCATCGATTTTCGACGCTCTATCGACCTTGACAGAACTCGTCTATCTCCAACCCTCGAATTTTGAGAAAATAAATTCCGTGGAGTTCGAGTAATGTCCATGTGTGGTAAAATTTTTGCTAAATTTTGTGTCGCGAAGTCCCCTATTTTCGATTTTGATTGTTCCCATGCATTTGAAAGCTGGTGTGCTGAACAAGGGTCATTTTGAGACCGAATTTAGAAATATCCATCTGTTTCGGATGTGGCGAGACTTTTCAAAAAATACACAGTTTTCAATTGAAAATATGGTCAATTTTTTTTTTATTTTCGTTTCTTTTATTTATCTCAAAAATTGCATTTTTCGAGCTCTACAACCTCCCAAATTTTCATCCAGATTCATAATTTGGTTCTGGAGTTAGAGCCGTTTGATTAACCTACCATAAGAAAAAAAATCCCTAAAAAAAGGTAAAAGCCCACCTGGTGACCTTCGCCAACATTTTTCGTTTCTAATTTTATCCGAAATTTCTTTCTACATTCATAGTACAGACCATGAGTGAGCATCTGAAACAAATTTGACATCTATCGGCAATCCCGATCAATTTTTAGAACGATTTACTTTTTGCCTTTCTTACTAAAGAAAGGTATAGGTTTTACTTTATGGCTGGACGTCATTTTCATCTTCGTAAATATTACGATTCAGCATGAATTTTCATCGGAAAAATCGTCAAAAAATCACACTGCATCGATTTTCGACGCTTCGTCGCCAAGTCGACAAGTTGTCAAGTTGAGCTTCGAATACTGGCGCATATATTTTGTGGCTCGACTTATACTCGTTTTGTAGTAGCTTGTCTACCGATGTTTCCTACAACATGTAAGATATCGTAGCTTTTCGGTTTCTTTTGCCCTGTCCGTTTTTGCATAACTGTCCAATGTTTATGCAAAAACTTTTGTGACATAGGACATTCATCCGGCTACAATCAATTTGTTTCCCGTGTGCTCCTAAAATCGCCTAAAAGTAGACTTCATTTTTTCGTGATTTCGTAAGTTTATTTAACAGGGTTCATTGGATAGGATAATAGGAGCTTTCTAAGCTTTTCATCGTTTATTTCGTTTTCAAAGTGTTCAATGCTGGCGACTCCAATGGCTTTCTTCCTAAGGTTCTCGCGATTGAGTGTGTAGTGGTGCGGTTGTTAAAAATAGCTATCTCTGACTCTGTCACTCTCGTAGAAGCTGAATGGCTAGCTTCCCTGCACCGTGCGGCACACGCGGTTCACTTGTACCTCGGTTTTGCTTGTCTTGGTGCGCTGGTACGATGAACCAAAACACCAACACAGTCACACAAAAGGGCTCGTACCGAAACTAGAAAACCAAAACCGCGGTGTGCGTTGTCGCTGGCGCATAGGAAGCTTGCTATGATCGCGTTTGTCATAATCGCTTGTTTGATTAGAAACGTACAAACATATTGTACGATTAAAAATATTCTTTTGGTGAAAATTGCGTTTTTAATTTCTTTTGGAAATCATATCATTCATAATACTCATAATATCATCATAATACATTGCTTTCATCATAAGACTTTCTTTTGAGCTGACGTTATAAATAAACAAAGTCGATGTTATTAATTGAAAGAAGTTCTACCATTGTTATATTCTTTAGTAAGAAAGGCTCTTTCTCACCCCAGGTGGGATTAAATCGGGTTTTTATTCATTGCTGATTCGAAATTAGATTGCTGAAATACAAAATTGCCAAAAAAGCTCGAACTTTTCAATTTACAATATATTAACGAATAAAAGGTTTTTGGCCCCTTTAAAAGATTAGTCGTGATTTGAAATTCGGATTTGTGTTGTGACGATTTTGGAATCAATGTTTACAAAATTATCATCATAGATCTGCAGAATTTGCCTACATGACTTCTATTTCTACTCAGATTTTGAGGCATAAATTAAAATGCTGTATCCTGCAAATCATATTCCTATTTTGCCTTCCTCACCTCACTGAAGAAAGGCTATAAAATCACTCAAAAAATGAACTTCTCAATTAGACCTCCTAGACCCACCTTCATGTATACCTATCGACTCAGAATCAAATTCTGAGCAAATGTCTGTGTGTGTGGTGGGATGTTGATCAAATAATTGTCACTCGATTATAACGACATTGGCTGAACCGATTTTAAACGGTTTGGCCTCATTCGATCCGTCTTGGAGTCCCATAAGTCGCTATTAAAAATTATGCAGTTTTGTTAAGTACTTCAAAAGTTATGCTAAAAAAACGATTATAACTAAAGTTCGGAAGATTGTAAAAAGAGTGGTTTTTGTAACATCCCTATCAAAAGTTATTAGCACTTAAGTGTTATTTATGCACTTTTTTGAAGCCGGATCTCAGTTATCATGATGAAAACGTTGTCCGGATCTATCTAGGTCGCATGATCTTTTTATAGGTAATTAAAAGAGTTGTTCAACGAGCACCAATTAAATTGGAGATTTGACTCCCCTATCATAAGTTGTTAGCACATAAGTGCGTTGAAATATGAAGATCTGAATACCCAATATGATAGTATGAATAATGAGTCAAGTTTATAGAACACTGAAAGGTCAGTCCTTTTGTGTCTATTTCGGATAGCATTACCATTTAAATGTGAGGAAGGCACCAACCACCTAAGGGTGGATAAAGTAACGTTTTTTTATTTAAAACATTATTTTGATTGAATAATCGTGTGAATTTTTTTCTTAACATTTCTGGTTATTAGGACCAAAATTTTTACTAACATTTTTTTATGAAATACAAGCTCTTCCCCGCAAACTTCGTCCTGCCCTTTTTGGTTTCCTGACGTTTCTTGCTTGTTTGCTAATTCAGCCTCCTGTGATCAAAATTTGATTTTACGCAACTTTTCCCATACAATCTGCAGATCTTCCGGAATCGGTTCCGGAGTGGCCAAAGTTGTCACTCTTTAGCGTAAGAACCTTCCTTGGGCTTATACGAACCCAACGCAGCAAAGAGCGCTCCGATCCGACTTTCCGTTATCAACTGATGCGCGTTCGAACAAAACCGTCGAAATTTTTTATATATATATAGATTTACGCTTTTAAAGTATAACTTTTGCTTCGGAAAAAAATAAATTTCTTCAAACTGAGATTGAAACCACACGTTGTTTCCCAAATGTACGATTTTTTTACGATGAACAAGATTGATTTTTTTAATTTGAAAGCAAAAAAAATGTTGTGAATTTTCATCTAATAATGGTTACCTGTATATATCACTGAAAATGATTTATGAAAAATCTTAAAATGTTTTCTAAAATCACATTAACCACAAGTTTGAATTTTTGCTCCATCGAAACAAATCAAAATAAAATCAAGCCGGGGATTTTTTATTCGAAATCACATAAAATAAGAAAAAAAAATCGCTTAGGGATTTCATCTGCATGTGGCAAAGGTCTCGCCCAAAATTGCCAGTTATGAGATTCTTTTAGGAAATTCAATAACCTTCAACTTTGTCAGAGGGTGCAAGGAGATCCGAGATGATTTTCCTCTACGAAATCAACGCTCATGAGCAACCCCCAATGCTTAACCGATTTTTTTTTCAAAATAGGCACAGGTAGTTATTTTTCCTAAGAAATTGAGACAGAATTTTTACAAAATTTTAAATTTTTCCCATCACGCAAATGTATCGAACCGTTGCAGCAGAAAAATGAACTTCTGCGGGTAGCAATTTATTTTCCCGATCCGAGAGCAAAAAAATAGAACGTGTATCGCTTACTGTGCGCTAGTTCGATATTCAATTGTTAGATCGCAGTAAAATATGCTTTTTTATTGCCCGCCGCTCAGAATTGCTAGCCATGTCCGATCACGGTAACACGAGTTCGTGTGTGAGCCACTCCAGTGGAAAGCGATTTTTTATTCGGAGTGGAGGGAGCTACTTTTTCTATGCAAAAGTTTTCAAACAGACAAGCGGATGAGGAATTTTTACTTGTCTAAAAGTTGAGAAAAACAATGTTGAATCAACGTCAAATTACAAAAACTAAAATCTAGGAAAATTACACTTTTTATCCATTTATCAATGTTAACTGAAACGAGAGAAAAAAAATCATGTTGCTAGCCATCAGGTGAATATTTCATAACCGTTCAAAAATTCAATTTCACGCTGTTTGATCGTGCAAGATTTATGAAACGCTCCAGAATGCTGGTTCTGCCAGTCTACCAGTGCTAAACTCAAGAATGGTACCAGAAGGATGCCATGTTCTTTTTGCTTCCCGAGAATTACGATTCAAATTTTTACTGCCACACGGACATCCTCGGAGGGATTCAATTATCTCTCACTTCTTTTTGATTGTTTTTATAAAAATATAAAAGTTCAGTGATTTTCTCACATCATTTTTATCATTCCGTAACTTCCTACCAAAAAATGACAATAATTTAGAGTGCTCAATTGTCCCCAAAAAACACCTCATAGAATTCTCCTCCGCCCAAATTTGCAGTGCCCTCATCGCACTGTCAGATTTTCCAACCATGAAACAACGCTTTTCCGCGTGACCATTTTTTGGTGGGCTGGTGTGGTTCTCCCAATGACACTTTTGTGCTGTATTGCGCTCTTCCCAAAAAGGTGGGTTTTGTTGCTGGCTCGGTGCGAGAAAGGTTTTTCTCGTTCCCCGGGGAAAGTGTGACTCTAGATCTAGCCTGCCGAGGCAAATGTGATGGCGTTCAGCGTGGAGTCCATTTTGGATGATGGATGTTTGAAGGCAATGGGTTTAAGTGACAAATATTGTACAATATTTCAGGTGGTTTTTAATTTTTTCAATTGAGTATTTTAAAATTGTTTGTTTGTTTCTTGCCAAGCTTTTAATTTTTTTTTTTATTTATTTAAAAATATTTTAATTACTCATTTTTTTTGTTATTTGGAAAAACTTCAAGGCCAAAGCGGGTATTTTGCACCGTTAGTTCGTCCATACAATTCATTGTGCAATTTTTGCAACTGTCGATACAAAAATTTTATGTTATTAATCTGAAATCTTTATATCAATTGTAGGTTGATTTGGACAATGAGGACAATATAGAAATAATATACTTATACCAAAAATTAGCATTTTTTAATTATATTTAGGGCGTTGCATTTTTTTTTTTCAAAGTTTATGTCGACCCCAATTTTATTAAAACTTTTTAAAAAGGGTTAACTTTCATAGAGTTAGAGTTTCATAGAATAGAGCTCTTAATTTCCGAGTTGTTCCCTTAATTACTTGCACCATTGCACAAGGCAATTCCTCAATTCCCGAGCTACAGATTTCCGCAATTTCAAAACAACTAAATATTTCAGGAAATCGAAAAAAATGCTTATTTAACCAATGCATTGTTTAACATATTCCATATTTTAAGAAGCTAAAATGAGTCCATATAAGGATTAAAATTAAAGCTCAATATTCATTTAAAAAAAATTGCTGTTCAATTTTCGTAAAAAAATACATTTCATTTTAACGAATTTAAAAAATATGTACCACTGACTCTTGATTATAGTTTTAAAGAAAACAATATTCTGCAAAAAAACCAACGCTGTGAAATCAATGAAAATTAAAAAAAATATAGTGTATGAAATAAAAACTACTCTATGAAATTCCGGCATTTGTATATTTTTTTATTTCGTTTGAAACTTCAAAATCTCAAAAAACAATGTTTTTTTTTTCATGAATTCAGTTGTTTAAAAATCGTAAACATTTTTTAAACCTATGCAAAATATTGTTTTGATGACACTCATTTTGCAATTAAATATGTTAAGGTTGATGTCATGGTTATGTTTAATCAGGATACTAAACAAATATTTTTTTAAATCTTATTTTTTATGAAACAACAGGATCAATGAACTGAAAACAATTGGAAATGCATTTTCCAACGTTGATAAGGCCAACTCAATTTTTCATTTTGTTTTATTTCAAGTTATTGAATCAGGGGGGACAAATCTAAAATTGCCTAAAAATTAAATTTCCATCGAAAAATTTATTGTAAACTACTAAGAATATATTGTAAAACGTTTATGTTACATCAAATAGGGCACTTTTAGGTTTTTTGCCGATTTTGGGCCCAAGGCCTAAAATTTTTTTCAATTTCCTAATTTTATACCTTTTTTTATATTTTCATTCAAAACAAGACGCAGCAATGTTCCCTAAAGTTGTAGTGCTGATAAAAAAAATAGTTAATATAAGGGGTTTGCATGTATTTTTTACGTATCATCAGAATTTCATGAAAAATTCTCGAAAAAAAAAAGATTTTGACAATTTTGGCCAGTTTTTCGATATTTTGATCCGTTTAACTCAATTGTGTGCATTTGAAGGTGTATTTTTTGGAAAGTTCAACAAATTTTGCATAATAATGACCCTTTAGACGTTTGTTGTGGCTCGTGCATTGCTTGAAAAAGGTTTTTTTTAAATACTTTTATGATGAGCGGCAGTATCTGGGAGCAGTTCTCTCAGATTCCGGTCATTCGTTTTTTTTTGTATTTTTTAATCCGACTGAAACTTTTTTGTCTGCCTGTGTGGATCAATCGGACCGCGCACTGGAATCACAATCCAGAGGTCGCCGGTTCGAATCCCGAGGCAGACGCAAAAATTCTAAGTGTTAACATTCCAACGCCCAAGGTTCCAAAAAAGTTGGAACGGTAACTTCAACTCAACGGATCTCGGGCATAACTCAACCAATCAAGATGATTCTTCTTTCCAGTGATTTGTTAGGATGTCTAGATGATTCTAGAACTTTGCAGAACTTAATTTGATCAAATTTGTAATTTTTGCGATTAAAAACATCGTTCCAACTTTTTTTTTCGCGTACAAAAAAAAAATTCGCCAAAAATTCCGCGGAGGCAGTCGTTTTGAAAAAAGGTGGAACGATGTTTTCGGTCGCAGAAATTACAGATTTGATCAAATTAAGTTCTGCAAAGTTCTAGGATCATCTAGACATTCTTACAAATTACTGGAAACAAGAATCGTCCCGATTGGTTGAGTTATGCCTGAGAACCAGCGAGTTGAAGTTACCGTTCCAACTTTTTTGGGAGGCTTGGGCGTCCGTGTAAGTTGGACATGCGTTGGGCGTTCCAGTGTTAATATAGGTATTCGGTCCCCTTTCCCCGTGCCATACCTTCACACTTAGGAGACCCGGGAGGCGGAGTCTTGTCGCAAAAAGAACGATACACGCCTGTGGATCCGTTGACGAAACCGCAAGGCTTAAGAGGGCCACATTATAAGGTGTTACGTCGATTCCGTTCCGAAACTTTTTTGGTGCCTTCGGTATGCCCAAAGAAGCCATTTTGCATCATTAGTTTGTCCATATAATTTTCCATACAAATTTGGCAGCTGTCCATACAAAAATGATGTATGATAATTGAAAAATCTGTATCTTTTGAAGGAATTTTTTGATCGATTTGGTGTCCTCGGCAAAGTTGTGGGTATGTATACGGACTACACTGGAAAAAAATGATACACGGTAAAAAAAAATTTGGTGATTTTTTATTAAACTTTTTGTCACTAAAACTTGATTTGCAAAAAAACACTATTTTTATTTTTTTTATTTTTTGATATGTTTTAGAGGACATCAAATGCCAACTTTTCAGAAATTTCCAGGTTGTGCAAAAAATCTTTGACCGAGTTATGATTTTTTAATCAATACTGATTTTTTCAAAAAATCGATGTAAAATCAAATTTGCAATCAAAAAGTATTTCAGGGAAATTTTGATAAAGTGCACCGTTTTCAAGTTAAATCCATTTTTAGGTGACTTTTTTGAAAATAGTCGCAGTTTTTCAATTTTTTTAAATTAGTGCACATGTTTGCCCACTTTTGAAATAATTTTTTTTTTGAATTAAATATACTTTATTGAATCTTTCTTATAATAATTACATTTGGTTTACATAATAAGTGGTCAGCTATGGCTCTTCAGCTTTAGTTTGCTTTTCGTGATCTAAACACTGTTCATTTTTATAACTTTAAAAGTATATGATTTATCATTTTTGTAACACTAGGTACATTGAGGAAAAAAAAATGTTAAGAAAACATAACCTAACCTAAAACTAACTTAAACATACCATAAACTAAACCAATCCTTGAATCAAGGGGTATTCAGAAATTGCACACTTTTCCCTGAATTTCAAACATTTTTCTTGAATCTTCTGATCCAACATTTTTACTTCTGCTAATTCATGAACCTCACTTGATCTTGTCCAGCCAGGAACATTCAAAACCATTTTGAGTACCTTGTTTTGGACACGCTGGAGCTTCAATTTATGAGTTCTAGCGCAATACTTTTTTGAAATAAATATTTTTGAAAAGCTGAGAAAATTCTCTACATTTTGGTTTTTTGAACTTTGTTGATACGACCCTTAGTTGTGTGTGTGTGTGTGTGTGTGTGTGTGTGCAACCAACCAAACGGGACCACGAGGCCGCTTTTTACAAATTGAGTTGGTTCCATGTATTTTTTTTTTAGATCTACATTCTATACATGCAAATGACTCGCATAGGCATTTGGAAGGTGTTAGCTCTGCCGAGCTTTGGTGACCCATTTCTACGCTGGCTAGCCGAGCGCGAGGTACTTCAGCTTTATCGACAAGCCCCGCCCTGAAGAACGTTTGCACCAATCGGGTTCAAACGTTATTTAGAACTTCCGAACCCTTGTCAAATGGACAAGGACCCAGCGCGTATATAGTTAGTAGCAACAGTATTCCTAATTCCAATTATAGCTCACCAAGTCGCGATGGCCTTGTGGTTAGCATTTTTGCTTACAGATCCAAAGGACGGGGGATCGAAGCCCGACTCGAGCGACTTTGATTTTTCGTTCATGTTCAGAGTTTCGAGATTTATATTTCCTATACTTTCTCGGTAGGAGCAGATGGGAATCGAACCCAGGACCATTCGCATACAAAGCGAACACCGTAACCAGTCAACCACGGCCGCTCCTAACTTTGTTGATACGACCCTTAGTTGCTGAGATATTGCCATGCAAAGGTTTAAAAACAGGAAAATTGATGTTTCCTAAGTCTCACCCAAACAAACCACCACTTTCTAATGGCGATATCTTAACAAGTAATGCTTCGATTTACAAACATTCGTGAAATTTTTCGATCTTTTCGAAAACAATGTTTTCAATTTTTTTTTAAATCAAGACTAACATTTCAAAAGGGCCAAACATTCAATATTACGCCCTTTTAAAATGTTAGTCTTGGTTTAATTTTTTTGAAAATATTGTTTTCGAAAAGATCGGAAAATTTCACGAATGTTTCATATTTTAACATTGTAAATCGAACCATTAGTTGCTGAGATATCGACATTAGAAAATGGTGGGTTGTTTGGGTGAGACTTGGAAAACATCAATTTTCATGTTTTTAAACCTTTGCATGGCAATATCTCAGCAACTAAGGGTCGTATCAACAAAGTTCAAAAAAGCAAAATATAGAGAATTTTCTCAGCTTTTCAAAAATATTTTTTTTCAAAAGTGGGCAAACATGTGCACTAATTAAAAAAAAATAAAAACTGCGACTATTTTTAAAAAAGTTACCTAAAAATGGCTTTAACTTGAAAACGGTGCACTTTATCAAAATTTCCCTGAAGTACTTTTGAATTGCAAATTTGATTTTACATCGAAAAATGAAAAAATTTTGCGACCAATATTTCGATTTTTTTTTAAAATCAGTATTGATTCAAAAATTCATAACTCGGTCAAAGATTTTTTGCACAACCTGGAAATTTCTGAAAAGTTGGCATTTGATGTCCTCTAAAACATATCAGAAAATAAAAAAAAAATCAAAATAGTGTTTTTTTGCAAATCTCGTTTTAGTGACAAAAAGTTAAATAAAAAATTCCCAATTTTTTTTTTACCGTGTATCATATTTTTTCCAGTGTAGTCCGTATCCATACCTAAAACTTTACCGAAGACACCAAATCGATCGAAAAATTCCTTCAAAAGATACATTTTTTTGAATTTTCATACATCATTTTTGAATGGACAGCTGCCAAATTTGTATGGGAAATTATATGAACGAAATAATGATGCAAAATGGCTTCTTTGGGCATACCGAAGGCACCAAAAAAGTTTCAGCCGAATTAAAAAATACAAAAATTCAAATTGAAGAAAAAAGACCGATTTCGTAGAGAATTGCTCCTGGGACGAGGCAACTTTTTCCGATTTCGTGTGAGTTGGTGGAGAATTACTCTCATATTCTTTTGAAAAAAGAGTCATCTTTCAAAACTGAAAATTGTAGTAAAATGAAAAGAAATAGCTTATGTAAAAACATTGTAAAACATTAATTTTATAATCAGTCTTTATTTTTGAAAATTACTTTGTGTAAATTGAATCGAAATTTTCAAAATAAACGATTTTATTTGGAATATAAAAATATATAAGTGATAAATGTAACTAACCAATTTTGCCAAGTGATGTGAGTAATAAATTGACAAACTGGCAAGAAATATATATGCTTCTGGAAAACCTTGGGATATATAATCCACCGTAATGGTTTCAAGCCCACCGTGCACTCCACTTGAGTGACCGTACAGGAATACGCATCGCGCCATGTCAAGAGTAATGTGCGGTTTCCAACCCGGGCACATCAATTTGACATCACACCGACTGGTTTTAGGAAGTTTCGTCCTCCCGGGGAACGAGGTCCTTTTGCTAGGTGGATAAATGGATATGACGATGATGATGATGCAATCCACAAGTCTGGTCCCCGATGTAATCTCCCCGCTCTCCAACTCTGACTTAAACCACTGCTGCCACAAAGGATGTGCGGAATTGTCTCCTTTGTCCGAGTGCAGCCCGCACCAAGGATTGCAATTTTTGGTGACAGAAACAACACGCAAACGACACGAAGGATCTGGACATGGGTTTTTCACGGTAGCAGGCGTTGCTGGAACTGTCAAATCTCACCCGCGACGGATGAACGTCGACGCGCGCCCTCCATGGTCTGGTGACACACAAAAAGGTTGGATGTTTGCAGTGTCTTGCGAACCTTCGTGGTGAACGGACACTAGAGCTGCGGTATTTTTTACTACCTAAGCTCAGAGTTATTTCAAACAAAATTCACAGTCTTTTTAAAGACTACCTGAGTTACTTTCCAAAATTCTAAACAGTCTTTTCAAGACTAACCCCACCTGAAATTTTGTTGTATTTTACAAACGAAGCCATCTTTTTAAGAGAACTTTGATTGCAAAATGCGTCAAAACAAAGGTAAACGCAAATCTTCTGAAGATTTGGTCGTTACGTCGGTGAAGCGTTTGAACGCTAAATCGGCTAACGGAAACAGAAAAAGAAAACAGCCTCTTCTGAGGTCTGATTCTGATTCTGAAAGTGAGGTCAATCCTCCAATTCCATTGGCAAACAGTTTCGGTGTTTTATCCGAAACTGTTGACAAGGATCCTTCTCCTCGTACTGAGCCTTCTGCCGTCGAGAAACGAGTAAAGGCTCCGCCAATTGTAGTGACTTCCGTCTCCGATTTGGCCAGCTTTCGAACGCAACTGAAGAATTGCAAGGAAACTTGCAATTTGAAGGTTTCGTTTCAGCTTGGTCGAAGAGGAGAATGTCGCTTGTTGACGGAATCTTTACAAGATCACCAAACTTTTGTTGGTTATTTGAAAAACCACAAACACAATTTCTACACGTATGAGACCAAGAATGCTCGTCCATTCAAGGCGGTCCTGAAAGGTCTCTCCAACGACTTGTCGGTGGATGAGATCAAAAACGAACTTAAGGTGTTGCTTGGCTTTGCCCCATCCCAAGTAATACCAATGAAGAAAAAATCAAACGGGAATATTTCTCGCTTTGGTTTGACTTCACAATTTTATCTGATTCATTTCAATAGAAATGAAATCAACAATTTGAAACTTTTGGACAAAGTTCAGTTTTTGTTCCATGTACGGGTAAAGTGGGAGCATTTTAAGAAACATGGCGGTAATGGCCAGAATCTGACCCAGTGCCGGCGTTGCCAGGCATTCGGTCACGGTACTGATCATTGCGCCATGGTTCCAAAATGCATGGTTTGCGGGGATTCTTCTCACGACAAGGACAATTGTCCCGTGAAAGAAGTCACCCAATTTAAATGTGCAAATTGTGGTGGAAATCACAAATCAAATTTCTGGGATTGCCCCATCAGAAAAAAGGTTTTGGATTCTCGTGCTAAGCATCAGCCGAAATCCAAACCGAAATTTTCTCAAAGTCAGGTTTTACCTGCATCTTTAAATCAAACGTTCGTGCTGTCTCACTCGAACAATACCCCTACCGTGGAAAAGTTAGGTAACAGCAATGGTATTTCTTATGCCAACGTCGTTTCGGGTTCGGGTTCATCCACGAATTTTAAATCCTCTACCAATTTTCAAATTGGGCAGGTACCTCAAATTTCATTTGAAAATTTTTCTGCTGGCAACGCTTTGGGATCTTCTGATCTCGGCGATGTTACGTTTGAAAAAATGACTTTTTTGCAAAACTCACTGTTTGGTTTGATTCAAACAATGAGTAATGCTACATCCATGATGGAAGCTATCCAGATTGGATTAAAATTTGCGAATGATGTTGTTCTTACCCTGAAGTTTAATCATGGATCTAAGTAATTCCATCAATATTATGAATTTTAATGCTCGCTCTTTAAAAGCGAAAGAAAATGAATTTTTCAACTTTTTACGAGTTCATAACGTGCATGTTGCTGTTATAACCGAAACATTTTTAAAAACTGGCACTTATTTGAAAAGTGATCCAGATTATAAAGTTATAACCAATAACAGAATGAATCGAAATGGCGGTGGAGTTGCAATAGTTATCCACCGTAGTATGACTTATAGCACGTTACGTGACTTTAAGTTAAAAGTTATTGAAAGTTTGGGAATTGAACTTGAAACTTCTTTTGGGAAAATTATGATTGCAGCTGCATATTTACCATTCCAATGCACTGGGGAAAATAAAAATTATTTCAAAGGGGATTTGAATAAACTTACTCGGCATAGATCTCGATTTTTGATCATCGGTGATTTTAATGCCAAACACCAATCTTGGAATAATTCAAAAGTAAATTCCAATGGTAAAATTCTATTCAGAGATTGCACTTCTGGTCTTTATTCGGTTTTATACCCGAATGGGCCAACTTGCTTTTCTTCTGTTAGAAATCCATCAACAATTGATTTGGTTTTGACAAATCAAAGTCAGTATTGTGGTCCTTTAGTGACTCATGCTGATTTTGATTCTGATCACCTTCCAGTAACTTTTTCACTTTCTCATGAAGCAGTTACCAGACCCAATAGTTCTGTGTTTAATTATCACAAAGCTAATTGGGACAGGTATCAGCATCATATTGAGAACAATTTAAATCATGATTTTGTTTTAGAAACCAAAGCTGATATTGATTCAGCCTTGGAATCTTTAACTAATACAATTTTGGATGCTAGGAATATTGCTATTCCTAAAGTCCAAGTCAAATTTGATTCTCCCATTATTGACGACGATCTTCAGCTTCTGATTCGTCTGAAAAATGTTCGTCGAAGACAGTATCAACGTTCTCGTGATCCTGCACTGAAGCGAATTCAAAAAGATTTGCAAAAGGTTATTGACCACAGATTCACTCTCCTGCGAAATGAAAAGTTCGCAAGAGATGTCGAACAAATTAAACCTTATTCCAAACCTTTTTGGAAACTTTCAAAGGTTCTTAAGAAACCTCAAAAACCAATCCCTTCTTTAAGAGATGGTGATAATATTCTATTAACTAATGGGGAGAAAGCTCAAAAACTTGCTCAGCAGTTTGAGAGTGCTCATAATTTTAACTTGAATGTTTTGAGTCCTATTGAAGATCAAATTTCAATAGAATTTCAGAATATTGTTGAACAACAGTTTTCATTAGATGATGTTTTTAATACGGATCTGAATGAAATAAAATCTATTATCAAAAAATTTAAAAATATGAAAGCCCCTGGTGAGGATGGCATTTTTTACATTTTAATTAAAAAATTACCTGAAGTAACTTTAAATAGCTTGGTCAAAATTTGCAACAAATGTTTTGATTTGGCATATTTTCCCAGTAGTTGGAAAAATGCCAAAGTAGTTCCGATTTTAAAACCGGATAAAAATCCTGCTGAAGCCTCAAGCTATCGGCCCATTAGTTTGCTTTCATCTATTAGTAAATTATTCGAAAGAATAATTCTTAATAGAATGATGACGCACATTAATGAAAATTCAATTTTCGCTGATAAGCAGTTTGGATTTCGCCTTGGGCATTCAACTACTCATCAGTTGTTGAGAGTTTCAAATTTAATTCGAAGCAACAAATCTGAGGGCTATTCTACTGGCGCTGCTCTTCTAGACATAGAAAAAGCATTTGACAGTGTTTGGCATAAAGGTTTGATTGCGAAATTAAAAAGGTTTAATTTTCCGATTTATATCGTGAAAATTATTCAAAATTATTTGACGGATCGTACTCTGCAGGTATGTTATCAGAACAGCAAATCTGATCAACTACCTGTACGTGCCGGCGTTCCTCAAGGAAGCATTTTGGGTCCAATTTTATACAATATTTTTACTTCTGACTTGCCTGATTTGCCCCCAGGATGTCAGAAATCACTTTTTGCTGATGATACAAGCATCTCCGCCAAAGGTAGAAGCCTTCGTGTCATCACAAGAAGATTACAAAAAAGCTTGGATATTTTCAATTCTTATTTGAAAGAATGGAAAATTACTCCAAATGCTGCAAAAACTCAACTTATTATTTTCCCTCACAAACCAAGGGCTGATTTTCTTAAACCAAAAAGTCATCACATTATAAAGATGAATGAGGTAAATTTAAAGTGGGAGGATCAAGTGAAATATCTTGGACTTGCTTTTGACAAAAACCTTACTTACAAGGATCACATTGAAAGTATCCAGGTTAAATGTAACAAATATATTAAATGTTTGTATCCACTTATAAACAGGAATTCTAGACTTTGTCTCAAGAATAAACTGTTAATTTATAAACAAATTTTCAGACCTGCCATGCTTTATGCTGTGCCGATCTGGACAAGCTGTTGCTTAACCAGGAAGAAAAAACTTCAGAGGATTCAGAACAAAATTCTGAAAATGATTCTGAAACTTCCTCCCTGGTTCAGCACCAGTGAACTTCATCAATTAGCCGAAGTTGACACTTTGGATGTTATGTCTGTGATATTCTCCAGCTTATAATTAAAACATATTTATGCGGTCTGCAATGTACCGCTTTATTCCTATATCTTCGTACACTCACTGACTGACAGCTCCCCCACGCTTATTGTCGTTTACCTCAACTCAACACTAATTTAGCCATAACACTCTTAATCTAGAATACCACAACACATACATAGCTCTACACGCTTATCGCTGACTACCTAATTCAGGATAATGTTTAGGATGCCACATCCTCCCCTTGCCAAATTGAAAGTTATAATAAGTACACTAACAAAACAGTAAAGTTAATGTTAATCTAAAATCCTTTCTGCTGCTTCTCATCTCAAGTTTTGTAACGCCTTGTGAAGTGTTCTTCCCAAAGCGCGAAGGCTACCGGCTTAGGCTGCCGATATCAATGATGCCAGTTGTCGTGAAGATCGTCCAACCATCCTGTCTTCCTCCGAGTCAACTAAAGTAACGAAAAAGAACTGTAGAGAAAAAAAAACAAAAATCAGCAGTATACCAAGCTCTGAAACGTAAAATATAAAAGTAAAAACCACGTATATCAGGTATAAGAAATCATAAACCTCTTTGTAACATATTTAACCACGTATTTAACCGTATCACCAATTTAAATGAAAACTGTATAAGGCTTCCTCTCCGAACTGAAATTATTGTTTTCATTGACAGACGTGAGCCATGTGGTTAACGTATAATCTTCAGTGAACATCCTTCTTTACAATTATATAAAACTGTGGTATAAGAATTCTCCTTTCATCGAACTATCCCCCTTCTAATTGGCTATTCGAATGTTTCTTTTTCCTGCGATTGATTTACGCGATATCGGTCCTCAACTTAGAATTTATTAATTGTTGAAGATATTCTATATCTCAGTTAAGGATAGTTGTTGTACACAAATGATGCTAAAACAATGCAATAAATTGAATGAAAATTGATTAGTTTCCACAAGGCTTGAATGACATTATTCAATAGCATTGTTAAATAACATGAATTTCAGAAACAATACTTCTTCCGAGAGATAAAGTACATATGTTTAGTTGGTTAAGAACTCGGTCCTATTTCCATCCACTGATTTAACAAATTATATTCTACTTATATTCAAATTATATTATATACATTCTTAACATAACCTTGATTGCTCTTCGCCTATTGAGCTTTTAATCACTTGGTTTCAGATGAAATCGTATGTATAATCTAAAATCGCTGGAATCTTTCAATTGGGTTATATATTTATAAAATTGATTAGAGATGATGTGTGTGATGAAAACTCTTTTTCTGAGAGAGTGATTCACGGCTTTATTTTATTAGAAACTATTTCACGAAGAACCATATACAACTACGTCGTGGTAGTTATACTATAGTTAAAATTTAACGATTCATACCGCGGTTGCCTATTTGTATTTATTCCGTATATACGACGTACGTAAGTAATGGTATTCGTATTCAATTTGTTTGATAACAATTTTAACTTTCGTGGCCTGCTATCTCGAAGACCGTATTTTGTATATGATCTCCTTATATTTTTATATGTGTGTTTAACTGTAGTAATATATTATACTTGTTCTTTATTCATGAATTTGCCAAACTTACGTTGACTACATAGATCCCTGCTAAAAATCTAAATACAATTGAACATTGTTTGGATAATACATTTGGTTGAAGAGCCGTTTTTTTTATTGAAGAACTTATCATTGTATAATCCATTGTGTTGCTATAATTGATGAGCTTCCATTATTCTTTTTGGTGAGTTCTGCGCAGGCAATAGTGTTCCATCCTTCCTTCCCTGTAAATTCTGTGAAATGTGAACTGTTCAGAGAATCCTTTCTGCGGTAAACATTATGCAGTAAGGCTGGCCACTTACATTTTTGCGATTCATTTTCGTTTCAATGTACTTTAACCATTAACATTGACTAATTATATTGGAACATTTTCCTAAGACTTATCAGCAACTTTCATTGGACAGAACGCGTCTATTTTTAATTTGCATGGTCAAATATTTAAGTTATTTTATTTTATTTTGTAAAATTCTTTCATGTTATTATCTAATCTTTTACAGACTTTTGTCCTCACAGTAGTTACGTTCTTCTCATTTAAAATAACTTAACTCGATTCCTTCGGTAACTGCAACTAGCATCGGACCAAATTCGACTCAAATTCTCAACAACTTTTCCCTTTTTTTTTTCATCGCTTGGTCTTAGACTAACTCCGACTCAACTTTTCAGCAACTGTTATGCTGCAGTTGGCCTTGGGCTAAACCCGACTCAACTTTTTAGGGCGATTGGCCTTGGGCTGAACCCGACTCAATCATTTGCAGCAGTTGGCCTTGGGCTAAACCCGACTCAACTTTTCAGTAACTGGTTTGCTGCAGTTGGCCTTGGGCTAAACCCGACTCAACTTTTTAGGGCGATTGGCCTTGGGCTAAACCCGACTCAATCTTTGCAGCAGTTGGCCTTGGGCTAAACCCGACTCAACTTTTCAGGAACTCTTTTGCTGCAGTTGGCCTTGGGCTAAACCCGACTCAACTTTTTAGAGCGATTGGCCTTGGGCTAAACCCGACTCAATCTTTGCAGCAGTTGGCCTTGGGCTAAACCCGACTCAACTTTTCAGGAACTCTTTTGCAGCAGTTGGCCTTGGGCTAAACCCGACTCAACTTTTCAGGAACTCTTTTGCTGCAGTTGGCCTTGGGCTAAACCCGACTCAACTTTCCAGGAACTCTTTTGCAGCAGTTGGCCTTGGGCTAAACCCGACTCAACTTTCCAGGAACTCATTTGCAGCAGTTGGCCTTGGGCTAAACCCGACTCAACTTTTCAGGAACTCTTTTGCTGCAGTTGGCCTTGGGCTAAACCCGACTCAACTTTTCAGGAACTCTTTTGCAGCTGTTTATGTTGTGCTAAAACTTGACTTAATCTTTTCGTGCTAATAACTATCCGGTCCTTGGACTAAAACCAACACAATCAATTTTTGGGTGACCTGACGCCTATTACAACAACACAACACTTTACCTGATAGTCGTCCTCGGACTAAAACAATCTTTTTATAAAAATGCTCGCAATTTAATTTTTTAATTTGCACAACTTTGCACTTTCCCTCTCTTCCTTTATATATTTTTTGACGTCTTGTATTTACAGTCACCACAATATTCCTTTACCGTGCCTTTATAATTAATTCCTCAGAACAATGTTTGATAATTGGCTTTCATATGATAGTTTATTCCATTTTGAAAATGTATATATCGATCAACGAACAACTGTTTATCAAACTTCTAAATATTATATATATATATTTTTTTCGCATCCTCGCATCTCACATAGTAATTTTCTGTGTAAGTAAATTCAATCCGAATCAATAAAAATTACGCGAATTATAATTATTTGATCTAATATTTCATGTTCTCAAATAGGATCGACAATAGTTTTGGACAGAAGACGCAATCATCTCGGATTTTTTTTTAGATATCTAGAGTATTTTTTTCAAAACAATCAATCAATTTCCAAGTCCAAGAAATTTAAGTTTTTTGACTTACTAAATCCATTTTGTAACTTACAGCTTGTATACTAATCTAATCTAATCTAACTTACATCTTGTATACATATTTAAACTTGTTATATTCATATTATCCTCCTCATCTCCAGAGCTAACTATGAAATGGACTGAGTATTTGGCTTGGTTCAGGCCTAAAAACATTTCAAATGTTATGTGAGATTTTCACTCAAAAATAATGTATTGCTTATTGCGAGATAAAATCACGTTTCTCCTTCGCTGTGACTGACAGGATATTATAGCCGCCTAACTACCGCAGTGAAAAAAAAAATCAGCAAGCTGAACTGAAATTCTACGTTGATTTGGCTGTCCACTTGATTTGTTTTGAATATTTTCAAAAAAAAAAAAAAAAGATCAGCTGAAAACTCAAGGCAACCTTTGACAACAGCAAGAAATTTGTTCTGCGGTTGTCATGCGACGTCATGCGATCATTATCTTATCTAATTATTGACGTCCGCAGTAATATCTCTCCCAAGCAAATATTGTATTTTGTCACTGCTTATGAAAATAAATCAAAACAGTTAATCAAAACTTTCCACTTTTCTAATGCATTCACAAAAATAATAACTTCTGTTCAACAACCCAATGGGTTAAATAATAACTTCTGTTCAACAACCCAATGGGTTAATGTATAACAATAATTCATTTATCTACCTTATTAATTTCATTCAATCAAATTATCGAAATAGAATATCCTACAAATAATTTGTACAAATATTAAGAAATAATTAAAATTCTTAAATCGTTACCTAATATTCAACAAAACCTTTTATGTCCTTTAGAATGTTAGTGTCGAATTTCCAACGATTTGTATTCTGCCGAAAATCAAAATCGAAGAGCCAGAAAAACAAGCAAATTTCCAGCCCAGCGTGTTAGCACCATTTTAACAGAGTTCCAACAGAAATAGATATTCTAACTGTATTCTATCAGAAATTCTGCACACTACCAGCAGCTCTGTTAAAATATTTCGTGACTGGGTTCCTGGGCAACGGAAAAAGTGAGAAAACTCGTGCACCTAGCTGTTGCCTTTGGCCGAGTGATGGTTGCGCAACGCGAAGTAAAAGGGAGAGGAAGAGAGAAATCAATGATTGCTGTGATCATTGCCTGACGTGAAGAATGCAGGGGATGGGCGCGGATTGGACGCAAGATGCTGAGCGGGGGGAGATGATAAGGGAGAACCTCGTCGTTTGTGCGCCCTGCTTCGGTCAAGTTTTTTTTTTTCCTTTGGAGGGAAGGAGACGCACACCAGTTCTTCCAGGACCAAATCGAACAGCAAACTCTAAACCTCCAGCAGGCCGTTCATGCGGCCATCACGCATAACACTCACACACGCACAAGCCCCCTCTGCACCGCTCGCTTCCCACAAACAAAAATAAAATAACCGGAACATGCTCACCGAACTCCAGCATCTCGGCCACCCGGCCCGCTGTCTCATTATGGCAATTCCGGCTCTGCTGCCCGCTGCCAACGTCGCTACGATGCCGTCCTGCTGCGCGGAAAACGCCACCGCATTTTACACATATTTTTTTTTCCACACACAGGAAATCAACTTTTTCCTACTTCCAACTTCCAGACTTTCACAAAAATCACAATTTATCAACATGGCAGGATCGCCAATGTGATATTCTCCAGCTTATAATTAAAACACATTTATGCGGTCTGCAATGTACCGCTTTATTCGACTATCTTCGTACACTGACTGACTGACAGCTCCCCCACGCTTATTGTCGTTTACCTCAACTCAACACTAATTCAGCCATCACTCCTAATCTAGAATACCACAACACATACATAGCTCTACACGCTTATCGCTGACTACCTAATTCAGGATAATGTTTAGGATGCCACATCCTCCCCTTGCCAAATTGAAAGTTATAATAAGTACACTAACAAAACAGTAAAGTTAATGTTAATCTAAAATCCTTTCTGCTGCTTCTCATCTCAAGTTTTGTAACGCCTTGTGAAGTGTTCTTCCCAAAGCGCGAAGGCTACCGGCTTAGGCTGCCGATATCAATGATGCCAGTTGTCGTGAAGATCGTCCAACCATCCTGTCTTCCTCCGAGTCAACTAAAGTAACGAAAAAGAACTGAAGAGAAAAAAAAACAAAAATCAGCAGTATACCAAGCTCTGAAACGTAAAATATAAAAGTAAAAACCACGTATATCAGGCATAAGAAATCATAAACCTCTTTGTAACATATTTAACCACGTATTTAACCGTATCACCAATTTGAATGAATACTGTATAAGGCTTCCTCTCCGAACTAAAATTATTGTTTTCATTGACAGACGTGAGCCATGCGGTTAACGTATAATCTTCAGTGAACATCCTTCTTTACAATTATATAAAACTGTGGTATAAGAATTCTCCTTTCATCGAACTATCCCCCTTCTAATTGGCTATTCGAATGTTTCTTTTTCCTGCGATTGATTTACGCGATATCGGTCCTCAACTTAGAATTTATTAATTGTTGAAGATATTCTATATCTCAGTTAAGGATAGTTGTTGTACACAAATGATGCTAAAACAATGCAATAAATTGAATGAAAATTGATTAGTTTCCACAAGGCTTGAATGACATTATTCAATAGCATTGTTAAATAACATGAATTACAGAAACAATACTTCTTCCGAGAGTTAAAGTACATATGTTTAGTTGGTTAAGAACTCGGTCCTATTTCAAAATATATTCTACTTATATTCAAATTATATTATATACATTCTTTACATAACCTTGATTGCTCTTCGCCTATTGAGCTTTTAATCACTTGGTTTCAGATGAAATCGTATGTATAATCTAAAATCGCTGGAATCTTTCAATTGGGTTATATATTTATAAAATTGATTAGAGATGATGTGTGTGATGAAAACTCTTTTTCTGAGAGAGTGATTCACGGCTTTACCTTATTAGAAACTATTTCACGAAGAACCATATACAACTACGTCGTGGTAGTTATACTATAGTTAAAATTTAACGATTCATACCGCGGTTGCCTATTTGTATTTATTCCGTATATACGACGTACGTAAGTAATGGTATTCGTATTCAATTTGTTTGATAACAATTTTAACTTTCGTGGCCTGCTATCTCGAAGACCGTATTTGGTATATTATCTCCTTATATTTTTATATGTGTGTTTAACTGTAGTAATATATTATACTTGTTCCTTATTTATGAATTCGTCAAACTTACGTTGACTACATAGATCCCTGCTAAAAATCTAAATACAATTGAACATTGTTTGGATAATACATTTGTTTGAAGAGCCGTTTTTTTTATTGAAGAACTTATCATTGTATAATCCATTGTGTTGCTATAATTGATGAGCTTCCATTATTCTTTTTGGTGAGTTCTGCGCAGGCAATAGTGTTCCATCCTTCCTTCCCTGTAAATTCTGTGAAATGTGAACTGTTCAGAGAATCCTTTCTGCGGTAAACATTATGCAGTAAGGCTGGCCACTTACATTTTTGCGATTCATTTTCGTTTCAATGTACTTTAACCATTAACATTGACTAATTATATTGGAACATTTTCCTAAGACTTATCAGCAACTTTCATTGGACAGAACGCGTCTATTTTTAATTTGCATGGTCAAATATTTAAGTTATTTTATTTTATTTTGTAAAATTCTTTCATGTTATTATCTAATCTTTTACAGACTTTTGTCCTCACAGTAGTTACGTTTTTCTCATTTAATATAACTTAACTCGATTCCTTCGGTAACTGCATCTAGCTTCAGACCAAATTCGACTCAAATTCTCAACAACTTTTCCTTTTTTTTTTTTTTTTTTTTTTTTCATCGCTTGGTCTTAGACTAACTCCGACTCAACTTTTCAGCAACTGTTATGCTGCAGTTGGCCTTGGGCTAAACCCGACTCAACTTTTTAGGGCGATTGGCCTTGGGCTGAACCCGACTCAATCATTTGCAGCAGTTGGCCTTGGGCTAAACCCGACTCAACTTTTCAGTAACTGGTTTGCTGCAGTTGGCCTTGGGCTAAACCCGACTCAACTTTTTAGGGCGATTGGCCTTGGGCTAAACCCGACTCAATCTTTGCAGCAGTTGGCCTTGGGCTAAACCCGACTCAACTTTTCAGGAACTCTTTTGCTGCAGTTGGCCTTGGGCTAAACCCGACTCAACTTTTTAGAGCGATTGGCCTTGGGCTAAACCCGACTCAATCTTTGCAGCAGTTGGCCTTGGGCTAAACCCGACTCAACTTTCCAGGAACTCTTTTGCAGCAGTTGGCCTTGGGCTAAACCCGACTCAACTTTTCAGGAACTCTTTTGCTGCAGTTGGCCTTGGGCTAAACCCGACTCAACTTTCCAGGAACTCTTTTGCAGCAGTTGGCCTTGGGCTAAACCCGACTCAACTTTCCAGGAACTCATTTGCAGCAGTTGGCCTTGGGCTAAACCCGACTCAACTTTTCAGGAACTCTTTTGCTGCAGTTGGCCTTGGGCTAAACCCGACTCAACTTTTCAGGAACTCTTTTGCAGCTGTTTATGTTGTGCTAAAACTTGACTTAATCTTTTCGTGCTAATAACTATCCGGTCCTTGGACTAAAACCAACGCATTCAATTTTTGGGTGACCTGACGCCTATTACAACAACACAACACTTTACCTGATAGTCGTCCTCGGACTAAAACAATCTTTTTATAAAAATGCTCGCAATTTAATTTTTTAATTTGCACAACTTTGCACTTTCCCTCTCTTCCTTTATATATTTTTTTTGACGTCTAGTATTTACAGTCACCACAATATTCCTTTACCGTGCCTTTATAATTAATTCCTCAGAACAATGTTTGATAATTGGCTTTCATATGATAGTTTATTCCATATTGAAAATGTATATATCGATCAACGAACAACTGTTTATCAAACTTCTAAATATTATATATATTTTTTCGCATCCTCGCATCTCACATAGTAATTTTCTGTGTAAGTAAATTCCATCCGAATCAATAAAAATTACGCGAATTAAAATTATTTGATCTAATATTTTATGTTCTCAAATAGGATCGACAATAGTTTTGGACAGAAGACGCAATCATCTCGGATTTTTTTTTTAGTTATCTAGAGTATTTTTTTTTTCAAAACAATCAATATTTTCCAAGTCCAAGAAATTTAAGTTTTTTTTTTTGACTTACTAAATCCATTTTGTAACTTACAGCTTGTATACTAATCTAATCTAATCTAACTTACATCTTGTATACATATTTAAACTTGTTATATTCATATTATCCTCCTCATCTCCAGAGCTAACTATGAAATGGACTGAGTATTTGGCTTGGTTCAGGCCTAAAAACATTTCAAATGTTATGTGTGATTTTCACTCAAAAATAATGTATTGCTTAATGCGAGATAAAATCACGTTTCTCCTTCGCTGTGACTGACAGGATATTATAGCCGCCTAACTACCGCAGTGAACAAAAATCAGCAAGTTGAACTGAAATTCTACGTTGATTTGGCTGTCAACTTGATTTGTTTTGAATATTTTCAACAACAAAAAAAAATCAGCTGAAAACTCAAGGCAACCTTTGACAACAGCAAGAAATTTGTTCTGCGGTTGTCATGCGACGTCATGCGATCATTATCTTATCTAATTATTGACGTCCGCAGTAATATCTCTCCCAAGCAAATATTGTATTTTGTCACTGCTTATGAAAATAAATCAAAACAGTTAATCAAAACTTTCCACTTTTCTAATGCATTCACAAAAATAATAACTTCTGTTCAACAACCCAATGGGTTAAATAATAACTTCTGTTCAACAACCCAATGGGTTAATGTATAACAATAATTCATTTATCTACCTTATTAATTTCATTCAATCAAATTATCGAAATAGAATATCCTACAAATAATTTGTACAAATATTAAGAAATAATTAAAATTCTTAAATCGTTACCTAATATTCAACAAAACCTTTTATGTCCTTTAGAATGTTAGTGTCGAATTTCCAACGATTTGTATTCTGCCGAAAATCAAAATCGAAGAGCCAGAAAAACAAGCAAATTTCCAGCCCAGCGTGTTAGCACCATTTTAACAGAGTTCCAACAGAAATAGATATTCTAACTGTATTCTATCAGAAATTCTGCACACTACCAGCAGCTCTGTTAAAATATTTCGTGACTGGGTTCCTGGGCAACGGAAAAAGTGAGAAAACTCGTGCACCTAGCTGTTGCCTTTGGCCGAGTGATGGTTGCGCAACGCGAAGTAAAAGGGAGAGGAAGAGAGAAATCAATGATTGCTGTGATCATTGCCTGACGTGAAGAATGCAGGGGATGGGCGCGGATTGGACGCAAGATGCTGAGCGGGGGGAGATGATAAGGGAGAACCTCGTCGTTTGTGCGCCCTGCTTCGGTCAAGTTTTTTTTTTTCCTTTGGAGGGAAGGAGACGCACACCAGTTCTTCCAGGACCAAATCGAACAGCAAACTCTAAACCTCCAGCAGGCCGTTCATGCGGCCATCACGCATAACACTCACACACGCACAAGCCCCCTCTGCACCGCTCGCTTCCCACAAACAAAAATAAAATAACCGGAACATGCTCACCGAACTCCAGCATCTCGGCCACCCGGCCCGCTGTCTCATTATGGCAATTCCGGCTCTGCTGCCCGCTGCCAACGTCGCTACGATGCCGTCCTGCTGCGCGGAAAACGCCACCGCATTTTACACATATTTTTTTTTCCACACACAGGAAATCAACTTTTTCCTACTTCCAACTTCCAGACTTTCACAAAAATCACAATTTATCAACATGGCAGGATCGCCAATGTGATATTCTCCAGCTTATAATTAAAACATATTTATGCGGTCTGCAATGTACCGCTTTATTCCTATATCTTCGTACACTCACTGACTGACAGCTCCCCCACGCTTATTGTCGTTTACCTCAACTCAACACTAATTTAGCCATAACACTCTTAATCTAGAATACCACAACACATACATAGCTCTACACGCTTATCGCTGACTACCTAATTCAGGATAATGTTTAGGATGCCACAATGTCCAATAAGATAATTGATGCATTTCGACAAAAATCATTGCAGTCTTCAGCTGCATTGATCCGCTCTTTATATAGATTATAAGTTAGTTTTAAGGTATCCCCTTTCCCTTTTGTACATGTAGGACCTCCTACATTTGAAATCACTGAATAGCGAAAGCTACAATATTTCATGAATAAATGAAAGTTGCTAGTATTTAAAATTGAGGTGAAAAGTCATCGATTGTGATTGGACACTCAATAATATTTTAACTGAATGAATGTACATGGAAGAGAAAATCAAAATAAATATAAATTAAAAAAAAAAAAAAAAAAAAAGGTTGGATGTTTATTTTTGCTTTGTTGGAGAAGAGCGTTGTGTGATTTTTTCGGGGAGCACAGTGAGATTATTGTATTCTTTTTTGTTTTTTTTTTAATGTTTTGTTTGGTGTTTTTTCTTTTCCTTTTTTTTGTTGAACTAGTTTTTTAAAATTACAATAGTTTTGTCCAACAGCCATGCGCAAGTAACACTGTCCGGATCAATTCCGAAAAACCGTATTACTTCCAAAAGCTTTCCGGAGATTTGAAGTGAATGTTTAAGCAAATCCACTCCAGGCCCGAAAACCACTCCATTTATTAAGCTGCCCCCGCTGACGGCGTTGGTGGTGGTGGTGGAGGTACATTTTCTGTATCCCCCAAGGGAGGTACGGAATGCTTCCTCGATGATGCTTTTGGCTGAACCATTTCCGGCATTGTTCAGCAAATCCAAAGCGGAACAGTAATGTTTTAAACGCGTATTTCCATTTGAGCCTCTCTGTCAGTTTGGGTTTGAGGATGCAGAGTGTTTGCATTTATTTTGAGATTTTGAAAATATTCAATTCAATTTTATTATAAAGAAATTTTAAAGAAATACACGTTTTTAATATCAAGAAATTTGTTTTTCAAATTGACGTATTAAAACTCATTGGTTCAAAAACAAACACACTTGCCCTTAAATGTGTGCTACACGTGGCACTCCGCGATTCAGTGTGTATGTGTGTGTGTGTGTGTGTTTGTGCACGCTCCATGAAATCGGTGATCCGTGAATTGTGTCATGTTTACTCGCAAATTTGTGGTAATGGTAAATTTTTGAGCTCACTGACTGAGCTCACTCTCCCCACTCCCTCTCCCTTCACCATTTTCACGATGGGAATTCTGGGACGGGGGTGTGGAAATGGATCGGTTCAGCAGTATGTCAGCCAAAATCGCAGCGGCAGATCTCGGGCAGCGCAAAGGTTTGCAAGGCATGGTTTCACCTTAAATATCGGTGTGTGTGTGTGTGTGTGTGTGTGTGTGTGTGTGTGTGTGTGTGTGTGTGTGTGTGTGTGTGTGTGTGTGTGTGTTGGAAGGAATGGGGACGATACACGGTTCACATTTTATGAACCGAAAACGGGTTATCAGGAGGAGGGAATTCCGGAATGTGAGAGAAGAGTTGGGGCACACTTCAAAAAAGGTTCGTTTTTGGATATATTTTAGATGACAAAAAATGCCATATTCCAAGCAAGTTGGTCAACGTTCAATTGACAGTGTCGCCATTTTTTCGAAAAATCATGATTTTTGAATAAAAGTTGAAAAAAGTCGAACAAAGTCAAATGATTGAAAGCAAGTGTTTTGGACCTTTTCAAATGTTGAGCCTGATTTGTTTTTTTTTAATAATTCATTCAAATGCTCGGAAAATTTCCACTTTCATTTTTTTAACATTGAAAACCGAAAGCTCATTTCGACTAGAGGTGGGCAAAACCGCTCTTTTTTTGGAGCCGCTCATTAAAATGAGCCGCTCTTTTGAACGGCTTATTCGCTCTTTTTCAAAAATTGGTTGAAAAGGCTGTTTTAAAAATTGTGTGATTTTTTCCTGTTTAAAAAAATAAATTAAAAAAAAATAAAAACAAAAGGATTCGCTTTTAACCCATTGATCTAAACGTTCGAAAAATTGGATGGGGAGAGCACCCAAACATAAATCTAGGATTTTGGAGAAAATTGCTATTAATTTTGAGGAATTGCGTTTATTTCAGCTAAAATTAAACACATCTTTTCTACGTTCTTATTTAATCAATAAAGTCATCAAATGAGCAATTCTCTGAAATTTCAGTCATTCGATTTTTTTGTATTGTTCAATCCGGCTGAAACTTTTTTGGTGCCATCGGTATGCCCAAAAAAGCCATTTTGCATCATTAGTTTGTCCATACAAACAAAAATGATGCATGCAAATTAAAAAATCTGTATCTTTTGAAGGAATTTTTTGATCGTTTTGGTGTCTTCGGCAAAGTTGTAGGTATGGACTACACTGAAAAAAAAATGATACACGGTAAAAATTTTTTTGGTGATTTTTAATTTCACTTTTTGTCACTAAAACTTGATTTGCAAAAAAACACTATTTTTAATTTTTTTAATTTTTTGATTTGTTTTAGAGGACATCAAATGCCAATATTTCAGAAATTTCCAGAATGGGCAAAAAATCTTTGACCGAGTTATGATTTTTTGAATCAATACAATTTTTTTTCAAAAAATCGAAATATTGGTCGCAAAAATTTTTAAATTTCATTTTTCGATGTAAAATTGAATTTGCAATCAAAAAGTACTTAAGTGAAATTTTGACTTTTTTCAAAAAAGTCGCGGTAATTGATTTTTTTAAAAATTATGCCCAGGTTTGCCCACTTTTGAATAAAATATTTTTGAAAAGCTGAGAAAATTCTCTATATATTGCTTTTTCGGACTTTGTTGATACGACCCTTAGTTGCTGAGATATTGCCATGCAAAGGTTAAAAAACAGGAAAATTTATGTTTTCTAAGTCTCACCCAAACAACCCACCATTTTCTAATGTCGATTTCTCAGCAACTAATGGTCCGATTTTCAATGTTAAAGTATGAAACATTCGTGATATTTTCTGATCTTCTCGAAAAAAATATTTTCAAAAATTTTAAAACATGACTAACATTTTAAAGGGCGTAATATTGAATGTTTGGCCCTTTTGATATGTTAGTCTTGATTCAAAAAATTTAAAGTATATTTTTCGAAAGGATCAGAAAATTTCACGAATGTTTCACATTTTAACATTGAAAATCAGACCATTAGTTGCTGAGATATGGACATTAGAAAATTTTGGGTTGTTTGAGTAAGACTTAGAAAACAACAATTTTCCTGTTTTTAATTTTTTTTCATGGCAATATCTCAGCAACCAAGGGTCGTATCAGCAAAATTTGAAAAAAGCAAAATAAAGAGAATTTTAAAATCGGGCTTCGTCAGGCACACGGGATATGTCTTGAGAGTCTTCACCTTAAATTTCAGCCAATTTGGTCCGTCCCATCTCGAGATATCGTGGCACCCGTAAGTAAACCAGTGGTTGGGAAAAATATCATGAAATATCTTTATAAACTTTCAGGAGTGATTGAAAATCATCTTTCAGTGGATGCAATAAATTGCTGTAATATGAAATTTTGTGGTTTCTTACATGTATGTAACCCCTTAATGTATAAGCATTGAAAAAAAATTACATTTCTATTTTCAAAAATGATTTCATGCTGATGCCCTGAAAACAGATTTAAAAAAAGTTGAAGTATTTTTGCCGATTTACATGTATACAACCCCTTAAATAGAACACGAAAAGTAAACAATAACAAACATGTTTTGTTTGGTTGACCATTCTGTGCATTGTCCCAAAGTTTGGTTGAGTTTGGTTGCCGAAGCCCCGACTGATAATTACAAATGTTTACTGTAGTCGGGCTTGTACGTGTGTCAAACGCGTTCTGAACTAAAATCTCTTTGGCCAGTTGTCGCAGTTACAGCAATTTTCAGGGTGTGTCAAGATTGCACGACAAGATTGAAACCTCTTTCATATGAAGAGCGGCAACAATGCACGGAGTTTTTTTGGTATTTATTAAAAATGATTGTTTTGGATTCTATATCTTTACAACCTAGACTTATTTTTTGATTTTATTTTTTTCAGTGCTACGTTTTCGCAGTAATATAGCCTTCCAAACACAGTCATTGGACAGTGAAAGCATCTCGGCAGCGTTCCAGTATTCCCGGTTAATGTACATCGTGGTACATTTAACGACCTCTGCGAGTGCTTTCCGCAATGTACGGCCCGTCACGGTGTGGGTGGTCCTGCGGATGCACCAGACACAAACTTTCCGCGGCATTTCGATTTTGGTCCAGCGGTGAAAAGCTGGGGACATCGGAGCCGCGGACGGGACAATTACCGGCCATAATCTGATCGGATTACACGCGTAATTGTGTCCAAAGGTCTAGAACAAATGGCCCCCGCGAATTCTGGATTTTGTACTCCCTCTTTGCTGGTTGGAAGCCAGGATGAAAGAGTTGGACACACTGTGAGAATTTTAGTTGGATGCTTCTGGCGGGATTCAAAGGTTAATCGGTTGGATTAGAGAGGAGTATGTTTTTGTGGAGATTTTTTTGGGCTCAATCAACAAATAAAGGATCAAACAAATTCCATCAAAAATGCATTTACTCTGGTAACCAGTAAAAAAATGCCAATTATAATTGGGAGTTTCAAGTAAACCTAA
This sequence comes from Culex pipiens pallens, assembly GCF_016801865.2. Taxonomy (NCBI): domain Eukaryota; kingdom Metazoa; phylum Arthropoda; class Insecta; order Diptera; family Culicidae; genus Culex; species Culex pipiens. The sequence goes on along the minus strand of NC_068937.1, from coordinate 93,355,759 downwards.
AAAATATCATTAGCTCTGAGTGTTGGTGTTTTTCCCAACCACCAAACACTCTAAGCACCACAACTAAATCGATTACCGTCGAATCCCAGCTCACGTAATCCTCGTTTAATTCGATGAGCTTCAACATGAAAAATAAAAACTATCACTGCAAGGCCAGCAAAACCTATCATTCAGCTGGGGAAAATCGAGTTTCACACCCTCGATAAGCACTAGTTCGATTGCCGTAAATTGCTTACTGGGGCGCATTTAAATTCTATTCTGTCCCCCGAATTTGAAGTTTAGTTTGCTTTGCTTTCGATTTCCAATTTCAAACAAAAAACAATAAACAATAAACAATAAACAATAAACAATAAACAATAAACAATAAACAATAAACAATAAACAATAAACAATAAACAATAAACAATAAACAATAAACAATAAACAATAAACAATAAACAATAAACAATAAACAATAAACAATAAACAATAAACAATAAACAATAAACAATAAACAATAAACAATAAACAATAAACAATAAACAATAAACAATAAACAATAAACAATAAACAATAAACAATAAACAATAAACAATAAACAATAAACAATAAACAATAAACAATAAACAATAAACAATAAACAATAAACAATAAACAATAAACAATAAAAAACTTTTACACATTTTTTGTATATCATAAAAAGCTAAAAATGGAATAGACACCGTGTATGATTTTGTGTGTATACTCGTGTAAATACTTACTTAACCCCACTTTTTACGCACACGTACAAAACATCACACACACACACACACGCTCGGAAACGCCAAACATATAAAAATACAACTGTTACGGCCGGAAAAATGCCGTAATCTCTTGAAATATCTACTTACGGACGGCGGCGGCGGCTCCCGGCAACTAGAGGGTGTCGGCAGTGTGGCCAATTTACTTTTAAGGTGAAAAAGTGTGTGTGGGGGCGTTTTTCGATGTCATTTAACACTGGAACGCCCAACGCATGTCCAACTTACACGGACGCCCAAGCCTCCCAAAAAAGGTGGAACGGTAACTTCAACTCGCTGGTTCTCGGGCATTACTCAACCAATCGGGACGATTCTTGTTTCCAGTGATTTGTAAGAATGTCTAGATGATCCTAAAATTTTGCAGAACTTGATTTGAACAAATCTGTAATTTCTGCGACCGAAAACATCGTTCCACCTTTTTTAAAACAACTGCCTCCGCGGAATTTTTGGCGATTTTTTTTTTTACACGCGAAAAAAAAAGTTGGAACGATGTTTTTGATCGCAAAAATTACAGATTTGATCAAATTAAGTTCTGCAAAGTTCTAGAATCATCTAGACATCCTAACAAATCACTGGAAAGAAGAATCATTTTGATTGGTTGAGTTATGCCCGAGAACCATTGAGTTGAAGTTACCGTTCCAACTTTTTTTGAGCCTTGGGCGTTGGAATGTTAATAAACGAAATAAGATGATGACGCGTTTGCCTCTCTTCCATCGTCGTCGTTGCGAATTAGAATGATTTTATGAAGCTCGTGATGCCATCAGAACAAATTTTTATGCGACGTCGTTGCCAGTAAATCGTGTTGTATGCTGAAAATTTGAAGCAGTTACGAGATTACTTGAATGGAATTTTGTTTAGCTGAAGGAAAGAAGCGAAAAGTGAGTACAGTTCAAAATTGATGTTATGCCATTCCGTTTTGCAAACATGGCCTTATTATTATTACCAGATAACAGAGCTCAAAAGTTGATAAAAGCACTCATTGCAGAGCTGAAAAGTTCAACTTGTAAGCTCTTTTGTCGAAAAGTAATACTTTTTGACACTGTTTTGGTTTTTCTTCTGGAATGTTTCTGCGTTCAGCGTAATTTTCCAACTTTAATCGAAAAATTTCTAAATGTTAGAATCAATCGAAGGCATTTTCTAAACAAGATTTGTTTTTTTTAGGAAACTCCATTGATCTTGGTTCAGTTTTTAGCACATAAAGTCCAATAATTTTCGCTGTTGATCGACCTAAACCTCTCACAGCAACTTCTCCAAGGCTGTGTCTCTGAATTTGTCCCTCCCGAAGGGCGTATTAATTTACGAGGTGATACTCGAAATTATATTTCAACTTGATTAATATTTATCCCATATCTCATTAGCAATAATTGTGCCTCCCCCATTGGCCACAGTCAAAGGGTGCGATTGTCGTTGCTACCCTTCCCAAAGGGATCAACGAGGAAAGCAATTATGCCAGAGGTGGCCCGTTTACTATAGCCCCATAAACACTATACACTATACATATAGTTCGTCGCTCATTATCTAAGTATAATGAATTAAATTATCGCCGCGAATAACACAATGCGGCTAAACTGGTCTCTGATGGTGATAAATGACTATCGATGGATTATTCAATTAGTGTCGGCAATAATAGGTGAATCTGGGTCACGTAAATTGCAAACGATTTGATGTTTTTTTTTAACGCTTAACCCTTTTCTGCTTTAGTGATAACGATTCACCCCGCAAGTGAAAATTGAAATTGATTCTCACATCAAACCTGATCCGAGGCAATTCGAACGTTGTCACGCTCTATAATTCACATTTTGGGTAAATTTGACTTCGCCTCAGCTTGCAGCAGCACGTTCTTCAAAGTTGACGACGTGGATGTTGTTGAACCTGCACCTGTACCAAACGAGCAGTCGAGTTCAAGTTGCTCGTTCGACGAAGGACGCTGACGACGACGGCGAGTTGAATGCGCGCAACCGGGATGATGGCAAATGTTTGCACTGCCGCAACCTCTGTGATGCAGCTCTGGGTGAATGGAATAGCGATGGAATTAGGGTGGGTGGTTTTATATGGGAACAAACTGTTCAACCAATCCAAAACATCATTTTTTCCGTAGAATCGCGAGAAATTGAAATGTTTGCAAGCAATCCCCATATAAATCCACAAACATTTTCATTGATTGTTGAACTGTAAAATTTGATCCGAATATACAATAAATACGCAATTTTAAAGGGAAGAAGAACCCTTTCTTTAACGGTAATTACAGATTCACATTACATTTTGATACAAGTGCTGAAAAGATCACCTTTTAAGGACCAATTTTCAGTAGTAGGTACTCTTCCGCCCGAAAAGCAAAACATTTTGATTCTGTTATTTTTGGCAGAGAAAAGAAGCTCGTTTCGTCATTCAAGAATGACAGGTAAATTATATCATTTTTAGACGGAATTGCAAAAAAAAGAAACATTTTTGCAGCTTCGTTGAATATGACTACCTTTTCCTGTTCTTCTAAGAGATGAAATTGCCTGCTTTTTAATTTCAAAACAAAATTGCTAGAAAGTTCATTCTACATTTGAGCAGCGAAAAGTTCAACTTTTCACAACGACTTTAGAGCGAAACAAACAGTGCTGAAAGGTTGACCTTTTCGAAACGTCGTCAAGGGTCTTGGGTAATTCTCCGCCAACTCACACAGCAGTTGCCCCGACCCCTCTTCAATTTGCGTGAAATTTTGTCCTAAGGGGTAACTTTTGTCCCATCCGAGGTCCGTTTTTTGATATCTCGTGACGGAGGGGCAGTACAACCCCTTCCTTCTTGAACATGCGAAAAAAGAGGTGTTTTTCAATAATTTGCAGCCTGAAACGGTGATGAGATAGAAATTTGGTGTCAAAGGGACTTTTATGTAAAATTTTACGCCCGATTTGATGGCGTTCTCAAAATTCCGAAAAAAAACACTAAAAAAGTTTTAAAAACTCTGCCATTTTCCGTTACTCGACTGTACAAAATTTTGGAACATGTAATTTTAAGGGAAATTTAATGTACTTTTCGAATCTACATTGACCCAGAAGGGTCATTTTTTCATTTAGAACAAAAATTTTCATTTTAAAATTTCGTGTTTTTTCTAACTTTGCAGGGTTATTTTTTAGAGTTTAACAATGTTGTACAAAGTTGTAGAGCAGACATTTACAAAAATTTTGATATGCAAACATAAGAGGTTTGCATACAAACATTGCGAGTTATCGCGGTTTTACGAAAAAAAGTTTTGAAAATGTTACTTTTTACTTTTCTCTTTGTTTCGTCGTCCGTGTCTGTCGCGGGTGACGATGAACGGCCATGATCGACGACGATCAACTTTTTCAAAAGTTTTTTCTCGTAAAATCGTGATAACTTGTGATGTTTATATGCAATCCCCGTATATATCAAAATTTTTGTAATTGGCTGCTCTACAACTTTGTGCAGCATTATTACACTCTAAAAAATAACCCTGCAAAGTTAGAAAAAACACGAAATTTTAAAATGAAAAATGTTGTTCTAAATGAAAAAATGACCCTTCTGGGTCAATGTAGATTCGAAAAGTACATTAAATTTCCCTTAAAATGACATGTTCCAAAAAAATTTACAGTCGAGTAACGGAAAATGGCAGAGTTTTTAAAACATTTTTAGTGTTTTTTTTTTCAATGAAAAATACGTTTTTTCGGAATTCTGAGTACGCCATCAAATCGGTCGTCTAATGTTACATGAAAGTCCCTTTGACACCAAAAAATTTCTATCTCATCACTGTATCAGGCTGAAAATTATTGAAAAACACTTCTTTTTTCGCATGTTCAAAAATTCTAGGGTTCGTACCGCCCCTCCGTCACGAGATATCAAAAAACGGACCTCGGATTCATGATCAGGGACAAAAGTTACCCCTTAGGACAAAGTTTCACGCAAATCTAAGAGGGGTCGGGGCAACTTTTCCCGATTTCGTGTGAGTTGGTAGAGAATTACCCTCTTGCAAACTTGTTGTAAGCAATAATAACAAACTTCTTGGTAAAAAAAGCTGATTAATTTACGTTACGTATGGCTGCCAACATGACCCATGAAATACGATAATTTTACTTAAAAAATCATTTTTAGATGGTGTTTTTGGGAATCGCAAAAAAAAATCGTTCAAAACTCGGCATTATGAGCACACGTCGTATTCATCCAATTCGGTAGAACTTCATTTTTGTGGTAAAATTTTATTTTAAGAAGAAATGAAATCATACACAGTAGATTTTTGTATTAAAATATCAATTTTGCTTAGCCAAAAATACAGTTTTTACAGATTTTTATATTTAAAAATGCTTAAAATTTTCAATTTATATTCAATTTTTTAATCTGATCTGATCCAGTCCCGCAAATAAATGGTACTTGGCAGAAATACTGTAGTAAATATTGTTGTGGCCATTGCAAATATTTCAGCCTTCAACACCTTACTGAGGAAAGGCTATAAAATCACTCGAAAAATGAGCTTTCTAATTATACCTCCTAGACCTACCTTCATTTGTACATGTCGACTCAGAATCACCAGCTGAGCAAATTTCTGTGTTTGGCTGTGTGTAGACATGTGTACCGAATCAATGTCACTGGAATATCTTGTCACTGGCTAAGCCGATTTTGACCGTATTGGTCTCATTCGATTCGTCGTGGGGCTCCATAAGTCCCAATTGAAATTTATTAGATTTGGTAGAGCACATCAAAAGTTATGCTTAAACAACGGCTGCATATAAATTTCAAAAATTGCAAAAAAGGGTGGTTTTTGCATGAAAACCAGCCATATTATATATTTTTAGAAAGGTTCTGAAATGACCTTTCTTGTGGATCTAAAATTACGAGCAGTTTAAAAAATGGTCTGAATTTACATAACCTCAAATGGTCGGGTCTGATCGTTTTGTAGAGGAATGCAATTTATGTATGTATAATCTTGACAAAAAGTCTGTAAGTAGCCTGTTTTTTTACTCATCACTTATTTTTATTAGGACCTCTTAGGTGCTGCGATCGCGTTAGAAGCGATCCATAGCCCATGTGGACACTTTAGGGGGGTTGGAATCACTCTTTAAATGAGAGGAAGGCACCAACCACTTAGAGGTGGATTAAGTAACGTTTTTAAAGTCAATATCGATGACACCAACTTCAAAATCGGTAAAAAAAGAAAGGGGGAAAAATTATTTTAAAGAAACCTCCAAAACTTAAATGAATATAAAAAAATTATCAACTGAAAGCAAGTTGAAATACACATTCTTGTGATGAAAATCATGTTTAGCAAGCTAGGCCGTTGCAAATATTTTTCAAAGTTGGCCCCTCCTTCAAAATTGGTTCAAACAAATCAGGGGGCAAAAAACAATATTTTTCATAAAACTGAAAAATGTCAATGGAAACAGAAGTCTAATCAACTCAAAACAATCTAAAATTGTTTTTCTGCATTAATAATCATATTTAGCTTGTTTGGGCTCGTTTAAAAATATTTTGAACTTTTTATAAAATTACAATGTTCAGCACCGCTAAAATAAAATTTTCGTCAATATTTTGAAATTTTGGAAACTTACTATTGCAAAACAACTGCACAGATGTATGATGCATTTTAAAACACTTTTTGTCTTTCAAATGTTGAAACCGTGGCCTGTTATTTCAATTTCTAAACTTTTTTATTTTTTTTATATTTTGTTACGATACAACAGTCAAAAAGGCGAAAACAATCTGCACTACTATCGAACTGCTACCCCACCAATGTGAACCAGTTCAAGTTTTGGCGCTGCAAGATACCCATCACATCAAAATCTGAAATTCCCGGCTTGAATGTTGGCCATGCAACAGCTTTCCGGGAGTCCCCACATCCAGTGTGTCAGTAGTTTCATACCTAGTACTGAGGTGCCCAAATCTTACCTACCCCTTTCACATGTACACTGAGTAGCATTTTAGATTTTTTTTAGATTATCACTTTGATAAATTTGAAAGTTGTTGTATTTATGTTTTTGTTTGTGTTTTTTTGTTTAATTACTATTCATTGCAATTATGCTTGAATCCCAAATTTTACTTTTTGGAAAATAATCTGTAATCATTCAATCATTGTATAGATATAAATCATTGCATATGTTATGAAAGTCTTATATAAATCGAATTCATATTAGTTTAAATGAAATGCACCTCCTTTTGCAGCAAGGTGTACACTGTGCTCTGATTGGCTTTGGCGTTCAACCTGCCAGCTACAGGTATCTGTAGAATCTGTTGACGGAAACATGTTACGCGAACCCTATTGTAATCGTGCTCAGATTTTACACCACGCTCAAATTGGAACCATTCTAGCTGGAACGATTTGGCTTAGAGTGTACTCTTTGCGAAAATTTGATACCGTGTAAGGTAGAGCAAAAACATTTCGTTGCACATATTCAAACTTTCTGATGTTAAACTGAAGTAAACGATAAGAAATGAATTACAATTGAAAAATACTCAGGCGTTTTTCAACCTTTAAACCAACAAAACTTAATTTGAAACGATGACTGCATTAAATAGTTTGCCAAAAGTGCAAACTCACCTTACGAAACTGCATTTTCAGCAACATGCCAAGAATCTGAATGATGCTCGTGGTGAAAATGGCATCGTTCACCATGGCGGTGTTTGCAGTTTGTCAAACTGGCTTTATCGTATGACGGGAGCAAGTTTCCCTGCCGGAATGTTTGATTAATTGAGAATGAGCCAGCTTCCGAACGCAAGGATTGTAAGCCACTTCAAACGGAATCTTGAGTCTGGAAATCGGGAGTTCAACATCATACTGCGGAAATGGGTTGTCTTAACTTGCATCAACAATATGATCGAAATGATGACAATCAGCCCTTCAATGATTGTGCACTTTCAGGTTCAACTCCAAGAATCTCACCAACTTGCAGGAGCAGGAAAATGGTTTTCCACAATCCACCCGAAATGCACACGGGATCAAATCGGATTTACCCCAAGCGTCGGAATTGCAGGAAATCGTTCTTCAAATTGCATTATTACTCAAGTTTTGGGATTAAGATCTTCCGCTTTCAGGCGGCAAAGGAACCCACTTTCTGAGGCTGGAGAACAACGAGGACGATTCTGCAGGCGTGCTGATCTAGACTCAGAATTTTCCTGCCAGAAATGTGTGGGAGAGAAAACGGTAATGTAATATTTATGCTTCATTGATTTGATTTATTGCGTTTTGAGCGGTTTGGTGGATCCACGTGTGTGAGAATGGAAACAGTGACGGTCAAAAGAAATTTAATTGAAAAAACAACCATTTTACCTTCCTCACTGCGAAAAGGCTTAAAAATGACGTTTTTGTTTTTGTTTTTGTTTTTGTTTTTGTTTTTGTTTTTGTTTTTGTTTTTGTTTTTGTTTTTGTTTTTGTTTTTGTTTTTGTTTTTGTTTTTGTTTTTGTTTTTGTTTTTGTTTTTGTTTTTGTTTTTGTTTTTGTTTTTGTTTTTGTTTTTGTTTTTGTTTTTGTTTTTGTTTTTGTTTTTGTTTTTGTTTTTGTTTTTGTTTTTGTTTTGGTTTTTGTTTTTGTTTTTGTTTTTGTTTTTGTTTTTGTTTTTGTTTTTGTTTTTGTTTTTGTTTTTGTTTTTGTTTTTGTTTTTGTTTTTGTTTTTGTTTTTGTTTTTGTTTTTGTTTTTGTTTTTGTTTTTGTTTTTGTTTTTGTTTTTGTTTTTGTTTTTGTTTTTGTTTTTGTTTTGTTTTTGTTTTTGTTTTTGTTTTTGTTTTTGTTTTTGTTTTTGTTTTTGTTTTTGTTTTTGTTTTTGTTTTTGTTTTTGTTTTTTGTTTTTGTTTTTGTTTTTGTTTTTGTTTTTGTTTTTGTTTTTGTTTTTGTTTTTGTTTTTGTTTTTGTTTTTGTTTTTGTTTTTGTTTTTGTTTTTGTTTTTGTTTTTGTTTTTGTTTTTGTTTTTGTTTTTGTTTTTGTTTTTGTTTTTGTTTTTGTTTTTGTTTTTGTTTTTGTTTTTGTTTTTGTTTTTGTTTTTGTTTTTGTTTTTGTTTTTGTTTTTGTTTTTGTTGTTGTTTTTGTTTTTGTTTTTGTTTTTGTTTTTGTTTTGTTTTTGTTTTTGTTTTTGTTTTTGTTTTTGTTTTTGTTTTTGTTTTTGTTTTTGTTTTTGTTTTTGTTTTTGTTTTTGTTTTTGTTTTTGTTTTTGTTTTTGTTTTTGTTTTTGTTTTTGTTTTTGTTTTTGTTTTTGTTTTTGTTTTTGTTTTTGTTTTTGTTTTTGTTTTTGTTTTGTTTTTGTTTTTGTTTTTGTTTTTGTTTTTGTTTTTGTTTTTGTTTTTGTTTTTGTTTTTGTTTTTGTTTTTGTTTTTGTTTTTGTTTTTGTTTTTGTTTTTGTTTTTGTTTTTGTTTTTGTTTTTGTTTTTGTTTTGTTTTTGTTTTTGTTTTTGTTTTTGTTTTTGTTTTTGTTTTTGTTTTTGTTTTTGTTTTTGTTTTTGTTTTTGTTTTTGTTTTTGTTTTTGTTTTTGTTTTTGTTTTTGTTTTTGTTTTTGTTTTTGTTTTTGTTTTTGTTTTTGTTTTTGTTTTTGTTTTTGTTTTTGTTTTTGTTTTTGTTTTTGTTTTTGTTTTTGTTTTTGTTTTTGTTTTTGTTTTTGTTTTTGTTTTTGTTTTTGTTTTTGTTTTTGTTTTTGTTTTGTTTTTGTTTTTGTTTTTGTTTTTTTTTTTGTTTTTGTTTTTGTTTTTGTTTTTGTTTTTGTTTTTGTTTTTGTTTTTGTTTTTGTTTTTGTTTTTGTTTTTGTTTTTGTTTTTGTTTTTGTTTTTGTTTTTGTTTTTGTTTTTGTTTTTGTTTTTGTTTTTGTTTTTGTTTTTGTTTTTGTTTTTGTTTTTGTTTTTGTTTTTGTTTTTTTTTTTGTTTTTGTTTTTGTTTTTGTTTTTTTTTTTGTTTTTGTTTTTGTTTTTGTTTTTGTTTTTGTTTTTGTTTTTGTTTTTGTTTTTGTTTTTGTTTTTGTTTTTGTTTTTGTTTTTGTTTTTGTTTTTGTTTTTGTTTTTGTTTTTGTTTTTGTTTTTGTTTTTGTTTTTGTTTTTGTTTTTGTTTTTTGATACAGTCATATTTTTTTATGCATATAAGTGAGATCCGGCTTCAAAAACGTTCATCAAAAATCATGAAATTGATTCATTTATCATCATTGCAGACTGATAAAAGAAAAAAAAAATTATTATCGCGAAAATTTAACTAAATTAGTTCAATTGAATCGAATGTGATTTTTTTTGCGACTTGAAACTGTTTGAAATGTTATGGTGTTATATGACAGGTGCAGCGACCTCAAATTTAAATCATTAAATTTGTCCATTTTCGAACCTCACCACAGTTCTGACCATGCGCGCTTACGCAAGCATAAATAATTTTACCCGTCGACTCGCGTTGCGCGACAAATAATTAAGCTTATGTACAGGTGTGGATCATGAGTCATCCTCACCTGAAAAGCCCTTTATTAAATTTCGCCATTTGTTAGGCAATCAAAAAAATGGTTAAGCTTTCAATTATGAATGTGCGATGTTTTTCCACAGGGGAAATTGAGGGTGTGGCTTAACCAAATTCATTGGCATGTTCGTTCAATGGAGAATTCGACCTTCTCATTATTGACCAACATTTTTGAGAATGTTTTAGGAACATAATTTTGATATTCCAATAACATAATTTAATGTTTCACGACAATGGTTCGAACCCATGATTCCGATTTTGAGGTGTACTCACTACACCATACGGAAAGTCATGAAGAATTGCAGAGGTCTGCATAATTTAATTCATGAGGTTCATCGATGCTTCTCATCGAAACGGACCACTTTTAGTAGAACAAAATTTAGTAGAGTTTTCGGGGACTGACTATAAAAACCCCAAAATTCTTGAGGAGGGCAGTTAGTTCCAGTTAGTTCCAGTTCTTGCTCCAGTCCAGTTCCAGTTCCAGAAGACGCCCCAGACCAGCCGAACCCGCCAGCAGCCACCAGTAGCAGAGGCCCCAGTCCAGCCGGACTTAGCGGTGGAGGCCGCAGTCCGCCGGGACTTAGCCGCTGTGAAGAGTCCGCCGGGACTTAGCCGCTGTGAAGAGTCCGCCGGGACTTAGCCGCCGTGAAGAGTCCACCCGGGACTTAGGAGTTCGGGTCTGGCATGGCTCGGCGAAGAGGTCTGTAGGACAAGTCTGGCTTCAACGTAGGGAATTGGCTCGACGAAGATCTTAATGCAAAGTGATGTGATCGTGCGCGTAAAAGTTGAAAGTGTTACCGCAAAAATGTAATCTTTAAAAAGTGTAATATACAAATAAGTGAAGTTTACTGATCTGTTTTGACTCTACAAGTAAATATCACAAAAATCCTGAAAGCCTAAACCGCTCGGGCCGTTCACAGGGAACCAGTTGAACTATACATATTTTTTTAAAAGCAGTACTTAAAGTTTAACAATGTTTGAAACTAAATATTGTATCCGAAATATATTTTACAATTTTGTTTGTATTATTTGGTCACTTGGTTCTAGCAAAATTTGATGCAGGTATGATTTAATTTCATAGATTGTACAATTTCACATATAGTTAAAAATGATAAAAAAAATTACAAATTGGTTCTTCCTTTGAAACTGCACTGTAAAAGAAGAAGCTTCCGTCTGTTGAAGCATAAATTCTGATGGTGCTCCCACCAAGAACCCGATTCTTGGTCCTGCTCGCAAGTAGATATTCTGATGCTCAACCCTGCACTCGGCATTACGCTCGAAACCGCGGCAAAACTCCCAACCCAGAGAGCTGAGGAGTGGAGAGAGAGGGCAATCCGTTCTTCAAATTAGCGAACGTGGATTTCAATTTACGTCTGGCGCAAATTGGAATACGTGATTAGTAACACACTCACTCACTATCTAAAACGCTAGGATATAATGCAGTAGCCGCGCTGCCTACATTCCGGCGCTAGATTATTATAACGACGGTCGTCCTTACGCAATGCTGCCCCGCCGGCTACGAATGTCCCGGAGGCCACGACCATGTTCCGGGGAATGGTCGGGTAATAATGATTTGGATTGTGTAAATTGCATTATGGTTATGTGCGACCGTCATCATTATTAAACGACAACACGGCCTAGTTGTGGGAAAGTGCCTTAAGGAGATTCATTAAGTCAGGGTAATTGTGTTTGAATTATTGCGAGCGGCAAATGTGACTTGCTTTGAGGGACGGCGATAATAGATTGGTTTATTAAGACACTTAATCGTACAGAAATAGTGATACCTTGCAGAAATTCAATTTTATCAACTTTCATGCAAAACTTGCATGCAAAATTGATTATTAATCTTGCTGACATCTGGTGGTGAATAGCGAATTTTTCAGCGTTTCCAACTTCAGCCGAGTAAATATCCTCCGAAATTTTTAATTACGATAAGGCAAACATTAATTAGCTTTTTCTATTCTAATTCCATGCTTGGGCAGACATTTTCTGTCGCGTTCTGTGGTCACAGGCCGCGGTCACGGTCGTTGGCAGCTCGGCTTCTGGCATGGACATCAGACTCTCCCAAGGGGGAGGAGGGGGGGAGGACCGAGGGTTCGCTTTCATTTCCATATAGATGAGCGCTGACAGGTTGACTGACGTTTGCGTTATCGCAGACCGGGAGCGTAATGGAAATTTTAAAGCGGTGAAAAAAGCGTGATGGAAATTTAATGAGCTTTTTAAAAACAAAAAAAGAAACTACTGAGATAACTGAAATTTAACTGAAATAAATGAGACAAATGTAGAAACTGAGAAAATTTTGATAAAAGTGAAAACTGAGACAACTGATGCAACTTATAAAACTAAAACAACTAAGACAACTAGAAACTAAAATAATTGAGACAATTGAGATAACTGAGACAACCAGGGTTGCCAGGTTGCCAGGTTGCCAGATAAATCTGGGAATGCCAGCTTTGTCAAGGGTCTGCCAGAATAAAGATTCACCCTTCTCTGTGCCAGATATTTACAGATTTTGCCAGATTTTTCACTTTATGCACAATTTGAACAATATTTTGATTAAAATGGACGAATAGAATTGAAAATAAAATGTGTATTTTTTAAATAAAATGCAAATTAAAAATTGTTGAGGTCATAAAATCAGTTAAACCATCTGAACTCTACAAACTTTTGAATTAATTTACATCCTCCCTCCCCTTCACCTTTAAAATTTGTTAGATTTTCGCCTGCCAGATTTTTCCAGATTTCAAAAAAATACTTTGCCAGATTTTTCAGATTTTGGGACAATTGAGGTAATTGAGACAATTGAGACAACTGAAACATTTGAGACCACTAAAATAACTGAGACAACTGAAACAACTGAGACAACTGAGACAACTAAAATAACTGAGACAATTGAGGTAATTCAGACAATTGAGACAACTGAGACAGTTGAACCATTTGATACAACTAAAATAATCAAGACAACTGAGATAACTGAGACGACTTAAATAACGGAGACAACTGAGACAACTGAGACAACTGAACCATTTGAGACAACTAAAATAACTGAGACAATTGAGGTAATTGAGACAACTGAGACAACTGACACAATTGAACCATTTGAGACAACTAAAATAATTGAGACAACTGAGATAACTTAGACAACTGAGACAACTGGGACAACTGAAACAACTGAGACAACTAAAATAACTGAGACAACTGAGGTAATTGAGACAACTGAGACAACTGAGACAACTGAATCATTTGAGACAACTAAAATAATTAAGACAACTGAGATAACAGAGCCAACTGAGACAAATGAAACAACTAAGACAACTAAATAACTGAGATAAATGAGATAACTGAGACAACTAAGACAACTTGGGCAATTGAAATAACTAAGACAACTGAGATAACTGAGACAACTGGGACAACTGAAACAACTGAGACAACTAAAATCACTGAGACAACTGAGGTAATTGAGACAATTGAGACAACTGAGACAACTAAAATAACTGAGACAACTGAGATAACTGGGACAACTGAAACAACTAAGACAACTAAAATAACTGAGACAACTAATACAACTTAAATAACTAAGACAACTGAGATAACTGAGACAACTGAGGTAATTGAGACAACTAAAATAACTGAGACAACTGAGGTAATTGAGACAATTGAGACAACTGATCTAATCTAATCTAATCTAACACAAACGCAGCCAGTCCGATGAAAGCATGCTGGAAAGTCTTGTGATTAGATTACGCCCCAAGCACTTTTCTTGTCATTATTAATAATTGCAGTACATCCGAGAACACCCGAAAATGTATTGCAAAAATTAAAGCGGCCAGCCCTACTACGTTGTGTTTACCGCAGAGAGGATTCTGAGAACGGATCACATTTCACAGAATCTACAGGGGAGGAAGGATGCGTGGAAATACCGTACCAAACGCTCCAGTTTACAGTTTCATATGTGTTTTGTATAATGTGTTAAGTGTAAAATATAGTGTGGTTATATAATCAATTAAATATAATAATGCAATATAATGATCATTTAATAAAATCCCTTCACCTATATATAATAACCACGCACCCAAGCACACAAACAGCGACGCAAAAGAAATGAAAATGAGCATGCAAAAACAAGACAGCGCGTCCCCGTGGTCAGCGCACTAATCTAATTGAGACAATTGAAACAACTGAGACAACTAAAATAACTGAGACAACAGAGATAACTTAGACAATTGAGACAACTGAGGTAATTGAGACAATTGAGACAACTGAGACAACTGAACCATTTGAGACAACTAAAATAACTAAGACAACAAAGATAATTGAGACAACTCATGCAACTTATAAAAATAAAACAACTGAGACAACTGAAATAACTGAAACAACTGAGGTAATTGAGACATTTGAGACAACTTGTACAACTGAAACAACTGAGACAACTGAAACAATTAAGACAACTGAAACAACTGAGACTAATACAACAACAATACAAACTTAGACAAACTGAGACAATTGACAAAATTGAGAACAAAATCACACGAAAGCACCTCTTTCTTTAAGCTATTTACTTTTCATCACTCAAAAAAAAAAAGTTTTCCCCCCTTACCGAAATTGGCCAAGTGCTAAATCATTAATCGGCCACTTTGCATCCACCACTCCGTGTAATAGCTCAAGTACGGCCCTCACTTAATTACACCACTAAGGACACTCTTGTTCCACGTCAAGCGCAATACGCGAGAACAAAAAAACTTGTTTTAAGATGGTCATCTTGCGAAGCAAGGAAGTAAGCTAAAAAATCTCGGCACTCTTAAAATGTCCTGAATTTTAAAACCGCCATAATTACCCGCCACGGCTGTCACGGTTTGTTTTCCCAAGCGCATTTTTTTCCGGCTTCAAAAGAAGAAACACGAGCCAAATGAAAATTAAAAGTTTACGTTAATTACCGAGCAAAATCTACCACCACCCAAAAAAAAAAAATGAAAATAAAAACACAAATTTCATTTGATGTTTTTCGTGATGGCGTCAGCCGAGGACACTTGCACTATCTCAGTTTTGTGCAATTACACCAAATCGTCGTCATTTTCAGGCGAGTAAATCCCGAAACCCATTAAGATTCATCGAAAATGGGCAAAACAAGTCATTCGAGCGAAAGGGCTGCAATTACTCTCGGCCGGGGGGAGGTGCACCATTTTCGTCGATTTGATCCTTTGGACTAATTGCACTTTTGATGGGGAGGGAAAAAAAGTAAGTAAAAAATAGAGAAGTAGACGATGCATTGAAATTTTGGCATCTCGCGAGTGCTGCTTGAGATGGCATTGTTCGAGGTTTTTGGGCACGTTTGGAGAAAAGGGTGAAAGTAATTAAAGGGAAAATGGAATGGTGGGTGTTGGTGGAAATTAGGGCGGGACTTTTTTGTCCTAAGTATGATATTATGCTGGAAAGATGAAATATTACAGATTTTTCAAAATATAGCATCAACAATTTGAATGTCGGACTGTCAAAAACCTTTTTTTCACATAAGAAAATCATTTGTCAGAAACTTGTTAATGAAATTGTGACAATTTTTAAACTGCCAAAATTGAATTTGGTGATTTTGTTCAAATATTTACTTACGAAAATATGCGATGAATAGTACCTTATTCGTTTTATTAAACTTTTTTGCCTTCCACACCTCAATGAAGAAAGGCTATAAAATCACTCGAAAAGCAAACTTCTTAATTTGACCTAATAGGCCCACCTTCACGTATACATATCGACTCAGAATCAAATTCTGAGCAAATGTCTGTGTGTGAGGTGGGATGTTGATCAAAAAATTGTCACTAGATTATCTCGGCACTGGATTAACCGATTTGGTCCGTTTTGGTCTCATTTGATCCGTCTTGGGGTCCCATTAGTTGCTATAGAAAATTATAAAGTTAAGAGACCACCGGAGGCGGAAAATCTGCTACGGGCTTTTCTTCCACGTTTGACCCCAGAACTCAAAAATGGCTGAATGAAATGCTTTGAAATCTTCGGGTCTCCTAAATTGATCAATTTTGAACATGTAGAAAGGTTACATGTAGAGATTTGAGCTTTCTTTCTTATTGAAACCTGTTGTTGAAATTGGAAAAATTACGCTATTTTTTGGTTGAAATTGGAGTAAAATGTAGGTGTCTACAAATCGGTTCATTTTTTCTTAGGCATGTTTAGGCTTTTTAGAATCGTCAAAATCTTACGGAGGAACAGAAGAAACAAAAATGTTGATTCATTCAACCGTGTTGCAGAAAAAGCTGTTCAAACGAAGGAAGATTTCATTTTTTCATACATTGACTCCACCATTTGAGAACCACTGTTTGTTGTTGATTTCCCCTCTGTCAACGGGTGGCGTCGCGACGCAGTAACCATGGATGCACCACATTTGTTTTACTTCTCGTGTGTTTACGTTCAGATTATTTTTATCCAAAGTGGTTTGAATTCTTTTTAGGAATTGTATCGGATTTTGTCCGCGACCTTCGAAAACGCTGGTCAATACGCCGTAAGTTTGGCCTTAGCACACAGTCCCCTGCTGCACGCAAGTTTGACACGAGCCGTGGACACCCACCAGATCTCAACCGCGAAACCTCAGGAGGACTAATTCCTTCCCGCAACAGGTCGCGCCTGACTGCTACCCGGAGCACGACAACACCCAGCAAGCAAGCAGATCAACGAAAGACACCAACGAGCTTGGGACTCGCAAATCCATCACCAACACGTGACCGAAGCTGGGTTGGCGCTTCAAGCGCGTTGACTTCAACCTCATCCTGGAGCACAACCTAGCGAGGGCTTGCGTCCAGCTGGGGACTGTGTGCTGATGCCAGTATCAGCATACGGGGGAAACCTTTTGCCCGGAGATACATTTTTTGCTTACGGACGGTTGTTGGTTGGCCACGCTGGCCACCAACGAGGAGTGCACCTCTGTCGATTAGCGGGTGACCATCTGCCGGGTGGGTACTTGAACCTCAAACCAGCACTCCACGTTCCATTCCAAGTCGGTGAGAGATCATCTACCGCCTGGAGGCTTGGTGATACAAGATGCAGATTAGGATTCTGCGTGTCTTTTTATAGGCGAACTCTATATCTAGAACAATAGAGGGTTCAAAATACCGTGTGAATCAACAAAAGAGCGATTGTTGGTGCCGTGTACAGAGAACTGAGATTTAGAGACTTCCTCTAAGGTCTAGTCTTGCGATCGTGTACATAATCAAATCTTGGGTAATTGGGCTACTTGCGGACGTAACAGTATCAATGAAGCAATTTTATTACGTTTTACGATTTGGCTTGACAAGATCGAAACATTTTTTGATAATTATTGCCATATTCATGAATGTTCAAATTTTCAAATTTTGGGTAGATCCGGCCACATTGGGTTCTCCGGTGGAACTCGGAATACGGCCACAGATGATGTTATTCGTGGAACACGTTTTATCTTTCAATAAAAGTACATTTTACTCGCGATCATTTTTGGACCGATCTGGCAATTCCGGAACCGGATCCAGGTTTTCAGGTAAAACCCGGAATTCTAACTGACAACCTTTGGATTGTGAGTCCAACTGCCTACCAGCGACTCCACCGAGACAGGACCCCGGCGTGATGGAAGGCGTGATCAGACAAATCTCGTCTCGAAAAATGCCACCGGGACCGTGTGGGATCGAACCCAGTCCAACTGGGGTGAGAGGCAACCACGCTTACCACAACACCACCAGGATTCGTACAAACAACACCAAACCAAGCCTGGAGTTTTTTGTTTTTGTTTTTGTTTTTGTTTTTGTTTTTGTTTTTGTTTTTGTTTTTGTTTTTGTTTTTGTTTTTGTTTTTGTTTTTGTTTTTGTTTTTGTTTTTGTTTTTGTTTTTGTTTTTGTTTTTGTTTTTGTTTTTGTTTTTGTTTTTGTTTTTGTTTTTGTTTTTGTTTTTGTTTTTGTTTTTGTTTTTGTTTTTGTTTTTGTTTTTGTTTTTGTTTTTGTTTTTGTTTTTGTTTTTGTTTTTGTTTTGGTTTTTGTTTTTGTTTTTGTTTTTGTTTTTGTTTTTGTTTTTGTTTTTGTTTTTGTTTTTGTTTTTGTTTTTGTTTTTGTTTTTGTTTTTGTTTTTGTTTTTGTTTTTGTTTTTGTTTTTGTTTTTGTTTTTGTTTTTGTTTTTGTTTTTGTTTTTGTTTTTGTTTTTGTTTTTGTTTTTGTTTTTGTTTTTGTTTTTGTTTTTGTTTTTGTTTTTGTTTTTGTTTTTGTTTTTGTTTTTGTTTTTGTTTTTGTTTTTGTTTTTGTTTTTGTTTTTGTTTTTGTTTTTGTTTTTGTTTTTGTTTTTGTTTTTGTTTTTGTTTTTGTTTTTGTTTTTGTTTTTGTTTTTGTTTTTGTTTTTGTTGTTTATACAAACATATACATAGAAGGGTATTTATATTCGAGAAAACTAGTTCTATAATAATTGTGAAAAAAGTTGAGTTTATTTGTACAATGGAACAGTTTATTCCATTGAGCGGCTTATATCTAATGACCATTTCATACTAATCAAACCGAAGTGGACGATACGGCAAAGGCGCTGTTCGATGTGTCAAAAGTCTTGGGTTTGATTCTCGAAATCGACATATTTTTTTATACACCGAAACGGTGGTCGCAGCAATAGGCGGCAAATATGCAAGAAGGGAAAAGAGAATTTGCTTGAAATCTGTCCTCATGCATCGTTTGCGATATAGGGGTATCCTAATTTTGTCTGTTACCGAAAATTATCGATCCTACCGATTGTATTGAACAAAAAATATCATGAAATGAGGGATCGAACCAACAATTTCTTGATTGGTAATACAACACGTTACTGCCGAACCATGAAGCGTTTGATAAAATGAAATGGACTGATCACAAATATATTCTTCTCTATGAACAGTTGATCGTATGGTGAAAACTGCAGGTCACTGATACATGCACTGTAACTGAAAATCGCACTTTGCTGTGTTCATTTTCACACCTCTCCATACTGACTACTACACCCAAAGGAAAAAAAATATCAAAATCTGCAACAGTGGATTTGCTGCAGAAAATGATACATTTTATTACAGTTTCTGCAGCAAGCCCATATATCAATTTTGCCCGTGTGTTAACATGTCGATCTGCAGTTCTCACCAACACATATAATGCTGGCGCGTCCCCGAGCAACACTTCAGAGAGGAGAACATTTTGGTGCTCTGTCTCTCGAAATTCATCAAGCGTCCATGACGCGGTGGTAGCGTGTCAGATTAACAAGCAAGAATGGTGGATGGTTCAATACTCGTTTTGTAAAGGATTTTTTTCTCAAACCAGCAAACAGCAGTCGATAATGTCGATAATTGTCGGTAACGGGCAAAAATGCCGATTCTGATATACTTTTATGCAGCCATGCATCACAATCATGCGACCGCCGTTTGGGTATACGAGCTTGATGCAAAATCTGTTATAAAAAATAACATTTTTTTGTAGCAAATCCACTTTGACAGATTTTGATACATTTTTTTCCTGTGAGTGTAGGTGAACTTTTTTCGAGAATTACGTTCTCGGAAATCTCTGGGTTTATCCTCTGTATCCGTACACATTACCTCGTGTTCTTTATTCTCTCGGATGACGCTGACTTACTGCGGGTGAAGCATCGTTGAAGAATACTTTTTGCTTTTTCATATCTGGGTTTAAAACATGGACCCACTTCCAACATCGCTCAATTAGTTTTCAAAAGAAAAATAATTTTGGATATTACATAAAGACAGTAAACAATCATAGAATCCTGCTCACACCAAGGAACGGTAAAATAACGAGTGTGCAGGATACTATAACCGTGTTTTTATTAAAAAAGGGAGGTCTGAGTGTTTTTTTCACGTTTCAGCTGCATCGAGTTCCACCTTTTCCTTACTACAAGCACAATGCAAAATAAGCTTCAAAAATATTGATCAAAGATTTTTGAAAGTATTCTGAATTTCAAAGCGTATTATAAAAATTTCATGTTGTTTGAAATAATATTTGAAATTATTGGTCTCTCAGAAAAGCAATGTAAATACTACCGTCGCATGGTTCCTCTCATTTCTTTTATGCACGTTGGAAAAGCATTACGGCCTCTAACACACGGAATTTTGGATACCACATTCGGAGTCGGTGTAGATGAGTAGTCAATTTGGTTTACGAATGCCTTCAATTCAGAACACCTATAATTCGTCAGAAAAAAAAACTATGTACCAGCAAATTTACATGGAAAATATACTTTTGGTTTTACCATTTACCATTTCTGTAGGTTCAAAAAAGAAATCATTTGGAAATACAAATATAGCCTTCACTCAAACCATCACAACAACAGATTGTCAAAGGAAACAGAATGGTCGATGCATAATAAATCGGTACTGACAACGTATGTTTTGCGCTTGCAATACTGCCAGTTCTGCTGGGCGCAAAGGGTGGTTGGTGTCAAGCGCATTTGGATCCGTCAAACATTAGCCAAACTGTTTCCCTTGACAATCTGTAATCACCACGTGTGATGTGCCATGTGCGCGCAAGTTGTTTTCAGGTAGGCTATGATTTAGGAAAAAATGCGTCTTGCTAAATGAGCGTCCTGCTGTTGCGTACTGGAATATTTTCAAAGTCATCAGAGTAGCAATGGAATTTCCGCTCCCTAGCAGTGGTTCCCAAAAAAGTGAAAATCATCAAGTTCCCCGCTCCGGTGGTCTCTTAAGTTTAGTACTTCAAAAAGTTATGCTTAAAAAGCCATTTGGACAATAGTCCGGAAGAAAGCAAAAAGGGTGGTTTTGTGAGAAAACCCGTCATGCTATACATTTTTAGAAAGGTAATTAAGAGACCTTTCCAACGAGCTTAAATCATTGAAGATCTATCGACCCTATCATAAATTATAAGCACTTTAGTGTTTTTTATACACTTTTTGAAGCCGGATCTAACATATTTTCATGAAAACGTTGTCCGGATCTACCATGTGACCCATCGTTGGATGCGTAATCAAAAGACCTTTTCAACAAGCCCAAATCATAAAAGATCTGACAACCCTATCAAAAGTATATTGATGTGAGGAAGGCACCAATCACCTTAAGGTGGATGAAGTAGAGCAGTTCTCTACGGAATCGGTCTTTTTTCTTTAATTTTAATTTTTGTATTTTTTTATCCGGCTGAAACTTTTTTGGTGCCTTCGGTATGCCCAAAGAAGCCATTTTGCATCATTTGATTGTCCATATAATTTTCCATACAAATTTGGCAGCTGTCCATACAAAAATGATATGTGAAAATTCAAAAATCTGTATTTTTATTTTTTTTTTATTTTTCGATATGTTTTAGAGGACATCAAATGCCAACTTTTCAGAAATTTCCAGAATGGGCAAAAAATTTTGACTGAGTTATGATTTTTTGAATCAATACAACTTTTTTCAAAAAATTGAAATATTGGTCGCAATTTTTTTTCAATTTCATTTTTTGATGTAAAATTGAATTTGCAATCAAAAAGTACTTTAGTGAAATTTTGATAAAAGGCACCGTTTTCAAGTTATGGCCATTTTTATGTAACTTTTTTCGAAATAGTCGCAGTTATTGATTTTTTAAAAATAATGCCCATGTTTGCCCACTTTTGAAAAAAATATTTTTGAAATGCTGAGAAAATTCTCTTTATTTTGCTTTTTCGGACTTTGTTAATACCCTTAGTTGCTGAGATATTGCCATGCAAAGGTTTAAAAACAGGAAAATTGATGTTTTCTAAGTCTCACCCAAACAACCCACCATTTTCTAATGTCGATATCTCAGCAACTAATGGTCCGATTTACAATGTTATGATATGAAACATTCGTGAAATTTTCCGATCTTTTCGAAAAAAATATTTTAAAATTTTTCAAGTCAAGACTAACATTTAAAAATGGCCAAACATTCAATATTACGAAAAACGAAGTTGACTTTATAGCTGTCGGCCACCATTGCTAGTACCAACCACTAGTGTCTTCCTTTTTATCTACAAGGACTTCGCCGCCCTGGGCTCCTAAGTGTATGAAAGTATGGCACGGAGCGACGGCGCCGAATACCCATATTTACACAAAGAATTTTAGAGCGCCCGCCGCGGGATTCGAACCGGCGACCTCTGGATTGTTAGTCCAGTGCGCGGTCCGATTGATCCACACGGGCGGGGCGCCCTTTTAAAATTTTAGTCTTGGTTTAAAAATTCTGAAAATATCTTTTTCGAAAAGATTGAAAAATTTCACGAATGGTTCATATTTTAACATTGAAAATCGGACCATTAGTTGCTGAGATATCGGCATTAGAAAATGGTGGGTTGTTTGGGTGAGACTTAGAAAACATAAATTTTCTTGTTTTTAAACCTTTGCATGGCAATAACTCAGCAACTAAGGGTCGTATCAACAAAGTCCGAAAAAACAAAATATTGAGGATTTTCTCAGCTTTTCAAAAATATTTTTTTCAAATGTGGGCAAACATGGGCACTATTTATAAAAAATCAATTACTGCGACTATTTTGAAAAAAGTTACATAAAAATGGCTATAACTTGAAAACGGTGCCTTTTATCAAAATTTCACTATAGTACTTTTTGATTGCAAATTAAATTTTACGTCAAAAAATGAAATTGAAAAAATTTTGCGACCAATATTTCGATTTTTTGAAAAATTCTGTATTGATTCAAAAAATCATAACTCAATCAAAGATTTTTTGCCCATTCTGAAAATTTCTGAAAAGTTGGCAT
The DNA here is from genome assembly GCF_016801865.2 of Culex pipiens pallens. Taxonomy (NCBI): domain Eukaryota; kingdom Metazoa; phylum Arthropoda; class Insecta; order Diptera; family Culicidae; genus Culex; species Culex pipiens. The sequence goes on along the minus strand of NC_068937.1, from coordinate 93,332,882 downwards.
TTGATGTCCTTTAAAACATATCAAAAAATAAAAAAAATTAAAAATAGTGTTTTTTTGCAAATCAGATTTAGTGACAAAAAGTTAAATGAAAAATCACCTAATTTTTTTTTACCGTGTATCCTTTTTTTTTCAGTGTAGTCCATATCCATACCTACAACTTTGCCGAAGACACCAAATCGATCAAAAAAATCCTTCAAAAGATACAGATTTTTGAATTTTCACATATCATTTTTGTATGGACAGCTGCCAAATTTGTATGGAAAATTATATGGACAATCTAATGATGCAAAATGGCATCTTTGGGCATACCGAAGGCACCAAAAAAGTTTCAGTCGGATTAAAAAATACAGAAAAAATCGAATGACCGAAATCTCAGAGAATTGCTCAGTATCGTTTTTTAAATAAAAATAGTTATATATGAAATTTATTTTCTTTCTAAGTTACATATGGGTCATTCCATCTGAAGCGGAACAGCATTTGAAAATTACCCTCTCCGATCCTGGTCAATTTAGTAGGTCTGTTGATGCCAGGGCTTGCGAAATTTCGACTTTTTTGGTGATAGCTGACAGAACACTCCAATCGTCTTCACCACGACAACCTGATTTTTACATTCTACTTTCGTTCGTTTCACACACACCCTTACCAAAAATCATGATTTTTTGAGTTCCAAATCCCACTTTTCATACGAATTTTTCAGTTCAACCCAAATAACCATTTTTATGGTTGTATTACCTGAACTCAAAAAATCGTATGAAAAGTGGGATTTGGAACTCAAAAAATCATGATTTTTGGTAAGGGTGCACAAAGGAATGAGTGCTACGCAAAGTCACTCACACAATCATTGACTTCCCTCCAGGAGAAAAATCGCTTGGAGAGCGTTCGTTTGACATTCTACCGAGATTCCGATCATCTCTCCAATGATAGCAATCATATGACTCCTGTCACCACACAGCAAACATTAGGAAGAGAGAGACAAAAACGAGAGAAAGAGAAAGAGCACGTTGTCTCGTTCGGGCGGCTGCTTGAGCTTGAGGCATTTTTCGTTCGTTTTTGCTTCGTGTTTACGTTCACTGACCGTCGCCAAGCAACGACGGTCATGATAGGCGTTGTGTGTCAGCGATCAAATATCGTTTTGGGAAATGATCGCTGACAGAAAGTTCTATCGAATATCGAGCAGTCCCATTCAGTGATAGATCCCTTTTCAAGCATTGGTTGATGCTATCAAAACATGCAAGAATCCCGAATTTCATGCAAATCGGACCACCCCCTTCATTTTTGTACCTCCTCAAAAAATCGACTTTTTGGCGATTTTTGAGCGAACCTCCTAGTTTCAAACGGCGATAGCTTAGAAGGTCGGTATTAGACTAAATTTTGAAGAAAATTGGACGTAGAATCCATTTACGAGATCAAAATTTTGAATAATTTATGTTTTCAACCTGTATGTATGTAAAACTTTAAATGGCCGTATCCCAAAACACCCCAATTTTGTTTTTTATTTGACCTCACCATCGTATTCCCTGGCCAATTTTACATACGAATATGTTTCGTTCCAGAGATATCGAATTTTAAAGTTTTGAGTATTAGAGATTTCCTACATTAGCTTCATTCGCCGCATCTGTTCAATAATTACTACCTGGTGTTCTGGGAGATCAGAGCTGCGGAGTCGGGTCATATTTCAAGCGACTCCGACTCCGACTCCGGCTTTCTGAGATTAGACGACTCCGACTCCGACTCCGACTCCGACTCCGACTCCAGCTTTCTACAAATTGTTGGCTCCGACTCCGACTCCGACTCCACATATTTTGAAATATTTCAAAAGTTTGTTAACTATTATTTTGAAAACATTGATAAATAAGATTATTTAAATACTCTCTAAGTGCTATGTTTTCTAGGTGACAATTTTTATACGTTGTTGACAATTTTTATACGTTGTTGAAACAGAATTCAAAAACTTTCCAGTTTTGAAGGCATTTTCAGAAGAACAGTTTTGTAATTAAATTGGGTTTTATTTACTTAACCTCAAATTAGATTGTTTTGTTTGTTTTATTTACATTTAAATTATAAAAAGCTTAAATCTTTTAATATTAGATTGCATCTTTTTTAATGAATCATTAAAAGAAACCTGGCCTTAATGATCGATTTTACATATAAATTCAATTTGCACACTTTTAAGCTGACATTTATAAGAAGCACATTGACTATCAAAGTCACCTTGTTTTTTAAATAGCAATTTTAAACGAAACTGTTTTTTTGCAACTCCGCTGTGAAACTGTCAACTTTTCCTGTCCTTCTGCAGAAACGAAACGGCCTACTTTTCCCTACCAAAAATAACAAATTGGAAAATGTATACCTTTCAACACCAGTGCTGAAAAGTTCCACTTGAAATGGGTGCTGAAAAGTTGAACTTTTCAGCACTAGTATCGAAAAGTAACATTTTTCAATATTTTTTTGTTTTGAACGGTGAGTTTACTGAGTTTACTGAATAATTGACATAAAATTCCATTCAAAAAGCGTTTTTCGGAATTGCAAAAAATGTTGTAAGCCGATCGTTGCAAAACTTGTTTTTTTGCAGCACTCATCATATTTGTCCAACTCGGTAAACCTCGTTGGATAAATGTACGACTCGTGCTTAACCCACCGGCAGTCGCGTACGTGTACTTTGTATAAAACAACTTCTTTTTGCAACTTGTTGCATAAACTACTATTTAAAGATTATGATCACAAATCAAGGTATCTAAAAAATGTCTTCGTGGAAAAGATAATAAAGGGGTCCTTTTCAAATATCCGTGACCTAGAAAATATTTTACCTGGGAATTATTGATTTATTTTAATTTTAAATTTTCAATATGCATAGAAGGAGGCGTGCAATACTTCTTGAATCTTCACCTAAAACGAAGCTTCATGAATGATCGTGCGCCTCCTTCAAAATATATGAAATATCAAAATATTGGATAAAAACCAAAATCCACAGGTAAAATATTTTCTAGGTCATTTTAAAAGGACCTTTAAGCAATCTTTCCAAAAAACATTTTTTTACATTGATTTGCAATGATAATCACCTTCCGAAATATTGGCGTGGGACATACAATATGAGAAAATTATTACCGGTTGAATTATATTTTAATTTTGTGTACTTTTTGGTACTGAAATCTTGAGATTTGTTCAACGATTTTTTGCCTACGATATCAAAATAGTTTGTCAAGGATCAACATTCTCATATTTTAGTAGAGAAATAATAAACATTAAGATAATCGATATATTTAACATATTCAATGATTATTTCAAAATAAGTTGCAACTGTATTGATAATTTTTGTCAGCTTCAATTATTTTAAATGCAACACTTTGATTTTTTTGTACTTAGTTTAAAACAAAATGAACATGTTGATTTCTTAGAAATAGATTGTTTTAACGATTGAATATTTGTTGGAAGAGTTATACTGTCAGTGACTTTTTCCGATTTCCAAAAACAGCAATTATTATTTTGAATCTTTCTTTGTACCTCATATTTTTTCCCTGAAAAATGATTTACTTAAAACCTCCAAGACATTCGCTATCAGGGTAAAAGATGACTGTTTGTGTACTTTTTTCAGAGAGAACTAGATTAAATTTGGTCAAATTTGAATTGAAAGGGATGCAGTCAAAAATCAATTAAATATTTCTGACTACAAAAAGTTATAATACTAAATACTTGGGTAATAGGGAATAAACAGGTTATCATTTAGTAAAATAACACAATAAGAGTTTTCCAATCACAATAAAAAGCTTCAAAAACATAATGGCATCTGATAAATCTTTAGAAATAAATGGCAATTCAGTGCATACGACTTAAAAAACAGTTATAAATATAAGAAGTTTTGTAAATTAAGCTGTTTTATAGTAAATACTGAACAACAAGAATTTTTTTTTGCATTTAAGATGACTCCGACTCCGACTCCGACTCCGGGTTATCAGAAATTTTTGGCTCCGACTCCAACTCCGACTCCAGCTCATAAAATTTAGCCGACTCCGGCTCTGACTCCGACTCCAGCTGTTCGAGTTTTGACGACTCCGACTCCGACTCCAACTCCAGGTCCCCAAAAAGACCCGACTCCACCGACTCCGGCTCCGACTCCGACTCCGACTCCACAGCCCTGTGGGAGATGATGAATTTATTTTTTATTTTCATAATTTTACGCAATTTTCAAATAGCTTATTCCTTGATCAATCTATTTTTTGTTCAAGGAATATTTTTTGGGTCATTTTGAATGTACCGTTGATTTATGTGTTGCTAACCGTTTTTTGAGTATACCCCTGAAACCATCACTAGGGCCTTTGTCAGGGGCGGTAGCAAAATAGTGCCATTCAGGAAAACCCCAAAATCTGCTTTACGGTTTAAAAGATTGATCACATTAAAAAAAAACTAGTTCAAATATGAGATGGGAGTTTCTTGGCAAAAAAAAAATAATCTTTTATCTTTTGTATGGCTATCAGGGTGGTCCACCCGAAAAAAGGTGGCGTTGCCGTTTTTAACGATTTTCGTTTTTAACATATTTTAGTATTTTTCATTAAAGCACCTTTAATCACCTTTCTTTTAAATCGTTGCGAGCTAAAATTGATATGTTTCTTTTTTAAATGTGTTTTTTGCAAAAATCATTCAAAAACGCCAATTTTGGACCACCTTATTTCGGACAGAATCACATCAATTGAAAAAAAAAATGTACGGTTCTAATTATTTTGGCCAAGGGGCTCCAATGCCAAATTTAAGTCACATCGGAGCACTTTTGATCTGGATCCTGCTGGTTGGACGTGGAATCGCTGAAAAATTGCTAACAATTTTGGGGCTGTCCAAACAAAACGTTAAATGAACATTTTCGAAAATCGGTGAAAAATCTTTTTTATAAACTTAAAACTTAACAAAACTTGACAAACCTAACTGCATTCGATTTTTTTTTTCATTTTTTTTATGTTCTAGTGGACCAAATGTGCCAACTTGGATTTTTTTTTTTAAATTTACTAGAAAAAATCCCAAAATTTTGTGAAATTTAAAAAAAGTTACCGTCATTATAAGGATTTTTTTTAATCTGCTTTTTGTTATTTTAAAAGTATGCATCCAAACAAAAAATATTTGCGAATTAATGAAAAAATCTCTCTACTCTTCTTTTTAGGTCCGATGTTTGGTTGCTAAGAATAAAAATGATGAAAAATAGGTTTTCAATATGTAAGTAAATCTTTCCCTGTTCCTGAGTGGAACACCCTTGAAGAGTATCGGGGCCGGAATTTACAAAGCGGATTCAGTGACAGATTATTATTCAACTTAATGTTAACATGTTAAGGTTAATGTTAACATTCCATAGGTTGTCTTCCTAAGGTGTCTTGATAAGGTCCAGTTTGTGACGATACACTACCTTTCCTTTACTAAGCAATCGAATCCAGAAGGGAAAAGATCACCAGTTGTGTTGGTCCGAGCCGGGATTTAAACCCCGATCTACCGCTTACGAGGCGGAAGCGCTACCACTAGACTACGTGGCTCGGTCAACTATATTCTTTTTTTAAGTCACCATTTTTAAACGATTCTCGATTTACACAACTTTTTTTAAGTCATGACTTAAAATGAGAACGAACATGACATAAATTGAAAAATGACTTAAATTAAGAATCTTTGGGATTTCGTAATTTGTCGGAGAATTTTCAAATTATATTTTGTTTAGTTATGTTATTAAAACATTTAAGCATGGTTTTGGAACACCTCGGATGTTCTAGTCCATCCGAAACTTCCGGAAGTTTTGTGCAGCAGGCTAACCAAAGAAACAAGTCGAAACTTCGAAATTTTGACAACGGATCCTACCCAGACTGCTTCAGTGAGTGTGGTAGGCAACAGTGCATTTTTGTAACAACTTATTGGGATGATCTGAGTCATCCAAGGACTCCCTGGAGGATCTGTGGGTCTACCGCCGTAACGAACAAGAGGTCGATGGTTTTTGACCCCGGGATATACCCACATAGCTTCAGTGAGTATTGTAGACTACTTCGTAGATCTTTTGGGATGTCCTGGGTCATCCAAGGACTCCCTGGAGTTTAGATCTGTGGGTCTATCGCCGTAACAAGCAAAAAGTCGACGGTTTTTTATCCCGGGACATACCTGCATAGCTTCAGTTAGTATGGTAGACTATTTTGCTGATCTTTGAGGATGTCCTGGGTCAGCCAAGAATTCCCTGGAGTAAAGATCTGATGGTCTATCTTATCTCCAGGGAGTCTTTGGATGACCCAAAAGATCTCAACACATCAGAAAAGTAGTCTACCATACTCACTGAAGCTTTACGGGTATATTCCGGGGTCAAAATCCGTCGACCTCTTGCTTGTTACGGCGGTAGACCCTCAGATCTTAACTCCAGGGAGTTCTTGGATGACCCAGGACATCCCAACACATCAACAAAGTAATCTACCATACTCACTGAAGTTATGCGGGTATATTCTGGGGTCAAAATCCGTCGACCTCTTGCTTTTTACGGCGGTAGACCCACAGATCTTAACTCCAGGGAGTCCTTGGATGACTCAGATCATCCCAATAAGTTGTTACAAAAATGCACTGTAGCCTACCACACTCACTGAAGCAGTCTGGGTAGGATCCGTTGTCAAAATTTCGAAGTTTCGACTTGTTTCTTTGGTTAACCTGCTGCACAAAACTTCCGGAAGTTTCGGATGGACTGGAACATCCAAGGTGTTCCAAAATCATGCTTAAATGTTTTAATAACATAACTAAACACAATACAATTGATACATTTTGAAAATTCTCCGAGAAATTACGAATTACCAAAGATTTTTAATTTAAGTCATGGACATTCTTTTTTTAAACGATTCTCGATTAAACACCTCCATTTCGTTGTGTAAATCAAGAATATGGTGTATCTTGAATATAAATGTAATTTAAAAATGAAATTTTATGATCTAAATGAAAAAAAATCCTTTTGCCTTTCTTCCCAAAGAAAGGTATAGGTTTTACTTTAAGGCTGGACGTAATTTTCATCTTCGTAAATATGTCGATTCAGCATGAATTTTAATCGGAAAAAAACACCTCCGTGTACGCACGAGTGCAAGCAGCAGTCAAGTGCCCAGTGCTCCATCGTTTTTTCGAAATTTTTCGCCGTAATTTACCGTGATTATCCGCGAGTTTGCTCCACCCGCATGCCAAGGGCCGGCCGTGGCCGTGGCAGTTCGAGTGCGGCCTCGAAAAACCCGCGAAGTTCGTCTACCGGCCGTGTGCAAAAAGGTAAACAACCCAACGCCGCGTCGACCGCCTTCGCGCCGGGGAGTGTGTGCGCCAAAGGATTTGACCCGAAGTTATTACACCCTAATTACCGCGTCCAGGATCGCAGCCCTATTAGGCTCCGTTCAGCTACTTCCGGCAATCCGTCGACCGATGGCGCTTCAACATCCGCCAACATTCCCACCAGTAACAAGTTCGCGAGACTGAGTGACGAGGAAAGCAACAACAACAACACCGACGGTAGCACTACCGACGACGACGACGACGATGGAAGTGCACGAAGAAAAGTGATTTCGCCAAAAAAAAGTAATTACTCCAAAGGAACGACGACCACCACCAATTTTCGTGTTGGACACGTTGGTGGACGATGTTGACGAGCAGCTGGAAGGCCTCGTGTACTGCCTCAAAATAAGTAAATCGTCAGTGCAAGTGTTCACATTTGACCAAAAGAACTTCGACCTGGTTGTGGAGAAATTGAAGCGTAAAAACTTCAAGTTCTACACATTCGACCCCGTGCAGAAGACCGCTGTTAAGATCGTCTTGCAGGGGTACCAAGACCGCCCGACCTCCGTCCTCAAGGAGCACCTCTCGGGTGTCGGAATAACGCCGCGAGACATAAAAGTCCTCTCGCGGAAGACAACCGTCACAGGTACACACACTGTACCTGTTGTACTTCGATCGCGGCACCGTCAAACTTCAAGACCTGCGGCGGACTAAGGCGTTGGACGGTTTTTGGGTAAACTGGCGGTTTTACTCAAAAAATCCGACGGACGCAGCGCAATGTCACCGATGCCAGAAATTCGGCCACGGCTCGCGGAACTGCAACCTCCGGCCCCGCTGCGTGAAGTGCGGTGAGTCACACCTCTCGGAGGTGTGCGCACTGCCACGAAAGGCGGACTTGGGGGAAAACGCAGAACAAACCAAGCCGTGCGTAAAGTGCGCGAACTGCGGCGGTAACCATACCGGCAATTACCGCGGATGCGTCGCGCGGAAGTCCTACCTCGAGGAGCAGGAAAAGAGGAAGAAGAAAGCAGCAGCGTCCCATCCTCCTCAGCGAAGTACGAGCGCAGCCGTTCCTGCAGCTGGCCAGCGTACGGTTCCAGCGGACAACCCAGCGTTCCCTCCTGGATGGGGGCGGTCGTTTGCAAGCGTGGTCGCTGCCGGTAGCGGCGATGCGACCCAGCAAGGAGTCACCGGGGAAGATCTCTTTACCCTGCCGGAGTTCTTTGCTCTCGCGGGGGAGTGATGACGCGGTTTCGGACCTGCCGTAACAAGGCGGAGCAATTTCTGGCCCTCGGGGAGCAGATGATCAAGCACATCTATAAAGGATAAAAAATTGTGATGTAGTTTTAAGCTTTCTCTATTTGTATCCCCTTTCCCTTGCAATTTTAGTATGTTTTTTTTCTTATCTTTTTCTTACTTTCGGTAACCCCTTAACTACAAGCAACAATTGTTCCAAAATGGATTATGATGTTACACACAGCTGAAAGGAACTCCAAAAATCTGTTATGTATTCCAAAAGAACTTATTGTATATTGATAATTCACCAATAAAACCGAATTAATTAAATTAATAATCGGAAAAATCGTCAAAAAATCACACTGCATCGATTTTCGACGCATCGTCGCCAAGTCGACAAGTTGTCAAGTTGAGCCTCGAATACTGGCGCGAGAAAGCTGGCGCATATATTTTGTGGCTCGACTTATACTCGTTTTGTAGTAGCTTGTCTACCGATGTTTCCTACAATGTGTAAGATATCGTAGCTTTTCGTTTTCTTTTGCCCTATGCGTTTTTGCATAACTGTCCAATGTTTATGCAAAAACTTTTGTGACATAGTACATTCATCCGGCTACAATCAATTTGTTTCCCGTGTGCTCCTAAAATCGCCAAAAGGTAGACGTCATTTTTCGTGATTTCGCAAGTTTATTTAACAGGGTTCATTGGATTCCAATAGGAGCTTTCTAAGTTTTTCATCGTTTATATCGTTTTCAAAGTTTTCAATGCTGGCGACGCCAGCGGTTGTCAAAATCGTTATCTCTGACTCTCTCACTCCACTGAAACTGACATTGTTTATGTTTTGGTTTTCCTGGCACGGTCCATTGTTCGTTTGTTATTGTTTTGGTTTTAGTGGCACGGAGCTATGCACTCACACTAATGCAAAGCAAGATCGCGAGTACCTATGATATACAGCCTTGCGATGGTACGATGGACCAAATTACCAACACACAAAAGGGCTCGACCGAAGCTAGAAAACCAAAACCGCGGTGTGCGTTGTCACTGACGCATGGGAAGCTTGCTATGCTCGCGTTTGTCATAAATTCTTGTTTGATTAAGAATATGTACGATTACAAATATTCTTTTGGTGAAAATTGCGTTTTTTTATTTCTTTTCGAAAGCATATCATTTATTATACTTTGCTTTCATCATTAGACTTTCTTTTGTACTGACGTTATAAATAAACAAAGTCGTTGTTATGAATTTAAAAAAGAAGTTCTACTATTGTTATATTCTTTAGTAAGAAAAGCTCTATCTCACCCCAGGTGGGATTAAATCGGGTTTTAGTATATGTCAGAATTCAAAATTACATAACATTTCCCTTCAATTTTACATGTTATAAAAAAAAGTTTCAACCAAATCAAAAGTGCATAAAAAAGATCATCATTCAAATTTCTCAGGAATTGCTCAACTGTAATACAAAGATCTGATAAAAAATCTGATAAAAACAATCTTTTTACTGTTTCTATGGACTCATGAAATGAGAAACAATATATTTCAATCTTAAATAGAATAAATATTCTTGTTTAATTTCTTCATATAATTGAATTGAGAGATTTTTTTGTTTATTTCAATAATATTTATCTCTTTTCCAAGCTTTGGTGTTATTTAAAACAAATCAAAACACCCTATTTCAAGAACCAATTTCCATCATCACCAAGAAGGCAAGGGCCCATCCACAGGTGCTTCGAAAAAATGCTCCTTCTCCATTCAACTCGCCACGATTTGTGTCCGCCGCGGGCATCACCAAAAAAAAATAAAAAGTTTAAAAAATTAAGACGCCGGCAAATTTTTCCACCCAGAAGTAATTTCGCTCCCTTTCCGGTTGAAATTTTGAGAACATTTTGCGTCACCCAACTCCTCACCCAGCGGAAAACACTTGTTCCTTGCTTTTGTCAGTCAGTCACTGTTTTTGCTCTTCTTTTGCCCCACGTGGTACACAACAACAAGTACCACCACCTTCCAGGTCTCAAGAGTGTTCTTTGTAGCGTGGGGGGGGGGGGGGGGGCTGGAAGAAAACTCTCGAAAAATTTGCCAACGATTTCTCATTTTCGTGGGTCGTTTCCCGTTGGCTCGAGCTTCTGGGGACACTATGTTTGTATGCTATATTTTCTTCCCTTTTCTTTGGCTCTCTCTCTCTCAGAAATTATTTCGTGATTAAAAATTCTACCTTTCCGAGCACGTGAATTAACGGTGAGGGTGATAACATTAATAAGAAAATTTGGTATGTGAAAATCGGTTTTCCACTTGAGAAGAAAATGGGTTTTCCACTTGAGAAGAAAGCTCCGCTGCCTCATTTCGGGGGTTCGGAAAAGCTCGCTCGACTCGACTTTTAGGTGGGGGAGTTTGGGAAAATGTCAATGCCCGATAAGAGTCTGGAGAGGGGATGAGATTTTTTTTTGTTTTTTTCTTTGGTTGAATTTGGCACACAAAGCTCTTGGGAATTGCTAATCAATGAATAAATTCAAACATTGGACGGGACCGCTATCGAGAGTCATTATGGTATGAAACGCAAATCGATCGGTTTTTTAAAAAATTCACACATACAAAAAAACTCACAGAAATAATTCAAATAATTTGCTTAAAATGCAAAAAAGTGCGTAAACTATAAGAAATTATTCAAAATCATATGCTAAAAATTGAAAAAATTGCTCCTGTTTGACAAAAAATAATGCAACAACTCTAATTATTGAAAAACACAACATTTAGAAAATATTTTCTTTGATTATCACGTTAAAAATATATATTTGGATATTTTTATTAAATTATTATATATAGTTCCCAAGTAACAATTTCAGTTTTGTAATAGTCTCAAAGAGTTTCTGTAGAATTCTTAAGAAAATTCAAATGAAATGCTTTATGGTCCTACATGCTGAGTTAAATACCAGTTAAATCAACATTAAATCCAAAATGGACTATTTTAGGAGGTTATCAAGAGTATTTTTGAGGAGCATGTTAAAACTTACCAGTTTTAATGTGTGCTTTATAAATACATTATAGAGCTCTTCAAAACAAGATTAAAACTGCTTGGCTTGGAAAAAGGTTTTCTTGAAGTCTGTAATTATTCTTGAAAGCTATATCAGAGCATGAAGTATTTATTTATTTGTTTTGCAGTAAAACCAAAAGGTTGTATATCAGAGGGAATGACATACAAATTTACTTGATTAAAATAAATTATTCTTACACGCAAATACAATGACTGATGGCAGATGATAATAATTTGGCAATATTATTTATTGTAACTAAGAAATATTTGTTGAAGTTTATACTTATAATAAGCCACAACAGTTATGCCAAAAAAAATCATCGACCAATTTTCAAAGATAGCTCGAAAAATAAGTGTGAGCACTTTCAATTCCCTGAAAAAAAGTTGAGATTTTTTCAAAAACTAATAATTTTTGCTTGTTGTTGCTTCCAAATTCAATATGGCTGCGTTTTTTTGTCCTTTGCTTCTTTCAGCAATATGGCGAAATTCGATAAGTATAAATGCTCTTGATTAAATATATTTTAAATCTATTCATTCTTGAGCAGTTCTTCCTCAAAACTAGCCAGAACATACCAGATTTATAAAAGACTTATAAGGGCTTTAATCAGAACCAAAACGTTTTATCATGGTTTTCTACAAGATTATATCGCACATGGCGGGACCGTAGCACATGCAACTTTTTCAGCTGCAAGTAGATCGCCTTCGTTGGTGGAGAAATTGAATTTCAAAATAACTGAATAAAAAAACAGAAAGGTTTTTTGCTTTTTAAAGATATTTATTCATTTAAAAAACACACAGCATGAACACTCATAAAATCACTTAATGAAGAACCAACTGACGCAACTTTATTCGTGTAGCTTTATAAACACGGTCCTTATTATCACTATTGTTAAGTGATCGTCACAACATTTACCGCAGTTTTTTTTTACTTTTCCTTTCACTTACTCAAGTAGACAGTACAAAAAGACCATATTATTGATTGAAATAGTTATTCACAAAAAAATACAAAAAAATGCAACAATAGCACAAATGACACCTTGAGCGCAACTGTCAATTATTGGGCGTAACAATACACAAAACTAGATCTGATGGGTTTTATCGAAGACTAATTTACGAATATAAAGTTTTATGGATAGCCTTTTGTATACCTTAAGTATTTATGCCAGTCCTTGTTAAATCTCAATAGTCTGCAGACATGTAGCAACATGGGACAATGGCGGATAAGCATTTTGACTGCTGGAACTATTCTACAAGTTTCGATACAGAAGGTAACAATTTCACAAAACAAAAGCTGGCTTCCCGGTTACCTTTTAACACTACGGGTTTTGTTAAATAGTTATCTGTTGTTTCAGAATTTGCAAAACAGTTCCAGCTATCAAAATGCTTTTGCGACCTTTCCAAATGACGCTCCAGAAGTGTTCCCCAAAAACTATCAACCATGCACAGTTTATCGGAAATAAATTCATATTATTATTTTTTAATATAGAATTATTTCCCACAATGTAAGAACCGCAGGCAGAGTCGGATGTGTTTAGACAGGTGAAATAAAAATTCACTAAATCTTTAAAAGCACTTTTTTGGAGCCAATTCCAAGGCACACAACAGTAACAACAATTTCAGGAAAATATTATATGTTATTCTTTTCATCAAAACTAAAACACAATAAGAAACAACAAAAAGCCATTTTTATTACACCTTGAACGTAACAATGAATAATCTAACTGAATATTCACGAATAATTGTTTAGGGAACAGCTTCACGTTCTGCACAGAACGAAGTTGCAGAGATACTGACAGTTTAAGCCTTACAGGATTGTAAAAATGCTCTTTGAAGACGGGACTGATTTAAGACAGACTTCGTTAAAGTCATTTAGCAACAAAACAACCTCTTCAAGATAGTTTAAAGTGTAAGGAATAAAACCAAATTAAAACCTAATATAAAATTCTTAGCATTATCTTGAAGAAATCTTGAAACTATTATTAAGTTTTGTGACCATAAAACAAGTAGGTTTTAATCAAAGCTTTAGTAATACTTTATTGCACTTTTTAAAACTTTAATAAAAACTCATAAGAATACTAAGCATATCATTTGTTACTTGGGTTGATAAATAAATAAAATAAAATAGAATTCAAAAAAGTACTTCCTGAAATTTCAACGTTAGACTTACTAGATCATTTTAATAATTTTCACGTTCCGTGAAATTTGGTGTTCTGGATTTATGGTCCCTGTGAAAATTGCAATTTTTGAGCGTGAAAAATCACTAAGCCTAGATATAATGTATCATTTTGTGTTATTTTGCTGTAAACATTTCATTTATTTTTATTATCCCTCCCCCTCGACCTTGACTAAGGTCAGGGACAAACAAAAAAAAATTGAGCCAGCTCTAGAAAATTTTTGGTATAAGAAATACTTATATAAGATGACTATCAAAGTCACCTAATTCCCAAATTAAAAAAAAAATCCGCGGATAAAAGAAAAAGAAACAGGAAATTTGATTTGTTTAGTCTCAATCAAACAACCTTCCATTTTCTAACGTCGATATCTCAGCAACTAATGGTCTGATTTTCGATGTAAAAATATGACGAAAACAATATTTTGATTTTACTTAATCAAGGCTTATATTTCAAATGGGCGTAATATTGAATACAAAAATATTTTTTATCCCATGAATTTTCAGACCAATTTTGAATGGGGGAGGGAACACGGAGAGACCGTGCCCAGAAATTTTAACAATTAAAATTGTTGATTTTACTTTCGTAAATTTTAACAAAAACGTACTTGTTACAGCCAATATTCCGTTAAAATAACTAAAATTTAGTATTAATTTTATAACCTGTTTGTTAAAAATGCTAGAGGCAAAAAGCTAACAGATTTCCCGAACTCGAATGAACGTGCTCGACTGTTAGCTTTGGTTTTAGGAAAATCAAAAATTTTGTTGGTTGAATATAATTTACATTTGGTTGAATATTTAAAAGATGAACTTGGGTTTGTTTACGTCTGTCATTTGAAGTCAGGATTCGAACGAGAGCGGTCGATTTGTTGAGTTTGTGTTGTTAATTATGAAGTGAGAGGATATGAAAGGTGAAAATTACACTATTTAGCTAATGTTGAAGTGGCACATCAAAGTGTTGCAACTGGGGAGGTGGAATTGGTGAGTAGGTTTGTTGATGATTTCTTTGCAGGTGATAAACTATGAAGAGCAAGAGGACGACCTTCGCCATGAGGACCTCTAATGCGAGAGAGTTGAACACGTTAGAAGAATGTTTGGTGGAACGAGAGGGCAATAGAAGGGAAAAGCGGGCCGACTCTTCACGTATAGAGCAGCCCGGGCAAATTTAACAAAATAATGGTTAATCCAAGTAAGTATGGGTTTATTTTTGCACAATAATTTATCTAATGTGAATCTTATTAGAAAACTGAATCATTAAAAAGCTTCGTGCTTTCGACGGATAAAATCTTAATGAACCATTCTTTTTTTCAGAATCATCAATTATAAAATACATAGAAATGCCATGTGTACGCAACATAAACAACATAAAAAATAGAGATGAAGTAAAATACAAAAAAAAAAAATAAAATATATAAAAGAAGATAATTATTATCTTGAAAGTTTTGTTGCAATACGACTGCTCAATAAACTGGTAAGTAAAACTCAAAATATTTTTTTCAGAAATCGGAGTACGTTGAATTAATTGAATCGAATGCAATGAAAGTTTGTTGCCAAAAGTAATTGTTAAATTAATGCAACCTTGGTAAGTAGCATTATTGATATTTCTTCTTTCCTCAATATAATTTCATTTATTTACGTTCCTTTTTTCAGTTTATAGCCGAAATTAAGAATTTTGTATTAAATTACTAATACATTTCACATGTCTATTTGCAGCAAAAGGTTCACTTTAGTGAAAATTCTGTGTCCAACAACAAGAAAAATAACTAAACCTTAGACCATTGTAGATGATGATGACTTATCGGATGATTTCACAGTGATGGTAACACTTAATTTTATACAACATAATAAAAATAAAAGCTTAAAACTTGGTGAAAATTTTGCTCGATTTCTATTTTTCAGGAATTCATGTTAAATTAAACATCTTTTTTAAATATGTTTAACAAAATTTGTAATATGCTTTTTCATTATTTTTAGTTTAATGCAACGTAATTTTTTAAAACATTAGTCAAACTTCACATGTTTTATAAGAACAGTTAAAAAAAAATTGTTTTGATGCTTTTTAACAGTAATTAAACGACTTAATGCAAAAAAAAAACAAATTAGTACAAAACGTTAAATTTTTAGGCAGAATAAATTCGAAAATAAAAACACTCAGCATTAATTGGTGAGGCATTATTACAAAATTTACTGCAAGTTCAATAAAAATATTGCTAACAACAGCTAATTATTGACTACATGTACGAATATTTTTCTGTATTCAAGTAAGACATTAGTTAAAATATAGCTAGAAATTCGGCCCAGCTTATATCGTTAGATAATTAGAGAAAATATATACCAACACTTACATAAATTATGTCTAATTAAGAAATGTTTTGTTATAAAATACTAATAATTTGCTGCATGCAAAAATATTTCGGTTGATGCAACGAAAAAAAATTGTTGAAAAAAAGTTGAAAAACATTTCCCAGCCAGTTTTTAACAGAATATTCCACAATATTTCAGCTGAAAACAAGAAATTTTTAGTTAATTTTCTGAAAAAAAAATTCTAGCAGTCGACTGCTAGAATTTTTTTCGGCCATTTAACCAAC
This sequence comes from Culex pipiens pallens, assembly GCF_016801865.2. NCBI lineage: Eukaryota > Metazoa > Arthropoda > Insecta > Diptera > Culicidae > Culex > Culex pipiens. The sequence goes on along the minus strand of NC_068937.1, from coordinate 93,316,618 downwards.
AAAAATGGCAATTCCAAGTATTTTTTTAGTTAATTTTAATTACCGGTGGTCAGCAATTTCGGGTTAACAAAATCAACAATCGATTGTTGAAAAAAAGCTGTGTAAAAAATTAACCCATACTTTTAGTTAAATTAACCAAGATTTTCTTAGATTTGCCCCGGCCGGTCTCTCCGTGAAGTGGGGGTGACATAAACTACGAAAGAACTTTCGGTCAGCGATCATTTCCGAAAACGAAATTTGAGCGCCTAGCATGATCGTCACTGCTTGACGACGGTCGGTGAACGTAAACACAAAGACTAAACGAACGAAAAATGAGCATCACTCAAGCAGCCGCACGAACGAGAAAACGTGCTCATTCTATCGTTTTACGTCTCTCTCTCTCTCTTCCTTGTGTAGGCTGCGTGTTGACAGAAATTATTTGAATGCGATCATGGGAGAGATGATCGGAATCTCGGTAAAATGTCGAACGACCGTTCTCTGAGCGAATGTATTTCAAGAGGGAAGTCAATGGCTGTGTGAGTGACTTTGCGCAGCACTCATTCGTTTGTGAATCAAAATTTACACTCAAACTTCATTATAATCTCAACCACAAAACTCTCAATCCACCCATGTAAAATCTAGATGCGCAATATGCACCCAAGAGGCCCTAAACCAAATGCATTTGGATCGTTTTGATATTCGAGGGAAATCAATTAGTTTCACCCAACGTTGAATGGACTGTACATTGGCAAAGCATTTCAATCTTCCTTATCTGCTTCAAAAGTGCTCAAAGCCACTCCAATTGACGAGCTGTGCTAAACTTGATTTAAAATTTTGCATTCTGAATCCTGATGGTAGCCTCCAGAGAATCCCTTCCCTCACCTTGTTACAAATACATCCTGCGATTAAGCACACTTTATGGCTAAATCATGTTTCGAACAAAGTTTTTCCATCAGGCCCTGACTCTGCCATAGGATGGAGTCTGATCCTTTCATCGGATATTAATTTGCTGCTTCTGATATTCATCTGGATGATCCGCACGGATTGACCTAACAGATTAGAGCCGGGCCGGATTCATTCGAGGTATGAAGACTGGGCAGTACGTTGCTCGATTAGTCGAACAAGCAATTTGAAGTTTGCAGATTAGAATTCTGCTCACGATATATTTAAAAACATTCTTGCACGATTTATTGATTTATTGATTTATTTTTAAAGGCAAGCATAAAGTTTTTCAGGAATCTCTCAGAATTCCTTAAATTTTTTGATTTATTATAAAATCTAAACATTTTAAAAATACAGAAAAAATACCTACCAGCAACCAGGTAGATGACTTGGACCTGTCCAAAAGCCACCCAAAGCTACTCTAACCCGCCCTCTTCTGTCTGACCCTGACGACGCAAGCAACAGTTTCGGCAAAATCCGAGAAAAAAAACAAAAACGAAATTCAGTTGAGAAAAGAAAAGTCCCATCATAAATAATGGATGAAAAAGGTATCGCTCTCGTCACAGCGTTCTCTTTTTTTGGGGATGAAGGAAAATGGTAAAAAAAGGGGAATGGAAAAGTCAGTCTGAAATTGAGGAGAACAAGGAGAAATGCGGGAAGGGAAGTTGTGAACAAGAATAAACTAACATTCCACCAAACCAGACATGTATTTTTATGACTTTAAGCGTATTTGCAGGGTGGCTGCTCTTAAAAATACAACAAATGTTAATTTTACATCGAATGTAGTCTTTATTCAATGAAGCAACAATTTGAAGGAAAATTTAAAGTTGTGTTGACACCATGTTCCATCTCCTTTTCATACCCTTTCAAAGTGTACACTCTGAAATTCAGGCATGAATGAACAACAACTAGAACTGAGTACTCCCTCAAGAGGATCCCTCTCCACTGTTCTGTTTCTTCTTCTTTCACACAAAAAGTTGTGAACACACAACTTTTCCCCCCACTCCCTCGCACTTTAAAAGGATAAAATAATAAAATTCAATAAAACGATTTGAAACTTTCGCTCTCTACTCTCTCGAGAAGCTAAAAAGTGAGTTTTCGTCTGAAAAAAAAAACACTCACACCATCCATGATGGAAATAATTTGGACAACAAACTTTCATCACCAATTTTCCTCCGGGATGCTTCCTCATCGGAGTTTTCCTATACTGACGACGTGCGATGTGCAACTAGTTTTAATTTTATTTGCACAGTCAGTACTAACTTTGGCATTTTAAAGCGATGGGAAATTGTGACTTTTTCCAATAAAGAATTATATGACTAGGACTGGAAAAGTCTAATTGATGTTTTTTTTTTCATAGATATCAATAGAGAGTAGTTTAAAATGTTCGATTTAAGAAAATTTACATAAGAATTTATCAAAAGTTGTAATTGGCTCATCGTCCAAACTTTCCATTCACGATATCACACTCCAGCAGTTCTCCGCCTAAAAGCATCCAACGAATCGCAGCTTGTTAGTGCAAATCTACACAAAACGTTCAAACTTTCGAGGGTGATTTAGAAGCGATACACCCAGCTTTCATGTCGAGCTCATTCTCCAAAAGTTCAACCTTTTCTTCTTGGAAAATGCTTTCTAGTTTTCCAGGAACGCAAAAACGAGCTTCACTCAAACGTTGCTCACTTTCAGTTCAGTTGAGGGGTAAAGTTTGCACTAGCAGAGCTCAACAACTGCGAACTCAGTCTGCAAAGTTGGAACCATCATATATAAATAACAGAACGACGCCTTCTGCTCGAGCTCGAAGGAATCCTGCTAAGCTCAAGTGCTTCTCGGAAGGTAACTATACTTCAAGTGAGAGTTTAGTCCCTCTGCCAAGCGATATCGTGTGAATGTTTCGTTTTCGGTATAATTAGAAGATAAAACCAACTTTGGAGGAGGGATCTCTAAAATTTGCACCATGCTAATTGCGACCGAACCGGTTTGGTTTGAGTTGCGATGTTTTATTCTCAAGAAACAACCGCGCAAACACTTTTTGACGATGCATTGAAGAGTAGGAGGGGAAACTTTGCTGTGCAAAGTTCGAGGAACTTGGAGTTGGAATAAAATAAGATACTTACTTGGAAATTTCTTCGAGAGAAGTATTTCAGTGCAATGAATCTTTAGTGTTGCTAGCAAGAATTCCCTGCGAAATAGTGTCTAGGGCATTTGTGGAAATACAATGTCCCATCCCTGAGGGTCCCGGAGTACCAAAACTTCTTAGCATGGTGGCTTTCAACGATTTATTGCCTTAACAAATAAGAACGTGAGCGGGGGATTCCCACGTTTCTTCCTCCCCTGTCGATTTAGAAATGTATTGCTGTTTGAACACTCGTGTTCAAACTGAATCCAATTCAACGAATCATCTTTGCAGTTAACTTTACGCAGTTGGCCTGGCCGCTTTAACGTTTGCGATGTTTCAATGAAATATAATACAATGAGGCACTGCAAATGTTCATAATGACAACAGGATGCTGGACGTTAATCAACCTAAGGCATTTTACAGAATGCCCTCGAAAAACTGATTGAATTAGATTAGATTAGATTAGATAAGATTAGATTAGATTAGATTAGATTACATTAGATTAGATTAGATTAGATTAGATTAGGTTAGATTAGATAAGATTAGATTAGATTAGAATAGATTAAAAACGTGATTACCACCTTAAATTCTATTTTCTTGATAAGGTCGTTAAATCCTATACAGGTTTCCCAATTTTTTACCTAAATCTTTCTTGCATTGACTTTTGATCGGGTTGCTGTGATATTGCCTCCTAAAATTAAAATTAGTGAAAAATGAGATTTTCTCAGTGTCACCCGATCGTGCCCGTTTTAGTGTTAGTTTTTGCTATTTAAAAAACCAAAATTCCTTGCTGAAGTTTTTTTTTGAATTGCAAAAAACTGAATATTTTTCCAAAAAATCACCCGAAAAATGCCTATAACTTGGAAAGAGTGCCTTTGTATAAAGATGTGTTTTTGATTGCAAAATTAATTTTGCATTTATAAATATTTTTTTATCCAAAACTCGCATTAACAAAATATCTCCAGTTCCTGATTTGCACCGTCATTTTAGACCCCTAAAACATATAAAATAAATCTAAAATTAAAAAAATATTTTGGGAATTCAACTGTTAGTGGAAAACTGTCACATAAAAAAATCCAAAATAGTGTATATGACCCTATTTTGGACCTAGTCCCTATTTTGGACCTATTTTTATGAATTGAGTTAATTCAAGCATTTCAAGTTGGATTTTACTGAATCCGACCAACAGAAAGTGTAAGCAGGATCGCTTTGTTGCTTACATCTCCCAAAAATGTTAATATTTTTGATTATTATCACCCGACTGTCAATGTTGAGAACGTTACACTTTTTCAAAAACAAATATTTTTAAGGTGCTTTTGATTTTTTTCCAATAACATTTGATTGGATTCAGAATCAATTAATTTATATATATAAAGAACATCTGATAAAAAAATTCCTCAAATTTTCAAAGAACTGCCAATTTTCCAAAGATTTTCTCGTGCTGTTATCACAAACCAAGTGTTCTTCCTCGCAACCGAAACCGACTGCCAGGGCACATTCGTTGCTGCACGCATAAATAAAGTTTTGCGCGCAAAACAAAGACCAATAAATTATTGCTAGAGCTAATTATAAATATAAATAAATACTCCTCTTGCATTCGCGAAAGAGCGGGTGGGGCGGTAATAGAAGCATAATATTTATAAACCAGCATGCAAAAGTTTTCCTGCTCTGCACCAAAATAAGGGAGAGGGTTGAAAAACTTGGGCTGCTTCGCAAAGATTATTTAATTACCTTTTCGGAAGGGGGCAAGACACGGTATATCGATGGCATAAATAAGTGGAACCGACTCTGCTCTCCTCTCGCTGGATGCAGTTTAATGAGTTTGGGCGGTCGCGCAAACTTTCTGAAGCTGGGACATAAATTCACGGTGGCCAGCGATTATTTTTCGGTGGGGAACGAAGTTATAAAAGAAACGTTAAGGGTGCTGGGTAATGATGCTGGTGGAATTGTTGTGCAGTTGAGGAAATGGAGTAAATGTTTTTGATCAATTTTAATTTTCAATAAAATTCAAATTCAACGGTTCTAGAAAGCTTCACACGAGTTCATTAGCAAGCTCAAAAAGCATCTTGAATTGTAAATTCAATTGAGGTTAGTTTCATAATTGCAAGTTCCATCCTGAAAATTTCCCACACTCACAAGCTCCATTCCATCGCCAGATTCAAGAGCACTAATTGACGCTGAATGCATTTGTTTCAACAACCCTTTCAATACCGCCCTTTCCCCTCGCATTTTCACCACTTTCTTTTACTTCTACACATTCTCGAAGATGTTTTCCCAGCTCGCTTTTCATCCTTAAATTACCTCCCTAACGTGAAGAAATGCTACATCGTCGGGTGTGATGTTTTCTCAACATGAGGCATTAATTGCATTTTCCGTCATGTTTTCTCGTACACGAGTCTAATTACATCAAATAAGGGCTCTTTTCTTTCACACACTCATACACACACACACAAGTGCACACATTTACACGATTCGTTTCGTTTTCCCGGAGTGAGTGTGGAAATGCACTCTTAGTTTTATGTGTGCGAAGCTTTCTTGGAAATTTCTTGTTTTGGGAGGAATGGGTCTATTTTCGACCTATTTGGACCTTTTTTCGACCATGTTTGTCCTATTTTGGTCCTTAATTTGGTTTCTTTTTTCAAATTGATGTTGATTTACCTAAAATTTAAAATAAAGGTAAGTTGGACAGAGTCACCTTATCTTGACACACCCCGTCAAGAGTTGGTCTAGGATGAAAGCTCACATTTTGTTCGCTGCACCGTCTGAAATAATCACACGAGAGTGCAAAATGCAACTGCACTGAGAGATTTTTCGCTGAAATTGTTAACAATTCTGTTAAAAAGCTTAACTTTAGGCGTAATTTTGCAGTTTTGTTAGAAAAATGTCACATGAAGGAGTTTTTTTTTAATCTGCAAACATTCCGTTCACAAAACTAACCCCCTTTCAAGTTCAACTATAGCAGTAAGTGCTTCATTAAGTTGTACTTTGTCCTTTTTTGTGCGCGCTGTGCTCTCTCACTTTTTTGTCCTGTGTAACATTGAGCAGGAACCAGAGTAAGATAGACTGCTAATCACTGATTCGTCGTCTTCTTCGTTGGTGCTGCTTTTTTCGCACCCTTTCTGGAACGAAAGAGGTGTTGCGACAACAGTTGCTGCAAGTTGCAGACATTCCCCGGTCAAGTCCGGAGCAATGAAAGCAAAGTGCATCTCTATCATGAGTTCTTCATGCAACGGAAGGTGATCAAATGAAATTCCTGCAGTTTTTATTGCGTAATTTAAAGCTAATGAATTTAAAATGTGCTTATTATAAAAAAACAGCATAAATAAGTAAGTTTGTCATTTTTGTCATTTTTGGTTTTTTTGTCATTTTTGTCATTTTTGTCATTTTTGTCATTTTTGTGATTTTTGTGATTTTTGTGATTTTTGTGATTTTTGTCATTTTTGTCATTTTTGTCATTTTTGTAATTTTTGTAATTTTTGTCATTTTTGTCATTTTTGTCATTTTTGTCATTTTTGTCATTTTTGTCATTTTTGTCATTTTTGTCATTTTTGTCATTTTTGTCATTTTTGTCATTTTTGTCATTTTTGTCATTTTTGTCATTTTTGTCATTTTTGTCATTTTTGTCATTTTTGTCATTTTTGTCATTTTTGTCATTTTTGTCATTTTTGTCATTTTTGTCATTTTTGTCATTTTTGTCATTTTTGTCATTTTTGTCATTTTTGTAATTTTTGTAATTTTTGTAATTTTTGTCATTTTTGTCATTTTTGTCATTTTTGTAATTCATGTAATTTTTGTCATTTTTGTAATTTTTGTCATTTTTGTCATTTTTGTCATTTTTGTCATTTTTGTCATTTTTGTCATTTTTGTCATTTTTGTCATTTTTGTCATTTTTGTCATTTTTGTCATTTTTGTCATTTTTGTCATTTTTGTCATTTTTGTCATTTTTGTCATTTTTGTCATTTTTGTCATTTTTGTCATTTTTGTCATTTTTGTCATTTTTGTCATTTTTGTCATTTTTGTCATTTTTGTCATTTTTGTCATTTTTGTGATTTTTGTGATTTTTGTGATTTTTGTGATTTTTGTCATTTTTGTCATTTTTGTCATTTTTGTAATTTTTGTAATTTTTGTCATTTTTGTCATTTTTGTCATTTTTGTCATTTTTGTCATTTTTGTCATTTTTGTCATTTTTGTCATTTTTGTCATTTTTGTCATTTTTGTCATTTTTGTCATTTTTGTCATTTTTGTCATTTTTGTCATTTTTGTCATTTTTGTCATTTTTGTCATTTTTGTCATTTTTGTCATTTTTGTCATTTTTGTAATTTTTGTAATTTTTGTAATTTTTGTCATTTTTGTCATTTTTGTCATTTTTGTCATTTTTGTAATTTTTGTAATTTTTGTCATTTTTGTAATTTTTGTCATTTTTGTCATTTTTGTCATTTTTGTCATTTTTGTCATTTTTGTCATTTTTGTCATTTTTGTCATTTTTGTCATTTTTGTCATTTTTGTCATTTTTGTCATTTTTGTCATTTTTGTCATTTTTGTCATTTTTGTCATTTTTGTCATTTTTGTCATTTTTGTCATTTTTGTCATTTTTGTCATTTTTGTCATTTTTGTCATTTTTGTCATTTTTGTCATTTTTGTCATTTTTGTCATTTTTGTCATTTTTGTCATTTTTGTCATTTTTGTCATTTTTGTCATTTTTGTCATTTTTGTCATTTTTGTCATTTTTGTCATTTTTGTCATTTTTGTCATTTTTGTCATTTTTGTCATTTTTGTCATTTTTGTCATTTTTGTCATTTTTGTCATTTTTGTCATTTTTGTCATTTTAGTCATTTTGGTCATTTTGGTCATTTTTGTCATTTTTGTCATTTTTGTCATTTTTGTCATTTTTGTCATTTTTGTCATTTTTGTCATTTTGTCATTTTGTCATTTTTGTCATTTTTGTCATTTTTGTCATTTTTGTCATTTTTGTCATTTTTGTCATTTTTGTCATTTTTGTAATTTTTGTCATTTTTGTCATTTTTGTCATTTTTGTCATTTTTGTCATTTTTGTCATTTTTGTCATTTTTGTCATTTTTGTCATTTTTGTCATTTTTGTCATTTTTGTCATTTTTGTCATTTTTGTCATTTTTGTCATTTTTGTCATTTTTGTCATTTTTGTCATTTTTGTCATTTTTGTCATTTTTGTCATTTTTGTCATTTTTGTCATTTTTGTCATTTTTGTCATTTTTGTCATTTTTGTCATTTTTGTCATTTTTGTCATTTTTGTCATTTTTGTCATTTTTGTCATTTTTGTCATTTTTGTCATTTTTGTCATTTTTGTCATTTTTGTCATTTTTGTCATTTTTGTCATTTTTGTCATTTTTGTCATTTTTGTCATTTTTGTCATTTTTGTCATTTTTGTCATTTTTGTCATTTTTGTCATTTTTGTCATTTTTGTCATTTTTGTCATTTTTGTCATTTTTGTCATTTTTGTCATTTTTGTCATTTTTGTCATTTTTGTCATTTTTGTCATTTTTGTCATTTTTGTCATTTTTGTCATTTTTGTCATTTTTGTCATTTTTGTATTTTTTGTCATTTTTGTCATTTTTGTCATTTTTGTCATTTTTGTCATTTTTGTCATTTTTGTCATTTTTGTCATTTTTGTCATTTTTGTCATTTTTGTCATTTTTGTCATTTTTGTCATTTTTGTCATTTTTGTAATTTTTGTCATTTTTGTCATTTTTGTCATTTTCGTCATTTTTGTCATTTTTGTCATTTTTGTCATTTTTGTCATTTTTGTCATTTTTGTCATTTTTGTCATTTTTGTCATTTTTGTCATTTTTGTCATTTTTGTCATTTTTGTCATTTTTGTCATTTTTGTAATTTTTGTAATTTTTGTAATTTTTGTAATTTTTGTAATTTTTGTATTTTTGTAATTTTTGTAATTTTTGTAATTTTTGTAATTTTTGTAATTTTTGTCATTTTTGTCATTTTTGTCATTTTTGTCATTTTTGTCATTTTTGTCATTTTTGTCATTTTTGTCATTTTTGTCATTTTTGTCATTTTTGTCATTTTTGTCATTTTTGTCATTTTTGTCATTTTTGTCATTTTTGTCATTTTTGTCATTTTTGTCATTTTTGTCATTTTTGTCATTTTTGTCATTTTTGTCATTTTTGTCATTTTTGTCATTTTTGTCATTTTTGTCATTTTTGTAATTTTTGTCATTTTTGTCATTTTTGTCATTTTTGTCATTTTTGTCATTTTTGTCATTTTTGTCATTTTTGTCATTTTTGTCATTTTTGTCATTTTTGTCATTTTTGTCATTTTTGTCATTTTTGTCATTTTTGTCATTTTTGTCATTTTTGTCATTTTTGTCATTTTTGTCATTTTTGTCATTTTTGTCATTTTTGTCATTTTTGTCATTTTTGTAATTTTTGTCATTTTTGTCATTTTTGTCATTTTTGTCATTTTTGTCATTTTTGTCATTTTTGTCATTTTTGTCATTTTTGTCATTTTTGTAATTTTTGTAATTTTTGTAATTTTTGTAATTTTTGTAATTTTTGTAATTTTTGTAATTTTTGTAATTTTTGTAATTTTTGTAATTTTTGTAATTTTTGTAATTTTTGTAATTTTTGTAATTTTTGTAATTTTTGTAATTTTTGTATTTTTTGTAATTTTTGTAATTTTTGTAATTTTTGTAATTTTTGTAATTTTTGTAATTTTTGTAATTTTTGTAATTTTTGTAATTTTTGTCATTTTTGTCATTTTTGTAATTTTTGTCATTTTTGTCATTTTTGTCATTTTTGTCATTTTTGTCATTTTTGTCATTTTTGTCATTTTTGTCATTTTTGTAATTTTTGTAATTTTTGTAATTTTTGTAATTTTTGTAATTTTTGTAATTTTTGTAATTTTTGTAATTTTTGTAATTTTTGTAATTTTTGTAATTTTTGTAATTTTTGTCATTTTTGTAATTTTTGTAATTTTTGTAATTTTTGTAATTTTTGTAATTTTTGTAATTTTTGTAATTTTTGTAATTTTTGTAATTTTTGTAATTTTTGTAATTTTTGTCATTTTTGTCATTTTTGTCATTTTTGTCATTTTTGTCATTTTTGTCATTTTTGTCATTTTTGTCATTTTTGTCATTTTTGTCATTTTTGTCATTTTTGTCATTTTTGTCATTTTTGTCATTTTTGTCATTTTTGTCATTTTTGTCATTTTTGTCATTTTTGTCATTTTTGTCATTTTTGTCATTTTTGTCATTTTTGTCATTTTTGTCATTTTTGTCATTTTTGTCATTTTTGTCATTTTTGTCATTTTTGTCATTTTTGTCATTTTTGTCATTTTTGTCATTTTTGTCATTTTTGTCATTTTTGTCATTTTTGTCATTTTTGTCATTTTTGTCATTTTTGTCATTTTTGTCATTTTTGTCATTTTTGTCATTTTTGTCATTTTTGTCATTTTTGTCATTTTTGTCATTTTTGTCATTTTTTTCATTTTTGTCATTTTTGTCATTTTTGTCATTTTTTTCATTTTTGTCAGATTTTGTGACCAAAAAGTATAATATTACATCAGAAAATGATGAATTTTCATCAGTTTCTAGTGAATATTCTTCAGCTTCACATTTTTACACATTTTTTAGGTAATATTTTTAAAAAAGACGTAATATTCTACCTACGAAATTTTCAAAATTCCGAAATTCAACTTTTTTTTGCTGTGTTTATTTACTATCAAACCATCAATTACAACCATCTGATACCAGCTAATCCATTACTGGTCAATGAATCGATTCATCAGTGTGTGTTTATGGCCAGAACTATTCCAACGGTCTGCTGCGTATCTGCTCGCAGAGAATAATTACAATCGATTTCACCGGCCCAGCTTCGGTCAACCGCAATCCACGGCCATTTATCAAGGCCCATGGTTCGCCTTTTATTTGCGCTGTAATCGATTTGCGGTCATACAAATACCCCCTCGTGACCCCGTCTCGTTTGTAGGTCAATCCCAATCCATAGAAAAGGACATTAAGGCCAGCCTCGTTTCCTCGGGGAAATTTATTGCCTTCGAAGCCCGTTTTTCCCCCTTTGTCTTTCCAATCCCTTCGATGAGTTCCGGTCGGGAACGTGACGAAAGCAACTTTTAATCCACTTCCTCCCCAAAGTTCGGAACCACCTGGCCAACCTTTTATGCGTCGAAAAAAAAAGAATATCCTAATCGCCAGTCATTCCGGTTATCTCCTGAATGGTCAATCGATGGCAAGAAATATGGACCATAAATAACGTTTTCCGGCTGCTCAAAACCCCAGCACGGAAAACACTGTCTTTAGGTGGGGATTATGGACACCCCCTTTGTCTGCCCTAAAATTTAGTGTTAATTTAGCGGCTCATCGATAAGATTGATGAGGAGCGGTTTTCTTTCACAGGATTGATGGGTTGAGGCTGCATTCATGAGGTGTGGATTGAAAGGCTTATTTTTGAGTTGAGGGTTTGGTTGGAAATAGGGGAAATATACCAATTTTAAGCCAAATAAGCGGTTTACTAAAACCAAGTACACCAACAAGTAGAGCAACTTTTTGTGAAGATTTATGTTTATTTTCACTTTTAGTTAGTTAGTTGTTTTTATTAACGAGCCTTTCAGCCATAATCGCTGGTTCAGCTCGGTATTTTCACTTTTACTTAAAGTTATTCTATTCCTTTTTCAAGCATTTAAAACAATATTTCCCAAATGTAGACGAGAACGCATTGGGCCACGCCCATTTTTCTATTTTCAGCTTAGTTCTTTTTTCTTCCAGCGCTCTTTTGGGTCTGCTTAGTGCTGCCAATTGTGATGAAATTTTAAGCGAACACTCACGAAAAGTAGCATTTATAGAGAAAGTTTCCTGGCATCACTGGTTCACTCCAACAGGCGCTGCTGGTGGTGTTGGTGGCCACCCTTTGTTCTTTATTTGCCTTCGCTTCTCGCTCGGTTTTCTTCAGCCTTCGATTGGAATGGGTCGTCAAAATTCAAACGTCAAAAGACTTGGCGCGTTTGTTTTTTTGATGGCGCTTGCTAATTATTTACATGTTTCGGGATTATTTTTCAAGTGAGTGACTAAGTAACGGTCAAAAGAACATGTTGCCGGTAGTTGGAAGCAATTTCATATCTTAAGCGCTTTGAAAACGTTAGCGCAAGTGAAAAGATATTGATGGCGACTTTCGTTAAGCAGTTAACCTCTCATCTTGCGTGTGGATGTGTGTGCCACCAAAATGATGATCGTAAATTTGATCTTTTTGTCCAGTAATCGGCATAAATTTGCGTGCTTACCCGAGGTGGTGCTGTTGCTGGTAAGTTTTTAGCCTAAATAGTGTTTTTGGAGCTTTAATCGAGCATCAAACTCTCCATATGACGATGATAGGTGTTTGATTAGAGACGGTATATTTCCCATACATGGTCATTAAATCACGAATCATTTTAGAATTTGAGCATCCAATAAAAGGAGATTTTGAAAAAAAAAGTGTAACTCTTAGTTTACAAGTTCCAAGAATATTCCAAGAATTTTTATCAGCTTCAATGTTTTGATTAAGTTTTGGAGTTTTTTGGTACCTAAAATAGACAAAAAAAAACACGTTTGACAACTATGCCATTATGTGCAATGCGGTGCTCCGAAGTACAAGTGAAGTCGCTCCCGGAATGACAAGTTGGTGGGAAACGCAACACAAAAGGCGCGTCAAGTGCGCGAACTGTGGTGGAAGCCTCACGGCGAAGTCATGAACTGATTTTTGACCAATTAAATAAATGGATCTGTTTAAACGAGTTGGGTTATAGAGGGTTAAACTTGAAAAGTAACCCACATTCTTCTGTCCAAGATTCCTCATATTTGATCGTTTTCAAAGAAATATGACATGCTTATGGAAAATGTTCTTGATCAGATAAAAAAAAAACACAAATTTCTCATAAACTACCATTACCAAACGGAATCCTGAAAAAAAGCAATTGTCACCACGGCCAAGTAAGCCAGCAAGGAATATCCCACCTCACACGGTGACAAACGATCGTCTATTTATCAGCACGCGGTCGCGTAGCGATTTTCCGTAATTTATTTCCTGCGGCAGCTATTTTATGGCTGCTTGAGGCCCCGGTGCGCCATTTTGTTTTTTTTTGCCTTTTTTCCCTCCATTGTCTATTTGTGTTTGTTTGCCCAAATGGCATCACAAATTGATGGCTTTGCGGCTGGGAATTCGGGTTTTTTCAACCAAGTGTTTCATGAGTGACAGTTGGCGCGGTTCAAAACAAGAACCATTTGTTTTGGCATAACTGTCAGCCGACTTAATTGTGACAGATTGACTGACGGTTGCAGTGCAGCTTGTGACTTGAAAATCTCATAAAGTGTTGAGCGAAGGGCGAGACTTTATTGCCTCAATTGCCGCATAGCACACACGCACACCTTTCTTCTGCGAATGATAACTGCTTTATTCAAAAGATTAGTTCTTCAATGTACCTCAGCCATAATCTGACAGTCACACTCTCCCATGGGGACACGCTATAATACTCGTACAGTTGATGATTGGTCCAGTGGGGCGAGATAAAATACGTGACAAATAACCTCAATTTTTCCAACGCCAGCTCAAGCTTTTGTTGGCACACTGCAGGGGAGGTATCTTGTGTTGCGAAGGTTGGGGTACGTCCAAAGATGGCGTAACTTTGAAGAAAAAATAAAGTCTTTTCAAAGTTGAAAATTTTGTCAAAGCAACCTCAAAAAGGGCTGTCAGATTCTTCATTTCTTTGAAAAGCTGTTTAAATTTATAATTAACCTTTTATAAGTTCAATTTTTAATGTGTATTTTTTCTTTTAAGTTGTTTACAAAACATCTTTTAAAGATTTTTTTTCAAGGGCAGCCACTTTATACAGGGTGACCAATACCTTGAAATATAGTTAACTATATCTCGATCAAATCTTGCCCATTTGATGTGTATGAAATTCTTGACAATGAAAAAAAAAACCATAAATCATGCATTTAAAATAACTTTTTAAAAATGTCACGGAATCTAAGAAAAAACGCCACCTCTTTATACCCTTGCTGTCCATCAGGTATTTATCCGTGTGGTTCATTTCGTCTGTGTTGCCACTGGATCCTGGATCTTGTGGTAAGGAAGGGGGTGGACAAGTTTGAGTGCAATGCACCATCATCCTGTCGCTCAGATTTTCGCCCCACCCTCAAAAGGAAAGAAAAATCCAACGAACGAAGCTGGTTGACATGATTATCACTTTGCTTAGTTCGTCTTCCTAAGGGTTTGCTCGTCGTGATACAAACGAAAAAGGAAAACATGTAATTGGCAGTTTTTCCTCTCCAGAGCTCTCCGATGAGGGATTGTGGTGGTGGTCCATGGCGTTATTGGGTGGAAAATGTTTCGCTTTTCGCTGAGCGGTCACTATTTTCTAACGAGCAAATTGTGCAAATTGGTCACTTTCTGTGATGGAAGAGGTTCCAGCGCTCTGCATGGTGCATGACTAATGGGTTGTTTGAGAGACGAATTGCTGCTGGTGTTATTTTTTTTAGTTAATCAGGGATGGCAACGAGAATGAGACAGTTTGGAGATTGTCCACGTTCCACACAAAAACATTTTTTTTTTTGTGTGAATAATTGTCCACAAAGGTAAAGAAGGGGGTGATGTGGACTTCCCAAAAAAGTGTCTTCGTAGTTTGCAGATGTATTGTAATCCAATCCAATCCAAACTATTTCATTATAATTTCATTCTAGTTTAATGTAATCTAATGTTGTCCAATCTTATTTAATCTCATTTAATCTAGTTAAATCTGATTTAATCTTATTCAGTTTAATTTAATCTAATTTAATCTTATTAAATCTAATCAAAACTAATTAATTCTAATTTTATCTAATTTTATCAAATTTAATCTAATATAACCCAATTTAATCTAAATTAATCTAATTGAATTGAATTGAACATTATTTAATCTTATTTAATCTAATTTTATCTAATTTTATCAAATTTATAAAATTTTATCAAATTTTATCAAAATTTATCAAATTTTATCAAATTTTATTCAATTTTATCTAATTTTATCTGATTTTATCTAATTTTATCTAATTTTATCTAACTTTATCGAATTTTATCTAATTTTGTCTAATTTTATCTAATTTAATCAAATTTAATCTAATTTAATCAAATTTAATCTAATTTAATCTTATTTTATCTAATTTAATCTAATTTTATCAAATTTAATCTAATTTTATCTAATTTTATCTAATTTTATCCAATTTTATCTTATTTTATCTAATTTTATCTAATTTTATCTAATTTTATCAAATTTTATCTAATTTTATCTAATTTTATCTAATTTTATCTAATTTTATCTAATTTTATCTAATTTTATCAAATTTTATCTAATTTTATCTAATTTTATCTAATTTTATCTAATTTTATCTAATTTTATCTAATTTTATCAAATTTTATCTAATTTTATCAAATTTTATCAAATTTTATCTAATGTTATCTAATGTTATCTAATTTTATCTCATTTCAGGCCGTTGCAAATATTTTTCAAAGTTTATGTCGCAAGGACCCCAATACCCTTAAAGTAACTTATTGTTATAAACGCTCCCATGGTTTATTTGTTTTGTAAAATGTGTATTTATACTGTTAAATTTTATGTCAGAAAATGTCATGGCTCTAGCTTTTACTCAGCCAAAGTTTTGGCATATTTAATTTACAAAAAGGCAGAAAAGAACCTCAATACCGTAGGAAGGTTAATCTAAATTGATCTCATTTGATATAAATTTGATCTTATTTAATCTTATTTAATCTAATTGAGCCAAATTTAATCTGATTTAATCTAAATTATTCTAATTTAATCTCATTTAATCTGATTCAACCTTATTTTATCTTATTTAATCACATTTAATCTAATCGAATCTGATTTAATATTATCTTTTTCCCCCTTGGGAGTCTTATAAACTGAAAAAAATAAAAGGCAGAGAAGAGAATTAAGAACTTTTGTAAAATTTCGAAGCTCCATGTGAACAAATATTGAGTTAAACTTCAACAAATATTTTTTATTTTTGTTTCTTAACTTACAGTCATCCCACATATTCGGAACACCCACAAATTCGGAACACTTTTGTGATAATTTGTCAATAGCATGCCAAATGCAGCTTTTCTCTCGACCCTACTATTTTTAGGACCTTTATTTGGACATTTTCTTGCTATTTCACTATTATAAGTCGTACTTTTTGAACACAAAACTTAATTTCAAGACTATTTTATCCTTAGCAGCAAAACACTGCCTTCAAATTGCCTGTTCCATGATTGTGGGATGTTATTGTGCCTCCCACAATTGTGGAACACCTGAATTTAACTGATATTTTTACAAAAAAAAAAGTAATCAGACCATGGATAAAACATCACTTAGCTTGAGTTTCACTGGTTTCAGTGTGTGAAGTCATTATTTTGTTACAAATATGTACTCCTGGAGAGATCCAAAGTTTGTTTACATCCGTAAGAAAAAAGTGTTCCGAATTTGTGGATTTCAAGGGTCAAAGTTTTTCTTCAAAAACTTGATATAAAAGTTAAAATTTGCAGTTGTTCGATACAGCATTCGAAAGATCGCAAGAAAAGCTTTCAAATGAAGGTAAAAGCGAATCATTAAGTTCAATCATTGATTTTCTATGATTTTTTGAACATTGGCCGATCTGTAAACTGTTCCGAATATGAGGGATGACAGTTTTTTATTTTAATTAGGACCTTTTAGGTGCTGTGGCCAGGTTGGGACCGAGGATCGGTAAATAACTTATATATAACAAAAAATTAAAAACAACTCCTTAAACTCCATACTTGGA
Source organism: Culex pipiens pallens (assembly GCF_016801865.2). Taxonomy (NCBI): domain Eukaryota; kingdom Metazoa; phylum Arthropoda; class Insecta; order Diptera; family Culicidae; genus Culex; species Culex pipiens. The sequence goes on along the minus strand of NC_068937.1, from coordinate 93,299,768 downwards.
GATCATGTAACTGACGAGGGTTACTTGGTCAAAGCGGGTCTTGCAGGTCTTGAACCTGCCGATGTACTCGGAGAAAATGCCCCACAGTTCAGCCGAACAGTAGAGCACCTCCCCGGCCTCCTCCTCCGTGGCTCCACCGTCTCGGGAGCCACTGCTTCCTTTGAGCTTCCTTCCTATGTGTCGAGAGTGACCCTTCGGTTTTCCGTCCGAAACTTCGCCCGGCAGCGGAGGGAACTCCGCCGGCGTGAACGCCGGAACTGCTGGACTCTGCTTCTCCGCCTTCCTTGCCGGCGTTGAAGTCCGCACGCTTGGGGCAGCTGCGGTTCGTGGGCTCCAGAGCAGTAGGCACACCGCTTCGGCTCGGCTTCCTGGACTCGTCCGTCTAGTGGGGACCCTCACAGTTGTTGCACCTCCCCTTGAGGTGACAGTTCCTGGTTCCATGACCCAGCTGCAAGCAGTTCCTGCACTGGGTCACGTTCGGCCGCTTGTTCCAGTAGGCCTCCCACCGGATGTGAAATCTCCTCAAGCGCTTGATTTCACTCAGCTGCTTCGCGTGGTGTATCCCTTGGGGAACGTAACAATGTACGGGGTTTCCTCTGACGAGGCGAACTCTCCCTTTCTCTTGATGGCGTGCACCTCCACAGCATCCAGGTTTTGCGCTTCCTTGAGGTTCTTCTTGACGTATTCGGGTGAAGCCGGTGGAAGTCCTCTCACAACGACGCGGAGTTTCTGCTCGCTTCGTTTCTCGTGGGTGTAGAACTCCACTTTGTTCGCAATCAAGTGGGCCCGCGTGGTTTCAAAACGCTCCTCGGAGATTCACAGCAATTTGATCCCAAACGGAGTCAGCTTGTAAGTTGGTTGGAGGTGGTTTCTTGGCCACTGGAACCACTGGAACCGGTGGGACGCTTCCTTTCCCGGCTGGGTCACCATTGTTGTTGTTGTTGTTCTCCACCAGCGGGCTGAACTTGTTGTTGAGAAGATTCTCCTCTTGGCCATTCCCGACAACGGCTCCGTCGCTGGTCTTCTTCCGCTTCCGCGTTCCGTTTACGGAACGGAACTTGTCCCCATCGGAGGATTCTTCCACCTCCATTCGTAAGCACTTTGCCGCGCCACGAAAACAGCAGAAAAAACAACCGCTGTCTTCGGCTGTCAGACGAAAACTGAACAAATATTTATCTTTTCACACGGAGAGACCGGCCGGGGCAAATCTAAGAAAATCTTGGTTAATTTAACTAAAAGTATGGGTTAATTTTTTACACAGCTTTTTTTCAAAAATCGATTGTTGATTTTGTTAACCCGAAATTGCTGACCACCAGTACCTAAAATTAACTAAAAAAATAATTGGAATTGCCATTTAAATGGCCGAAAAAAATTCTAGCAGTATGCTAGAATATTTTTTTCAGAAAATTAACTAATATTTCTTGTTTTCAGCTAAATATTGTGGAATATTCTGTTAAAAACTGGCTGGGACATATATTTCAACTATTTTTTTTCGTTGTATCAACCGAAATATTTTTGCATGCAGCAAATTATTAGTGGTTTATAACAAAACATTTCTTAATCAGACATAATTTATGTAAGTGTTGATACATATTTTCGTTAATTATCTAACGATATAGGCTGGGCCGAATTTATAGCTATATTTTAACTAATGCCTTACTTGAATACAGAAAAATATTCGTACTTGTAGTCAATAATTAGCTGTTGTTAGCAATATTTTTATTGAATTTGCAGTAAATTTCGTAATAATGCCTCACAAATTAATGCTGAGTGTTTTTATATTCGCATTTATTCTGCCTAAAAATTTAACGTTTTGTACTAATTTGTTTTTTTTGTTTGCATTAAGTTGTTAAATTACTGTTAAAAAGCATCAAAACAAAACTTTTTTTAAACTGTTGTTATAAAACATGTAAAGTTTGACTAATGTTTTAAAAAATTACGTTGCATTAATCTAAAAAAATAATAAAAAGCATATTACAAATTTTGTTAAACATATTTAAAAAAGATGTTTAATTTCTCGTGAATTCCTTAAAAATAGAAACCGAGCAAAATTTTCACCAAGTTTTACGCCTATATTTTTATTATGTTGTATAAAATTAAGTGTTGTATTCACTTACCATCACTGTGAAATCATCCGATAAGTCATCATCATCTACAACGGTCTCAGGTTTAGTCATTTTTCTTGTGATGGGATACAGAAATTTCACCAAAGCGAACCTTTTGCTGCAAATAGACATGTGAAATTTATTAGTAATTTAATACAAAATTCTTAATTTCGGCTATAAACTGAAAAAAGGAACGTAAATAAATGTAATTATAATGAGGAAAGAAGAAATATCAATAATGCTACTTACCAAGCTTGCATTGATTTATCAATTACTTTTGGCAACACACTTTCACTGCATTTGATTCAATTTATTCAACGTACTCCGATTCCTGAAAACAATATTTTGAGTTTTACTTACCATTTTTTTTGAGCAGTCGTATTGCAACAAAACTTTTAAGATAATAATTATCTTCTTTTATATATTTTATTTATTTTTATTTTTTGATATTTTACTTCCTTTCTATTTGTTATGTTGTCATGTGTACGCATTTCTATGTATTTTATAATTGATGACTCTGAAAAAAGAATGATTCATTAAGATTTCATCCGTCGTAAGCACGAAGCTTTTTAATGAGCTTTTTTCTAATAAAAATCACATAAGATAAATTATTGTGCAAAAATAAACCCATACTTACTTGGATTAACCAACATTTTGTTAAATTTGCCCGGGCTACTCTATCCGTGAAGAGTTGGCCCGCATCTCCCTTCTACTGCCCTCTCTTTCCTTCAAACATTCTTATAACGTGTTCAACTCACTCGCATTAAAGGTCCTCATGGCGAAGGTCATCCTCTTGCTCTTCATAGTTTATCACCTGCAAAGAAATCATCAACAAACCTACTCACCAATTCCACCTCCCCAGTTGCAATACTTTGATTTGCCACTTCAACATTAGCTAAATAGTGTAATTTTCACCTTTCACATCCTCTCTCAACAACACAAACTCAACAAATCGACCGCTCTCGTTCAAATCCTGACTTCAAATGACAGACGTAAACAAACCCAAGTTCATCTTTTAAATATTCAGCCAATTGTTAATTATATTCAACCAATAAAATTTTTGATTTTCCTAAAACCAAAGCTAACAGTCGAGCACGTCCATTCGAGTTCGGGAAATCTGTTAGCTTTTTGCCTTTAGCATTTTCAACAAACAGGTTATTAAATTATTACTGAATTTTGGTTAATTTAACTGAAAATTGGCAGTGACAAGTACGTTTTTGTTAAAATTTACGAAAGTAAAATCAACAATTTTAATTGTTAAAATTTCTGGGCACAGTCTCTCCGTACATAATTTATTATTTAAATACTCCTGTAATTATTCTTGAAGTATCATGACGTCTTTCTTTGGTAAAACAGTATTTTTTAACTTGCATGTTTAAAAATAAATGATTATGAGTAATTTGATCAAAATTTTGTGTTCTAAGAAATTCTGTTGATTCTTTAAAATTATTCAGATTTTTGAAGGCATTTGTGACGCAAATTAAAAATCCAGTTGTGAAAATGCTGTGGTCCGGCCTCTGATATGCGCGTAACTTTTTTTTTCATTTCAACACAAACATTATTAAAAGGGAGCAAAAGAGGGGGCAACACGGGTTCCAGCTTAACAAGAACCGGAGATCCACTATGTGCGCTTTTTGGTCCACGGGTCCTTCTATGTTACATTAGGGGAGAGCAGTCAATTTATTGAATTTTCAACAGACTATGTTTCACCTCTTTTAAATAACTTTGAGATTTCGAAACAAGAATCAAAAACTGACTTACATTTTTGATTTGGTCTTAAATTTACTGGGCAAATCCCCCCTAATTTTCCCGTTGACTCACCGAGGGAGCGCAGGGCAGCCATAATTAAAATTGAAACGTCCGAGGGAAAATTAGAGAGATAATACGAAAGTGAATTTCCGCGGGGGGTTTGCCAGGAAATGAAAATTTAAGTGCAACCATAAAACCACCCAATAACCTCGGCTAAAAGTTACAACGCGGCATTCACAGATCATCCGCGGCGCCAATTTCGCCCCTCGGTTAATGAATTGTCCTTGTCTGCCTCTGAGGAAGAGTGGCGGAATGTCCTCGCCGACGCAATTTGTCGAGCTGTTATCACAAGCTCGAGTGTTGCCGCACCAGGAAAATTCATTTTGGGAAATATATATATTTTTATGCTTTATTAGGGGTTTCACCCCTGCTTAGGGTTCACCAACTGGCTGGCTGGCTGGATTTAGAGTTCATTTCCATTCTAATTTGGGAATCATCTTTATTACCAGCACGTACTGATAAGCATCGCGGTCTCGCGGTTTATGAGTCATTGGGAAATGACGGGGGATTGGAGGAATGAGCGCGCGACTGTGGTTTCTGGAGGGCTTCCTTATCACCTAAATTGTTTGTTGAAGGGATTTGGTTTGTTATGCTTAGGTAAAACATGATAAAAATTATGTTTTTTATTTAATCACAATCGTTATCGCATTGAAAAAATAATTCTCATTTTGATTATTTTGAAACATGTTGAAATAAACTAAAGCAAAAGCAAAAGCAAAAGCAAAAGCAAAAGCAAAAGCAAAAGCAAAAGCAAAAGCAAAAGCAAAAGCAAAAGCAAAAGCAAAAGCAAAAGCAAAAGCAAAAGCAAAAGCAAAAGCAAAAGCAAAAGCAAAAGCAAAAGCAAAAGCAAAAGCAAAAGCAAAAGCAAAAGCAAAAGCAAAAGCAAAAGCAAAAGCAAAAGCAAAAGCAAAAGCAAAAGCAAAAGCAAAAGCAAAAGCAAAAGCAAAAGCAAAAGCAAAAGCAAAAGCAAAAGCAAAAGCAAAAGCAAAAGCAAAAGCAAAAGCAAAAGCAAAAAGCAAAAGCAAAAGCAAAAAGCAAAAGCAAAAGCAAAAGCAAAAGCAAAAGCAAAAGCAAAAGCAAAAGCAAAAGCAAAAGCAAAAGCAAAAGCAAAAGCAAAAGCAAAAGCAAAAGCAAAAGCAAAAGCAAAAGCAAAAGCAAAAGCAAAAGCAAAAGCAAAAGCAAAAGCAAAAGCAAAAGCAAAAGCAAAAGCAAAAGCAAAAGCAAAAGCAAAAGCAAAAGCAAAAGCAAAAGCAAAAGCAAAAGCAAAAGCAAAAGCAAAAGCAAAAGCAAAAGCAAAAGCAAAAGCAAAAGCAAAAGCAAAAGCAAAAGCAAAAGCAAAAGCAAAAGCAAAAGCAAAAGCAAAAGCAAAAGCAACATGGAAAAAAAAAATATTAAAAACTTCAAAAACATAATTGAACCACAGCGGGTTAAGAAATATTGCCAGTCTACAAATCTAAGTCAGAAATCAAATAATCGTCGCAATGCTCCACCATCTGGTAATTTCAATGTTTAATTTCCCTAAATTACTGCTGTAGAAGACAAGTAGCTTAGAAAAAACTCAATTTATGGGACTGAGACTCCCATCTAGCTAAAAAATAGATACATCCAACGCCCCCTCACCTTACTGAAAACACTTGCTCTTGGAAGATAAAACTTTCCCTCTAACAATGAGAAAGGTTTTATTCTGTTTTTGAAAAATGTCCTGGCACCGTCCCCGGGAACCGACCGGCTTTTTTTTTCCTCCAAGGGACCCATTTTTCCCGTTTTGCTGCAGCAGTTGCCTTGACCAAGATAAGCAAAGATTTCAATTAATCAAATCTTTTCCTTTTCCCCCCACAGATGGTTTCTCGTCTACAGAATGAATGAAAGAATAATAGCGGAATGAAATGTTTCTTATGTAAATTAGGGGGAGCTCCCTATTTTCCATATCTGGTGTGCCTTTCTTTTCGCGAACCGTTCTAGTGTTTTTTTTTTAAGTCGAGCCAAATGGTCTAAAGAAAAGCTAAGTCCCTTTCACATGAAAAAAAAAGAAAAATGATTTTAAAAAATCCACTTTGAACAAAAAAAACACCTCTGTGATGAGAAATGAGGCTTCGATAAGAAAAGAAAGGAAAAAAAAAACTGGAAAGGATGACGAAATAGAAAGAGTAACTTTTGAACAAGGGAGGCCACTCTCCGAGCAGCTAAGAATGAATAAATAAATATGCGACTAAAAATGAAAACTCGGAAAATCATCTACATTGCCAGGAGTCATCTCGCTCCCTGGCACGGGGCGAGAAAAAAAAAACAAGTCAAGCTTGGTGAGAGCATAGAGACAATAATGTGGCACGTGGCGCAAACCGCCGAAGACGTACAGCATCCGATGCCCTGGCGGACGGACGGAGGAGTCCTGCAGGCGAAGCTACCTCTGGATATTGGACTGTATCAGTCCATGCCTAGGTACGGATTTTTTTTACGATATGATTATACGAAATTTGGTTTTATGAAAAGCTTGATAATCATAATCCTATCTGATAAGGATTTGAATAATGAAAAAATATTTGCTCAAAACTTCATGTGTCTGGTAGGTAAATTTGTAAAATTCTAGATGAAACCCCCTGGCTCGATGCCTAAGCCAAAATTAACTAAACTGAATTTCTCAAGTAAGTATTCCTTTTACCTTTTTTTACGCAATGTGGATTGGACAATCACAAAAAAAAACAAAGAATGTTTTCTGCTCACTCCTGATGTAAATTTCCATTGGCATGAGCATAGAGCGTTCAATTTCCCGGGGTTACAAAATTCCCGGGAAACGGGAAATTTCCAACAAAATCCCCGGGAAATCTCGGAAATTTCCGGGAAATTGAAAATTTATTGAAATTTATTTTGATTTTGCTTCTGATTATTATTTTACAAGAAAATTATATAGAACAGCAACTGTAATGGTCAAAATCAGTGTGAAGATCTATTAATGGCTTGACTGCTTGTTAAAAATCATATAACTTTAAGAAAATAAATAAATTTTAATATACTGTCTTTCAAATCGTACCAAATCAAAAAAAATCTTATTTTTTGTTGAGAGGCATTTTTTTTAAATCAAAATATTTAAACAGTGAGTAAAACTCATGCTCCACAACCATAAAATTGCCTTTAAATTGGTCTATGCGACCAATTCGAGAGAATATCTTTAAGAAAAACATGCAGAAATTATATTTTTCATGGCAAGTAACTTTTTCCACAACAAGTCTTACTGGTTTTAGCTTATGATCAAATAGATAATCATTTAATTTACCTTAAAAATCGAACTTCTCGTGCTTTTTTACACGAAACACTATTTCATGAAATCACAACTGAAATTTGTCAATATTAGAAGCGAGTTTTTGAAATATGTTTGCATTCTTTGGGCACCTTTTATGTGATACGAAGTTGTTCTTTAATGATTTTTTGATAGTTTCATTTATGGTACGGTTTTGGTGACACGGTATTCAGCCTTATAAATGACTTAGCTTAAATTAATTTTCATAGTGCAAAAAGTGGTTTAAATTTAACGATACATGTTTTCATGTTTAACCCTCGTATGCCCTTGGCTAACTCCATTGTTTCAAGCTGTAATTTCCCGAATATTATTAAACAATTTGATCATGGTAAATTAAAAATGTTAGAAAATCTCAATTTTGATCTTGGCCGGAAGGTGTTTTTATCTTGTTTTCAAATGATGCAACACCAATTTTCGTTGGAAAGAATTAGCAAAAGCAATAGTTTATTGTTATTCCATTATATAGTTATTTTTGCTGCCCAACAAACAAGCAAGAAATATTCTCAGTTGTGATTGCTTCAGAAATAAATATTACCTGAAATAATCCTTGACATGAGACTATCAGACGAGTTGATTAGTTCAACATGATCAGTAGATTAAAAATGAATAAAATCTAGTTGGGTTCTCTCATATTTTTTTTTTTGTAAATTATCAAAACATTGGTGCCAAAAAGTTAAAATAAAATGTATACTTCCGGTTGAATTTCAGGGATGCCAGGGAAATTTACAAATTTCCCGGAAAACGGGAAATATTTATTTTTGGGAAATTCCGGGAAGGGAGCACGATAATTTGTTTTTTTATTTTTCAAAACATATCATTTTTTTCAATTTCAGCAAATTTTATAAAGGCAACCCAGCCAAAAAAAAATTCGAAAAAAATGACAAAACTTAACCACAATTTTCGTTTTTAATTTGTAATGATTGGACTGCTGGTATGTGTTGTTCTTATTTTGTAATTAATAGTATTTTGCATTGCATTTGCCTACATTAAAAAACAACTTTTTTCTAATGTCTGGAGTAGATAAATCACATGGAAATGTAGTAAATGTTTAGTTTGAATTTAATGTTATCTGCCAACTCATGTGTAAATTTGCAATTTTTCTTATTATTTTATCATAATTTCATTCAACTAACATTTAATCAACATTATTTATCATGTTCATAATACCTTTAAGGCCTTTTTCCTTTTTTTCCGTGTAGACCTCTATTTTAAACTGACGCTCATTTGCTAGTGTCCAGTGAGTGATTCGAGTTTACTCATCGTCGAATGAATCTTTGGCGACTGGAGCGCGCAACTATTCGCGAGCGAACACGACTCGCTAACTTCAGTCTTGAAAAGTTAAAAATTCTAAAAATTTGGTGTCTTTAGGAAAGTATTTCCAAATTTAATGAAAATGAATAAAAACTGAAACAGTTGGTTTTCTCCATTAATTTTGGCGATTTTTTCCATTCAAACTTTAAGGGCTTAGAGGGAGAGGTTCCCGTGGTCAGAATGAGCTCAAATTTGGAATTTAGCCTCGTGATCAAAACATCTTGAACAAAAAAAAAATGCTCCTGTTGAACTGTTGAAAATTATGCATTCATCACTTCAAACAATCATTTGGAGTTTTGGCCACCTGCTTGTATGGAAACTGTCCATAGTGCATTGTGAAGAACAGTTTACTGAACAAGTTCCATAAAAAATAGTATCAGTGTTGGTTTAATATAAGCAGATATATGCTTGATTCCGTTTGATAAAATGCGACTTTCTCCAAAATTACTGAATATAATTCTCTTTCACATGATGAACACTGCATACTAAGATTTCTTTTCCTAATAAAAGGAACATGAACATCACTAAAATTATTGAATAGCTTTTTACTGTTTTTTTTATGTATGTTTGTGTCCGGGCAATATGTTGCTATGTTATTGCGACAAATAGTACAGAGAAAATCTTTTTATTCGATCGTCTTGATTCTGCCAGCTTTGATTTTGGGGTAATTTCACCGAAAGTTAGAAATCTGGTAAAATTGGTTCAGAAAGGTTTTAAATTGGTGATCAAATATGCAGTTCAGAGTCTCTTAAGCCAAAATTATAAGAAACTAGGTGAACCCGGCAAACTTCGTCTTGCCCTTTTTTTCATTTTACTTGAACTTTATCTTCTCAAATTTTTTTAATTCTTTATCTTATTTTTTTTTTGCATTTTTACCTACTATCTTTCATGGTTGCCTCTGCGTTTTTTTGCCTTCTTCACTGTTGTTGTGAACTTATTATTTTCACTTTTTAAACATATTAAATCAAACTCTGAGTAAATTTCTTTGCGTTCACGGAGAGACCGGCCAGGGCAAATCTAAGAAAATCTTGGTTAATTTAACTAAAAGTATGGGTTAATTTTTTACACAGCTTTTTTTCAACAATCGATTGTTGATTTTGTTAACCCAAAATTGCTGACCACCAGTTACTAAAAGTAACTAAAAAAATAGTTGGAATTGCCATTTTCGTTGGCTAAATGGCCGAAAAAAATTCTAGCAGTCGACTGCTAGAATATTTTTTTCAGAAAATTAACTATTTTTTTTTGTTTTCAGCTGAAATATTGTGGAATATTCTGTAAAAAACAGGCTGGACCATACTTTTCAACTATTTTTCAACAATTTTTTTCGTTGTATTAACTGAAATATTTTTGCATGCTGAAAATTATTAGTGGATTATAACAAAACATTTCTTAATTAAACATAATTTATGTTAGTGTCGATATATATTTTCTTTAATAATCTAACGATACAGGCCGGGTTGAATTTCTAGCTATATTTTTGACTAATGTCTTACTTAAATACATAAAAATATTCGTACATGTAGTCAATAATTAGCTATTGTTAGCAATATTTTTATTGAATTTGAAGTATTTTTTTAATAATGCCTCACAAATTAATGCTGGGTGTTTTTATATTCGCATTTATTCTGCCTAAAATTTTAACTTTTTGTACTAATTAGTTTTTTTTTTGCATGAAGTTATTAAATTACTGTTAAAAAGCATAAAAACAAAACTTTTTATAAACTGTTATTATAAAACATGTAAATCTAAAAAAATAATAATAAAACATATTACAAATTTTGTTAAACATATTTAAAAAAGATGTTTAATTTCTCGTGAATTCCTTAAAAATATAAACCGAGCAAAATTTTCACCAAGTTAAGTTATTATGTTGTATAAAATTAAGTGTTGTATTCACTTACCATCACTGTGCAATCATCCGATAAGTCATCATCATCTACAACGGTCTCAGGTTTAGTTATTTTTCTTGTGGTTGGACACATAATTTACACCAAAGTGAACCTTTTGCTGCAAATAGACATATAACATTTATTAGTAATTTAATACAAAATTCTTAATTTTGGCTATAAACTGAAAAAAGGATCGTACATAAATGTAATTATGATGCGGAAAGAAGAAATATCAATAATGCTACTTACCAAGCATGCATTAAATTTATTCAACGTACTCCGATTCCTGAAAACAATATTTAGAGTTTTACTTACTAGTTTATTTAACAGTCTTCTATTAACAGCATTTTTAAAATATTTCTATCTTCTTTTGTATATCTTTTATAAATTTTATTTTTTAGACATTTCCCATCATCTAATTTTTATTTTGATATTATGTGTACGCATTTCCATGTATTTTATGGTTGATGATTCTGAAAAAATAATGGTTCATTAAATTTGTATCCATCGTAAGCACGAAGGTTTTTCATTATTCAGTTTTCTAATTAAAATCACAAAAGATAAATTGTTATGTAAAAATAAATCCATACTTACTTAGATTAACCAACCTTTTGTTAAATTTGCCCGTGCAAGTATTGTCGTGCAAGAGTTCGCCCGCCTCTTCCTTTCACTGCCCTTCCCTTTCCTTAAAACATTGTCATAAAGTCCCCTCGCATCAGAGGTCCTCATTGCGAATGTCCTCGTCTTGTTCTTCATAGTTTATAACCTGCAAAGAAATCATCAACAAACTTACTCACCAATTGCACCTCCACAGTTGCAACAGTGTTCACTTCGATTTGCACTTCAACATTAGCCAAATAGTGTGATTTTCACCTTTCACATCCGCTCACTCCACAATTAACAACACAAACTCAACAAATCGACCGCTCTTGTTCGAATCCTGACTTCAAATGACAAACGTAAACAAACTCAAGTTCATCTTTTAAATATTTAACCAATTGATATTTACATTTAACCAAAAAAAATCTTGATTTTTCTAAAACCAAAGCTAACAGTCGAGCACGTTCATTCGAGTTCGGGAAATCTGTTAGCTTTTTGCCTTTAGCATTTTCAACAAACAGGTTATTAAATTATTACCTAATTTTGGTTGATTTAACTGAAAATTGGCCGTAACAAGTACACTTTTGTTGAAATTTACGAAAGTAAAATCAACAATTTTAATTGTTAAAATTTCTGGGCACAGTCTCTCCGTGTTTATTTAGGGACTGATTTTGAAATTTAAATGTCACTCACAGGCTGAATTTTGTTTTTCGCGATCGGTTTCTTTCAAGCTGTCTTGAGGTACCATTTTTATTTTGCTTTTGTGTTGTTCTTCAATGGTTACGTTCTCAATTAATATTGTAGGATGCTTAAAAGGTTTATTTACGGATAGTTTCAAATGTTCCCAGTCAGATTTCTTAATACCTCGCCTTGACTGCGCAACTCAATCTTGTTGCTTGATTTTCGGCCATGTGGCAGCACCGAACTTCAAAGTGCCTTTGCTTATTTTCCTGCAAGAAATGTAAAGTGCCAAACTCTTTTTGCCTTCCTCACCTCACTGAGGCAAGGCTATAAAATCACTAAAAAATTGAACTTTTTAAATAAGCCTCCCAGATATACCTTTACGTATACATATCGACTCAGAATCAAATTCTGAGCAAATGTCTGTGCGTGTGGATGGACGTAGAATTTTTTTTCTCACTCACTTTTCTCGGAACTGGCTCGACCGATTTTGTCCGGATCTATGTTTTTGGATTTGCCTTCAGGTTCTTTAAGTCTTTTTTAAATTTCATCCGGCTTGGTGCAGTACTTTAAAAGATATGTTCGAAAAACTGTTTTGGTTGATACTAAAAAGGGTCATTATTTACATAATTTGAAAGCTCCGGCGGATAGCTGTCGGAACTTTACGCTCAGTGCACGCACACAAACACTGCAGTGCTTTCAAATGGTTCATTCAATTTATCATACCTAGATGGCAGCACTCAGATGTATAGTGTCTTTACTAAGTAAGCGTTAGCCAAAGCTTTCGTAGTGTGTGGTTGCAAGGCTTTTAGGAGGAAGGCAGCAACCACCTTCCGGTGGATTAAGTAACGTTTTTTTTTAATAATTTCACCAATATTTAAGTGATTGATAAGTTCCTTCTTAATTTTTTTTTTTTGACATGGGTTTACATTTTTCAAGATGCCCTTTTTAGTGATATATCAATCACCCACTTCCTTCTGAGTTCGTTAAAAATTGGGTGTTTGTCAATTGCATTAACCGGTTCCTTCCCTTTTATCCTTAGCATATTTTGCAATCATCTGCATAATTGGTCCCAGCAATATCAAAGGGCGTCTCGGGCGCGAGGTGCGACGCATTTTTTTGCCGAGGACGATTTTTTGAAAAAATGCCAAAATTTTGGCCACAATTATGCAGATGATTGCAAAATTTGCTAAAGAAAGGGTGCTCCAAACTTCAATGTTATATATATACCAAAAGATGCGCAAGGATCTGACCTACTCGCCAGTTATGTTGAAAATAAACGTTTCAGTGGCCAAAGTGCCTCAAAAATTTACACATTTGAAAAAATCTTTTTTCACGGGTTAAATCCTTTTTAAAATTCTAATGCAAAGCGCCAGCTCCTGTTTCGTCTAATCAAGCTCATATTTGGGATTTGAGCTCAGTATGCCTTCCGGAAAAAAACCTCTGAATGCCCGCCAAAAAGTCATACCACTTTAACACTTTTATTCTTATTTTCTTTTTTTTTCAGCAAACTTCGTCCTGCCATTTTTTGGCGTTTTGTTTGAAAAATGTCCACTTTGATCTTTGAACATCTGTTGTTCAAGATGTTTGTGATTTTGTTTTGAAGCATTATATTTGTCTATCTATATTTTCTTTTTCTCATACCGAATTAGGTATATTTTTCACTCTTCCCCTCGTGGTTTATGTTTTTTTTTTTTATTTGAGATTCATATGCTTGTCATTCTCTTCTTTTTTGTGATAACTATCCCAAGAGTTGTGGTACCTTATGTTTGGATTTTTACTTTTTTCTTTCAATAAGCAGTTTTGCATGTTTTACCCTTTTTTGTTTTTTTTATAGTAAGTTTTTTTGTTCACTTTTTTGTTTTATCTTCACTCCTTTTGACTACTATTTTGTAAACTATAGGATTCTCGTCAAATAAGCAACATAATGAGTTCAGTCACGGGTTAAAAACTGCAATTTTTTGTTTTCGTGTCAGCTCTTTTTTATATTTTTAATCTTTTTTCTTTGCTTCATGTTGTGTCCTATTCATGTTTTTTCTCCTTTTTTCTGTTTTGTTCAACATTAAACCAATCACAATATTACATATCTCATTTGGTTTTTCGTTAGACCTCTCACTTCCCTTCTCAAATAGTCAAATAGTCCATTGAAAAGTCTTGTTTTATGGTCTGTTTTTTTTTTATTTCTATTGAGATATTTTTTTAATTGTTCATTTACCGAACAGATCCATATACTTTTTTCCTACATTTTTTGTTTCCAAAGTTTTAAAGGTACGTACTTGTGTGTTACAACTTCACGGAGTACCGTTCTTATTTTTTGTTTTGCTTCTTATGTACGTTTTGTTTCCTCATTTGCTTTTCTGCAATCTTTTTAATCTTTCATTTAAAAATCTTCAAAAAAGTATTTTTTTTTCAGCCTGGGTGCTCTGAAAAATGTAGGTTTGGAATCATGTTTTTTCTCCAGTGGGTAAACATTCATTGAGTTAATTTTGTTTTTTTTCTTTTTTTTCTCTGTTTTTTGTCTGGGTTTTTGTTTTCTAAAAACTAAAATAATAATTAGTCAATTGAAAATTATTCAACCCACCTGCCAAATATGTTTAGTTTCTCTACTGACCAAACAGCATTCCTTTTTAATGTTGATTATTAATTGACTTCCTCAAAACTGTTTGTTCCATCCGGTTCTACTTTAAACTTTTCCGTTTTGACGTTTTGTTTTTTTTGTTTGAATATTTATCTTGACGCCTCCTATGATCAAAATTTAGTTTTTCGTTTCATTCCCCATACAAACGGCGATGTTCCGGAATCGGTTCCAGAGTGGCCAAAGTGTCAACTCATTAGCGTAAAAACCTTCCTTGGGCTAACACGAACCTAACGCAACAAAAAGCGCCTCGATCCGACGTTCCGTTTTCAACTGATTCGCGTTCGAACAAAACCATCGAAATTTTTTATATATATAGAGAAGAAGATAGATTTAGTGCATATTTACATGAATCCATCGTTTTTCAGCGATTTATCTGAAGAGAGCAATTCTCTGAGATTTCGGTCATTCGATTTTTTTTGTATTTTTTAATCCGGCTGAAACTTTTTTGGTGCCTTCGGTATGCCCAAAGAAGCCATTTTGCATCGTTCATATAATTTTCCATACAAATTTGGCAGCTGTCCATACAAAAATGATATGTGAAAATTCAAAAATCTGTATCATTTGAAGGAATTTTCTGATCGATTTGGTGTCTTCGACAAAGTTGTAGGTATGACTATGGACGACACTGAAAAAAATGATACACGGTAAAAAAAAAATTGGTGATTTTTAATTTCACTTTTTGTCACTAAAACTTGATTTGCAAAAAAATACCATTTTTTTTTTTTATATGTTTTAGAGGACATCAAATGAACAACCCACCATTTTCGAATGTCGATATCTTAGCAACTAATGGTCCGATTTACAATGTTAAAATGTGAAACATTCGTGAAATTTTCCGATCTTTTCGAAAACAAAATTTTCAAAAATTTTAAATTAAGACTAACATTTCAAAAAGGCGTAATATTGAATGTTTGGTCCGTTTGAAATGTTAGTATTGATTAAAAATTTTGAAAATATAGTTTTCGAAAAGATCGGAAAATTTCACGAATGTTTCATATTTTAACATTGAAAATCGGACCATTAGTTTCTGAGATATCGACATTAGAAAATGGTGGGTTGTTTGGGTGAGACTTAGAAAACATCAATTTTCCTGTATTTTAACCTTTGCATGGCAATATCTCAGCAACTAAGGGTCGTATCAACAAAGTTCAAAAATGCAAAATATAGAGAATTTTCTCAGCTTTTCAAAAATATTTTTTTCAAAAGTGGGCAAACATGGGCACTAATTTAAAAAAATGAAAAACTGCGACTACTTTCAAAAAAGTTACCTTAAAATGGCTTTAACTTGAAAACGGTGCACTTTATCAAAAATTCACTAAAGTATTTTTTGATTGCAATTTGATTTTTCATCGAAAACTGAAGTTGAAAAATTTTTGCGACCAATATTTCGATTTTTTGAAAAAATCTGAATTGATTCAAAAAATCATAACTCGGTCAAAGATTTTTTTGCCCATTTTGGAAATTTCTGAAAAGTTGGCATTTGATGTCCTTTAAAACATATAAAAAAAAAAAAAATAAAAAAAAAATAGAGGTTTTTGCAAATCAAGTTTTAGTGACAAAAAGTGGAATTAGAAAGCACAAATTTTTTACCGTGTATCATTTTTTTTTCAGTGTAGTCCATATCCATACCTACAACTTTGCCGAAGATACCAAATCGATCAAAAAATTCCATTTTGAATTTTCACATATCATTTTTGTATGGACAGCTGCCAAATTTGTATGGAAAATTATATGAACGAACTAATGATGCAAAATGGCTTCTTTGGGCATACCGAAGGCACTACAAAAGTTTCAGCCGGATTCAAAATTACAAAAATTAAAATTAAAGAAAAAATACCGATTCCGTAGAGAACTGCTCAAGATAAATCCGATAAAATCGAAAAAACGTCCAACAAAATTACTCTAGACCCCCCTTCTTTCATGGTGCCAAAAATCAAACTAACTTGTTCTACGAAACACATCGTGCTTCGTATATTTTTAAAAGAGCCTTACACGCAGAAAATGCATTTTAGAATAATTTCGGCTGTTTCGAATTCTATTTCCTGTCAAGTTCAGAGGTTTTTCCCGCTTGATTTTTGGACGATTTAGACGAAATTCTTGAAAAGATCTTTTTGAACCCTTTTCTTTGAATCACACGTAAGAATATTTTGGTAGCAGACTGCACCCGGGACCCGTGGTGTAGGGGTAAGCGTGGTTGCCTCTCACCCAGTCTGCCTGAGGTCGATCCCAGCAGGTCTTGGTGACATTTTTCGAGTCGAGATTGGACTGATCACGTCTTCTGTCGGATGGGGAGGTAAATGTTGGTCCCGGTCTAACTTTGAGGTTAGGTCGTTAGCTCAGTCCAGGTGAAGGAGTCATCTCCCTGGGTCCTGCCACGGTGGAGTCGCTGTAGACAGTTGGACTAACAATCCAAAGGTCGTCAGGAGCATTTCCATTCGAGCAGTTTTTGCTTTTTTCTACAATGTATTTCTTATGGAGCGAACTGTCAAAAACACCTTGTTTCGAGTAGGAATCTCGCAATCGAGAACGCCAAGGTAATGATGTAGATAAAAACAATTTATTTATTTATTTATTTATTTTTATTACAATTTTTTAAACATTTTGGTGTGTGTGTGTGTGTATGTGTGTGTTGAAATGCAATCCTTAAGAAGTGTTTTAAAATTCCGTCAACTTCGGTGGAACTCACGCTCGACATCCCCCCAAATGAAGAGTAGTGAAGGGATATGGCCCTAACGCTGAGCGACCGGTGTGATGGAAATGAAATGTAAATTTTTCATCCGTCATGAAATAAACATTTCTTTTCATTTTTATACATTTTTTGCTGCGCCTCCATCTTACCCAGTCACGTTTCAGGTTGCTGTTGCTCAATGGCGTGAACGGCAATCCTTCAGTGATTTGCTTCCAGGTCACAGCAACGCCACCAACAAAAAAGTGAAAAAAGTGCAAGAATCTGAGGGCAAATCCCTTCGCGTCACAAAAGGCTGACAGCTCTCAGCGAAGCCGATTGGTGACGATTCTGTCACGGGAACACGCCGAGTCACGGTGGCGCGTGGGAGTGATGAGAATTCTCATTTTGTTGATGTTTTGGATTGCTGCAAGGAATATGCTGAAATAGTCGGTTTGCCATCCTTTGGCATGATTGTGAAAAAGTGATGCTAATATGGATTCTATGGCTGCATATTTAGTAGTCGAATTAGTTTAGCTTAATTCCTACGGTTTGGAAGGAAATTCAAGCTTTGGTAAATATTGCTTAACTGAACAATTATTCTTGGGTACTTTAACTAATTGAAAACTTTCCATACTTATTAGCCATTGCACGCAACACAATTTTTGAAAACTTGTGAAGAAAACAAATGTTCAAAGGTATTGATGTCAAATATTGTGGCAAATTATAGAACAACCTGTTTACAAACAATTGTATAGTTGCCTCACTCATCTTTATTCAACACTTTATATCACAATTTTACGACCTATCAACAAGGCAAATCTACTTTTCATCCTATCCTTAATGCATGCAAATGAAATTGAAGCTGAACCACAATTGGCACTGAATAAAACCTTCCAGACCAGCCATTGTACCTCACCATGAAGCAATTGGATTTACATAGCCAAACCATAATTTGAATAAATTTCTCGTTTCGTGAAATCTATTTGTTCAACCATCAGTCCGGCTGGCCGACCTTTGGTTTTGCCGCGTGACCGACAACAATCCGACACAGTTTGCCAAACAACCAGGCAAAGTTTTGCCCGTCCTGACGGGCGGGGTTTGGGATTTCGCAATCAAACAAAAAAAAAAAAAAAAGAAATGGTGGAAAACCTCTTTCAACAAGCTATTTACTTTCAAATTGCGGGTGGTGGTTTCGGTGCGAAAAATTCATGGGAAAATAACTGGTAGAAATAGGTTGCGTTTTTTCTGTTATTTTTTTTTTTGTGAAATTCAAAATGAAAAAGATGTGAATGGCATTTAATGCATTTGTAACTGATATGTAACTGATGATTGACCTGATACCTATACAAAGTAAGATATGAACTATTTTTAACTTTTTTAGCATAAAGGATAATGCGTTATAAATTTATCTGCGTCAAACTAGCCCAAAATGACAAGAATAGTTTTAAAAAAAACGTGGTGTATAATGTAAAAATAATATTCTGAATATTTATTGCTTATTGCGAGATAAAAGCACGTTTCTCCATTGCTGTGACTGACAGGAGATTATAGCTGCCAAACTTCCACGGTGTAAAAATCTGCAAGTTGAACTGAAATTCTTTGATGATTTGGCTGTCAACTTGAACATTTTCCAAAAATTTAGCTGAAAACTCATGGCAACCTTAAACAACAGCCAACAATTTGTTCAGCGGTTGTAATGCGGTTGCCACGCAACCATTTTCTTGCGGTCGTATCAACGCGCATGAACTCTAATTATTGCAGCAATAGCATGAACAAAAACAAAAACAAAAACAAAAACAAAAACAAAAACAAAAACAAAAACAAAAACAAAAACAAAAACAAAAACAAAAACAAAAACAAAAACAAAAACAAAAACAAAAACAAAAACAAAAACAAAAACAAAAACAAAAACAAAAACAAAAACAAAAACAAAAACAAAAACAAAAACAAAAACAAAAACAAAAACAAAAACAAAAACAAAAACAAAAACAAAAACAAAAACAAAAACAAAAACAAAAACAAAAACAAAAACAAAAACAAAAACAAAAACAAAAACAAAAACAAAAACAAAAACAAAAACAAAAACAAAAACAAAAACAAAAACAAAAACAAAAACAAAAACAAAAACAAAAACAAAAACAAAAACAAAAACAAAAACAAAAACAAAAACAAAACAAAAACAAAAACAAAAACAAAAACAAAAACAAAAACAAAAACAAAAACAAATACAAAAACAAAAACAAAAACAAAAAAAAAAAAAAAAACAAAAACAAAAACAAAAACAAAAACAAAAACAAAAACAAAAACAAAAACAAAAACAAAAACAAAAACAAAAACAAAAACAAAAACAAAAACAAAAACAAAAACAAAAACAAAAACAAAAACAAAAACAAAAACAAAAACAAAACAAAAACAAAAACAAAAACAAAAACAAAAACAAAAACAAAAACAAAAACAAAAACAAAAACAAAAACAAAACAAAAACAAAAACAAAAACAAAAACAAAAACAAAAACAAAAACAAAAACAAAAACAAAAACAAAAACAAAAACAAAAACAAAAACAAAAACAAAACAAAAACAAAAACAAAAACAAAAACAAAAACAAAAACAAAAACAAAAACAAAAACAAAAACAAAAACAAAAACAAAAACAAAAACAAAAACAAAAACAAAAACAAAAACAAAAACAAAAACAAAAACAAAAACAAAAACAAAAACAAAAACAAAAACAAAAACAAAAACAAAAACAAAAACAAAAACAAAAACAAAAACAAAAACAAAAACAAAAACAAAAACAAAAACAAAAACAAAAACAAAAACAAAAACAAAAACAAAAACAAAAACAAAAACAAAAACAAAAACAAAAACAAAAACAAAAACAAAAACAAAAACAAAAACAAAAACAAAAACAAAAACAAAAACAAAAACAAAAACAAAAACAAAAACAAAAACAAAAACAAAAACAAAAACAAAAACAAAAACAAAAACAAAAACAAAAACAAAAACAAAAACAAAAACAAAAACAAAAACAAAAACAAAAACAAAAACAAAAACAAAATTAAAAAATTACAATGAAAATATAAGTCTAATTTACTTCAATTTTCTGCAATAATAATTATATCAAGCATGTTTTGAGTCATTTGAAAATATTTTAAATTTTTCAGAGTACAGGACATAAAAGTTTAAAAATATTTGCAACGGCCTTATTCAAAAGAATAAAAAATTGTTGAAATCCAAAACACGCAGAAATACTTAAATGAAAAGAGAAGCAAGTTTTCATTCCTAACCTTAAAATTATGCCTAATTGTATTTTACAACAAAAATCTGAAACTACATAAATGTGGCAATGAGATCGATTTTTGTGTAATAGATTTTGGTTATATCCAAAAAGTTTCAAAAAAAAAAAAAAAAAACAGAGGGAATGACACCACTTCATTGCCGTCATGCTAACTTGTCGTACGTGCATTTTGGGCCAAATTGGGTTAAGAACGCCATTTTGTACAGCTAACAATGTCTTACCTTTTGACCTTCACAGAGCCCCAAAATTCGATTTCAACATGAAAGATCTTTCAATCATGTCGTGCTATCTTGTCACTCCCTGAAAATTGATGTAAATGCGACAACTAGTCAAAGGGATTTCAGGTCAGCACGCGTTTGACGCACGTACAAGCCCGACTACCGTGAACATTTGTAATTATAACTCGGGACTTCAGCAACCAACTTCAACCAAACTTCGGGACAATGCACAAAATGATCAGCCAAAAAAAACTTGTTTGTTATTGTTTACATTGCGTGCTCTAGTTTTGTTTATTTAAGGTCAAACATTAAAAAGCTTTTTTTTTTCGAAGCGTTAAAAAGTGACGTACGGCATGATAGCACGACGGCGTCGACTTGATGGTTTCTATTAAAAGTCTGCGCCCGAAGAGCCGCGAGCAAATTACATTTTCACACGTGGTGGTAATTAAAAGCAAATCAATTTTGCCGGCAAAATTTTGCGGCACCCAGATACAAACAAACACCCATGATTATTCCGCGGTACCATTACTGTTAGTGTGTGTGTGTGTTTTTTTTTCTCCATTATTTTTTGGTATTTTCTCCCCCTCGGTGCCATTTCGACGTAATTGTGCAAGCTTGTCGTACGTCGCTTTTTGACGTACGCAACGTTCCGAAGTTTGGTTGAACTTGGTTGTAAACAGTAGTTGGGCATTCACGTGTGACAAAGCGTCCTCGACTAAAATTTCCTTGGGCAAGTTGTCGCACTTGCACGGGTGTGCCAACAAAGCAAAATCTGAAGTTTTTACGGGTATGATGAAAGTCTCAGGAGTGAACTCGAATTTTGGGGATCTGTGTAGGTCAAAAGGTGATATGTTGGAAGATGCACAAAATGGCGTCCTCAACTACTAAATTTGGCCCATAATGCACGCGCGACAAGATTGCACATTCACGACGATTTGTGTCGGCGCGCTCGGCTGTCATCGCAGCACACTGACACTGTTTTGCTTTCTGCAGAGTTTTTGTTTGCTTTTAATTAATTGGAAATCTGTTTTTCGGCGCGCAAATTGGGCGCTGCGCTTGTCACGGGCACGAAATTACACGCAGAGAGGAATGATTTTTTTTCCTTCGTTTATCAAGTTCGAAATATCTGGGTTTTTTTTTTCAGGGAAAAATGACGGAGATGTTTTTTGTTGAAAAATCGGGAAAGCAATTAAAATTAATAAAGAACTGTTTTGAAGTAATTTTCCTTATTTTGAAAAGAGATCAAATCTCAACAAGCGAACAGGCAGTTCATCATCACACTTGGCCCCGATAAATCAGTCCTGCCGGAAAACACAATCACGTGTCAATGGAGCGGAGATTTATCGCATTCGAAACAATCTGGACTGAACGGGGGCCAAAGGTTGCGGGGTAGGTCATCGATTCGATTTATCGTCCTTCCGTTGGCCAAAGTCGTCGTCCAGTCGGGGTAGATTTCGTCTCAAAGAGAATTACTGAACGGTGAGCTGGTGTTCGATCATACCTTGAGGAAGTTTATCGTAGACTGGGTCAAAAAAATCATAAGATTAACCAGAAAAATAAGTCGAGCTAAAAGTAACAGTACTGAAAAGTTCAACTTTTTAGCACTTGTATCTAAAAGTAATACTTTTTGATAAATTTTGTAGTTTGACACTTATCTTGACGACAAATAGCATTCAAGCGTAGAAACAAGCATCAGAGCTGTTTCTTTGACTGGTGATTGCTGAAGCAGAGGTAGGTTGATTTGTTGCCAACCCGATTTCTGTCGAGTGTCAATTTGGACAAACCACTTATATTTCAAAGTGCCAACAGATGCGGCTAATCTAGGCACATGCATCATCGATTATTGGTCTTCCTGAAGATTGATTGATGAATCTACAAGATCTTGTGTGGTTTAAATCTGCTTACATTTTTTTTTGTTTATTAGATTGAAAATTGTATTTTTTTTAATCATCAAGCAATCGCAAAACTATACCATTTCAAGCATCTTGTTAGAATTAATTCGAAAACCAACTGAAAATGACGTACGTCAGCACAGCTGGCACGTCATTAAAAACAGAACGCACTGCAGAACTAATATCATGTTTGCATTGAATTTGCACCAATTCTTGCCACAACATACATGCTCAGATATCTGCGGAGGATGTTCTTTCCCAAGCATGGTTCGTAGACTCCGCGCGAAGGATGATATCTTTTGCAGACGTATTTCCAGACAATTTCACCGTCTCATAATTACGAGTCCTTTTCCGCTCCTCACTCTACCCCAGAATTCAGCAGTCACAGTCTGTTGCAGACAACACATCAGCATACATACAATACACACATACATACAAATCTACACATGCCCCAGAACTAGTTATTATGTGCCCGGTTTCTCCTTCTTCTTCTCTTCGCATGGTCCTAGACAAGTCAGGCCACCCATCTCATACCATACCATGGGAAAAAAAACCTCAGTGAATCCTTGAGCCAAATGAGAGTAAAAGTGTTTCCTTCGTGTTTTTTTTTGCACTCTGTCACACGTGTTTCATCAGCATAACACATGTCTGACTCAAGGGGGAGGAAACTTCAAAAATATTAAGAACATTTTGGTAGAATAACGAAGTTTTAATATACTTTTTAATATATTAACGAAATGTCAACCATAAGTTCTCACCAACACTTGAAGCACCTTGATTTTGACAGTGCAAGCGGATTGTTGTTGTTTTCATTTATCAGCTGATTGAAATATTTATTTTTAAGCACAATTGAATAATAAAACAATTTTATAATCATAGACCGTTCGAGGGGCGGGTTGGGAGATGTTTCGTCTAGGCTAGATTTTCTGTCGCGATATTTGTGGACCTGATTTGGACCTCAACCTTGACCTCAACACATTATCGTGCTCGTTTGCCTTAGATGTCAGAAAACGTTGACTGGCTTCAACATCCGTCTCCAAATTGACCGTGTCTGGTGTAACATCTTCGGTAGGGACTCTTGACACATTAGCTGGCCACTTTTGTTTGGCTAGAGCTAGCCGCCGTGCCCGACCAGGCTCGATTGACGGAATTTCCACCGTCAGACAGGCACTTGCGTTGGCATGAAAACACTTCAGAAAATGTCACCCTCCTTCTCCTTCTACTACTGTTGCGCTCATGAGGCTGTTCCTTTGGCACTGACATTATAGCCGTTCGAGGTACGGTTGGCAGAAATTCCGTCATGCCGTTCTGGACAGAACCAGCTACAACGGAATCCATCTTCCGGCAATCGCATGTACTCCGGAGATGGCAAAGTTACAGCTTCCAGTTGGCGAGTTTGAACGATATGTGAGTATTTCCTGTTATATACTTGGAACAGAGTTCAAAGTTGGCCACATCCCGTTCTCGACGTGAAGAGCCTGGGTGGAAATCGGATGGGAACCTGGCTTGTGAGACAAGCCGCTTGCAAGCGGCAACGGTCGACCGACGACGGTCAACGGTAAACAAAAACAACAAGAAAAATCTGACTTTTCTTTACGTCAGTTATGACATTTCTATTAAAGGTGTATATATTCAGGGTGGGAAAGTATTAATATAATAACGAACGTTAGTATACTTATTAATATAATAAGTAAAGTTCAACGGAGTTTCCTGCCCCTTGGTCTGACTTTTACAAATCAGTTCCAGAAGAAAGTGCAAAAAAATGATTTTGATTTAGATTTAGATTTAGATTTAGATTTAGATTTAGATTTAGATTTAGATTTAGATTTAGATTTAGATTTAGATTTAGATTTAGATTTAGATTTAGATTTAGATTTAGATTTAGATTTAGATTTAGATTTAGATTTAGATTCAGATTCAGATTTAGATTTAGATTTAGATTTAGATTTAGATTTAGATTTAGGTTTAGGTTTAGGTTTAGGTTTAGGTTTAGGTTTAGGTTTAGGTTTAGGTTTAGGTTTAGGTTTAGGTTTAGGTTTAGGTTTAGGTTTAGGTTTAGATTTAGGTTTAGATTTAGATTTAGATTTAGATTTAGATTTAGATTTAGATTTAGATTTAGATTTAGATTTAGATTTAGATTTAGATTTAGATTTAGATTTAGATTTAGATTTAGATTTAGATTTAGATTTAGATTTAGATTTAGATTTAGATTTAGATTTAGATTTAGATTTAGATTTAGATTTAGATTTAGATTTAGATTTAGATTTAGATTTAGATTTAGATTTAGATTTAGATTTAGATTTAGATTTAGATTTAGATTTAGATTTAGATTTAGATTTAGATTTAGATTTAGATTTAGATTTAGATTTTGATTTTGATTTTGATTTTGATTTTGATTTTGATTTTGATTTTGATTTTGATTTTGATTTTGATTTTGATTTTGATTTTGATTTTGATTTTGATTTTGATTTTGATTTTGATTTTGATTTTGATTTTGATTTTGATTTTGATTTTGATTTTGATTTTGATTTTGATTTTGATTTTGATTTTGATTTTGATTTTGATTTTGATTTTGATTTTGATTTTGATTTTGATTTTGATTTTGATTTTGATTTTGATTTTGATTTTGTTTTGATTTTGATTTTGATTTTGATTTTGATTTTGATTTTGATTTTGATTTTGATTTTGATTTTGATTTTGATTTTGATTTTGATTTTGATTTTGATTTTGATTTTGATTTTGATTTTGATTTTGATTTTGATTTTGATTTTGATTTTGATTGATTTTGATTTTGATTTTGATTTTGATTTTGATTTTGATTTTGATTTTGATTTTGATTTTGATTTTGATTTTGATTTTGATTTTGATTTTGATTTTGATTTTGATTTTGATTTTGATTTTGATTTTGATTTTGATTTTGATTTTGATTTTGATTTTGATTTTGATTTTGATTTTGATTTTGATTTTGATTTTGATTTTGATTTTGATATGGATTTTGATTTTGATTTTGATTTTGATTTTGATTTTGATTTTGATTTTGATTTTGATTTTGATTTTGATTTTGATTTTGATTTTGATTTTGATTTTGATTTTGATTTTGATTTTGATTTTGATTTTGATTTTGATTTTGATTTTGATTTTGATTTTGATTTTGATTTTGATTTTGATTTTGATTTTGATTTGATTTGATTTTGATTTTGATTTTGATTTTGATTTTGATTTTGATTTTGATTTTGATTTTGATTTTGATTTTGATTTTGATTTTGATTTTGATTTTGATTTTGATTTTGATTTTGATTTTGATTTTGATTTTGATTTTGATTTTGATTTTGATTTTGATTTTGATTTTGATTTTGATTTTGATTTTGATTTTGATTTTGATTTTGATTTTGATTTTGATTTTGATTTTGATTTTGATTTTGATTTTGATTTTGATTTTGATTTTGATTTTGATTTTGATTTTGATTTTGATTTTGATTTTGATTTTGATTTTGATTTTGATTTTGATTTTGATTTTGATTTTGATTTTGATTTTGATTTTGATTTTGATTTTGATTTTGATTTTGATTTTGATTTTGATTTTGATTTTGATTTTGATTTTGATTTTGATTTTGATTTTGATTTTGATTTTGATTTTGATTTTGATTTTGATTTTGATTTTGATTTTGATTTTGATTTTGATTTTGATTTTGATTTTGATTTTGATTTTGATTTTGATTTTCATTTTGATTTTGATTTTGATTTTGATTTTGATTTTGATTTTGATTTTGATTTTGATTTTGATTTTGATTTTGATTTTGATTTTGATTTTGATTTTGATTTTGATTTTGATTTTGATTTTGATTTTGATTTTGATTTTGATTTTGATTTTGATTTTGATTTTGATTTTGATTTTCGGTTTTCGGTTTTAAGGTGACGCAAAGTATTTAGCTTTTCTTGGAACACAATCATGGATTTGCATAAATAAATAAATGAAAATATTTATGTAACAAGCCGTTTGGGAGTCGCCAATTAAATTGTTTTACAAATTTTAGCAATGACGGGTAATTATGGTCGAGAAAAAGCTTCTTATTAATAAAACAAAACAAATTTACAGCAAGGTATAATTTACTAAATGTTGAATACAAAATAACCAAAAATCTACCTAATTTACGTTTTTCGCCTGGATTAATTATTACTCCCATGTCTCACACCGCACTAGTGCTTACTGTAACGTGCCTCCCGACATCAGCTTGACGCTGCCGAGTTCATCCGTCGTCGTCGACCGGGGCCAAAAGTCGTTGCCCGTTCGAGACCACCTTCAACCGACGCCAACTCCGAGTACAACGGTTAGGAAAAGTTAAATTACTACCAATGCTCGTTCGGTCTCTGAACTTCTAGGGGTGGCAGCAGCTTTTTCAGAAGAAGAGAAGATTTCTGTTGCTTCTAATCACGTTACGCCTAGAGAGACTGAAACAAACTAGAGATACGAGCTTAAAAGTGGTGGAAGGAGATCTAAGAGATGTTAATAATTCACGAATGTGAATTTAATGTTTGGAACTGGTTTTAAATATTTTTGACGAAGAACTTCGTCTTAGGGCTCTATACAGGGTAGCAATCCAAAATTTCGCGAAGCGAAATGAAACCGAAAAATGAAACACCTTCCCCAAGCAGAGGGGAAAATCACAGAAGCAGCGCGGCCGACGGTTTTGATATAAATATAAACGGCACCCCCTCCACCGCATTAGTTTAGTCGGTGGTCTACCACCGAAGCGAGAGGAGCTCAGCTCTTCTCGCGAGCTCCAGCCTTCTCTCTTCCCTACAAAACCACGGGAAATTTGAAGGCTGGCTTCAGTCGGTGGTCTACCACCGAAGCGAGAGGAGCTCAGCTCCTCTCGCAAGCGCCACTAGGTGGCGTCATCAGGAACTAGCCTTCCCGCTTCCCTACAAAACCATGGGAAATCGGAAGGCTGGCTTCAGTCGGTGGTCTACCACCGAAGCGCTTGGCAGTAGTGGCCACCACCTGGAGTGGCCGGAGGCCCCGGGGATGTTCCGATAAGGGGACATTTGCGGAACCATAAGAGTGGGGGGAATATGGGTATCAAACTTTAGAGATTTTGATACTGGACATGAAATTTGACATTTTGGCAGTAGTGGCCACATCCTGGAGTGGCCGGAGGCCCCGGGGATGTTCCGATAAGGGGACATTTGCGGAACCATAAGAGTGGGGGCAATATGGGTATCAAACTTTAGGGATTTTGATACTGGACATGAAATTTGACATTTTGGCAGTAGTGGCCACCACCTGGAGTGGCCGGAGGCCCCGGGGATGTTCCGATAAGGGGACATTTGCGGAACCATAAGAGTGGGGGGAATATGGGTATCAAACTTTAGAGATTTTGATACTGGACATGAAATTTGACATTTTGGCAGTAGTGGCCACCACCTGGAGTGGCCGGAGGCCCCGGGGATGTTCCGATAAGGGGACTTTTGCGGAACCATAAGAGTGGGGGCAATATGGGTATCAAACTTTAGGGATTTTAATACTGGACATGAAATTTGACATTTTGGCAGTAGTGGCCACCACCTGGAGTGGCCGGAGGCCCCGGGGATGTTCCGATAAGGGGACATTTGCGGAACCATAAGAGTGGGGGCAATATGGGTATCAAACTTTAGGGATTTTGATACTGGACATGAAATTTGACATTTTGGCAGTAGTGGCCACCACCTGGAGTGGCCGGAGGCCCCGGGGATGTTCCGATAAGGGGACATTTGCGGAACCATAAGAGTGGGGGCAATATGGGTATCAAACTTTAGGGATTTTGATACTGGACATGAAATTTGAAATTGGCGGAACCATAAGAGTTGGAGCAATATGGGTATCAAAATGTAGCTGCTCCTCTGTGATGTTGTTGCACGGTTACGCAAAACAGAAATGAAATTAAATCCAGCCTCGCAATCAGAATCACCTCGAAATTTACGAGCGATTACATATGTGTATGTGTGAGTGTAAGCGCGTGCAGTCCAAAAATCTCAGCCTGCTTTGCTGCCAAATTGTTGGCCGATGCGCCAAACGCAAAACAAGAAAATGCCCAAAAAGAATAAAATGAACATAATCATAGCCAACTGCGCTGCTCTCGACGACAATTAAATCTTACCAAGCGGAAAACAGAACCTTTTTTCACTTCTCGAAGAACTGAAAATTTGCAATAAACTGCGTGGCAAAATTATTGAAAACAAGATTTTTGCAAAAATGACTCTTTCAACAGTCGTTAGCCCTGAACAGGGTTAATTAAAATTCTTGAATTCTCTGGACGTTTCCTGACTGTCAGCAGCTGGACCAAAAATCGTTTCTTCGCCCAAATGCGGATCATGAACCACCGGCGTGTAGGCGTCGTTCCGCTCGAATCCGGATCAGGAACAGTTGTGTTGACCACACGATGAAATCGTTGGCAGGTCCAGTGGCCAAGTCCTCCTCGTCATTGTTCGCTGCTCGAGTTTTGAAATCTTAATGAAATTGAACACAACCGCAACAACAGATTTACTCCCCGATGCGAAAGCAAATACGTGTGTGTGTGTGTGTGTGTGTGTGTGTGAAGGGCGCGCGCGCATGCAGTGACAAAAGTGGCCGATCTCACGCACACTAGCACGCCATTTGTTTTAGCATTCTAAAGTTTCTAGGGGAAATATATCATTACTCGGCCCATATCTATTATCGGCTTTTATGAACATTGATCATAAATTACAGCTTTTTTGCCATTATGAGGAATGAGACAACTCTTTCGTGATAAATTTGTTGGCCCTGAAAAGGGCCGTTTGTTTCAAAGACATTCTTCCGGCTGCGCCGAGCCAGGTTTGATCGTAGCACCGCATCACGGTTGAACTCTAGAAGCGCATTTCCATCCTGGTTGGTGTGCTGGGCAATTTCAAGCAACAGCCGCTAAAAGGGCAACATTTCCGTGGACTTTTGGTAGCGACGGACGATATCGTTAGGCTTCTGCACATTTTCGATGGCCGGCGCACTCTTATGGGCTGCTTTCGATGGGGGCAGTGCTGCCGCGGGGTCTTTCCTCAGGTGAAGCAGCGATTTCTGCTACTGCTTCTGCTGTGTCCTCGAACAGAGGGAATGGGGAAAAAAATATTGAAACACACTTTTATAACTTCGCGCAAACGCGAGAGGCCTTCCCCTTCCAGCGAGAGAGTGAGAGAGGAAGGAAAGATGGGAGGTAGAGAGGAAACAATATATAAGAAGGTGGCAGGTCTGATTTTTTCACATTCAACCACCAACTTTCGTACGGTCATCATCGTACCGACGGAGCAATCAGGAGTGGACTGGACGCGGCTAGGGAGGCAAAGAAGGCGCCAAGCAGAATGGAGAAAAGCAGCACAATGGAAACCGGACCAGTAGAAGCAAAGCAGACGGAAACCCAACACAGCTTTGTGCGCTGTTCAGAGGAAGACGACGATGATTGGATACGGTCAATTCCGTTCGTCTTCTTTGGGGTTTTCAGACCTTTTGGAAACCGGCGGATTCTGACCCGCAGACGGCAGATTGAGCGCAGCTGTGGCTGCAAGTAGGAAGGCAGCAAATTGAAATCAACGGCCCTTTTCAGGGCCACCAAATTAGTCACGAAAGAGTTGTCTTCTCCATTTCATTGGCCTTAGGAAAATCTTGCGCGCTTTTAAGTGTTTGTTTGTAGAGGAAGGGGATAACAAATTTTCAAAAATATTTCCTTTTTGAATTTTTGTTTTATTTTTATTCACCTAATACACAAAATTTCACACTTTTGGACAAAACCGTATTAATTTATTACTATCTATAATCAAAGTCTAGAGTAAGTTCAATTAAACATATAACTTTCAAAATCCGTAGCGATAAAATGAACATAGCTTTTGATCCGGAACAGCTACACCGGTCCTTATCTCGACGATTTAAAGCTTGCTTGGGCCGGGGGCAAACAATCGGTTAAATCGAACGAGGTGATAAAGACCGTGTTGTTGCCCAAATCGATAGGCCAAGAACCAGGCTGGCTGTTCAACGGCAGGGACAGAACCCAGCACCATGCATATCCCTCCGCTCGGATCTGATTTCCTACATGTCCATGCTGCTGTTGCCTGCAGAAGGTCCCACGTCGTAGTCACCGCCGGCAGACAGGGCGCGGGTTACCGCTGCATTCGGTGTAACCTTCTTGACCTTGCCCGCCCGAGCCACAGAACTCGTCCGTGCGCTTTGGGTTGTCACATCCGTCGTTAAACCTGGCGGGAGGAGCCAGTTTCCGTAGCTACCGATATGATCTCTCCATGAGCATCTGTGTATCGAGCAGGACGAAGCCACTCACAGGTAGAGCTGTTGAAGGAAGGGGAGGGAAAACAATGAGTTGATGGACTTTGACCATGACACGCAAGCTCAGCTGATTAGTTTCCCACTGATACAATAGCATGATTAAGTTTTGAAATATTGAAATACACACATATCGTTTGATTCTTTACAAAAGATCTCTGTTTGTTTACCTTTTGCACAAAATACGCCCGAAACAGCAGATTTTCCAAGCTGATCAGGGCAGTCGCGTAAGTGCGTTGAAAAGAATGTCGCCAAGGAACAGATAGCTGCCGTGCATGAACAAGACGCCAGCCGCACTCAAGCTTGTGAAGATCGTGGTTGTGGGCCGTATCGATGTTGGCCAATCCGGGCCGTAACGATGCTGAATCCAATGAAGATGACCATCTTCAGCAACAAACCGAGCGTGTCCGGTGAAGGCGTCGATGTCGAGCAGCAGCCTAACGCGCGTGTTAAAATTCTTGCCCGGGTTGAACGCCAGACCCAGAACCGCTGAGCATTCCGGCCTTCCAAATGCCCTTGAGGTGTATGAGCAAACCGACGCGTCGGTGGTAGCGGTGCATGTTCCTGGCAGGTAGGCGTACACTTTGGACAGCGCGGTCACATTTGGTGTCACCTTCTTGACCTTGACCGCTCGAGCCACAGAGCACGTTTGCGTGCTTTGGATTACCACATCTGTCCTTGAACCTGGAGGGAGGAGAAAATGTCCACAAAATCAACAAAATCTTTACTTACAAACTCTCTTCAAGAATTCTTACCATGTTCCAAAAGACCTCTCCGTCATTATTTTTCGCCGGAACGGTTCGCAAAGTTTCCTTTGGACACTGCAAACACAAGTTTTTTCCCTTCCCTGTTTCTACAGGACTGAACATTATTTTCTCTTCGCACTGCAATGTAAATAAACAAAACGTCACTCTCTTGTTTCACTGAGCGAAATTCGCTTTTCTCTCAGACTGGACCAATCTTGACTAGAGACCCTAAATAGAGAGACTGGCCAGACTTTGCTGAATCTCAAATTAATCAACTCGTGTCTGGTTGGAAACGTCAAATTCACTTCGACCAGTTTCCCTATTTAGGGTCCCTAATCGGGACAGATCGGGACAGATCGGGACTAACGAAATATACTTTATTTGAAATTTGTAAAAAATATTAACCTAATAAAAATATATTTATTAATAATTTAGAAAAATTTAAATTCTCTGCACCTTAAATTTCTGCCGCAATATCAAATGTCTGTAAAACATAGACAAATCTGGCATCCCTGGAAAAGTTTACCGTTCCCACCTTTGTTTAGCGAATCTCGCCACAGACATAAACATTCATATTTTTGACGTTTCGCTGTATCGACTTTTCACATCGCAGCAGGCACGAAAAAATATTTACTCGGCGGGTCTAGGTTTTTCTGGGTAGTCGGCTGGTGTAATTTGTTGTTTTATTTGTGTAATTTTAACAATATTTCGTCCTGCAGTAGGAACATCATCTGGGTCAACGAGTTACAGCGTCACTGACTTAGAAGAGCTGAAATCCGACTGCAAGGTGACCATTGTCGGCGGGGGATTTATCGGCAGTGAATTGTTTTGCGCGTTGGCCTAGCTCAGCCACAGTTTAAAGAAGACCTTCGAGGGGCAGCAGTGTTCCGACCCTGGCTGCCACTGGCCCACTGGCCTGGTGTACGTGTCCCTCAACGAGATCATCTTTAAGCAGAGCAAATCCATCAAGTACATCCTGAAACAACTCCGCCACACCGATCGCGTCCCAACGCCTTCCCTTATCCCGGTCCTGAAATTCTTCGCCAAGGTCAAATACCGGCGTACAACGTCCCCGGCCAGAAGCCAACCGTCGTCGACTCCCGGATACAGATATGGACGCCGTGCCGGGGGGACGATCTGGCGATGCCGTGTGATTCCTAGATTCGAAGCTGGGTCAACGACGGGTAGAACATCACGAACCTGTGGTCGTAATGGGATGACTTGCCGGTGAGATTATGGCCGAAAATAGTGAGTTGTTAACATCTTGAAAGAACCACAACTAATCCAACTGTTCATTACAGGCAACCCAAGATACAGCAGAGCATGTTTTGGTCGGACCTGAACCCCATAATCGGCTACGAGGCCATCGCCCCCCCCCCCCTCCCCCCATCGGTCTTTGCTAAGGTTAATCCCGGGCATGAGCGAAAAGCTGCAGGCGGCCAACGCCATCATCATTCCTGCTTCGGCTACCTCGACGACCACCAGCAATTTCTCCGTGCTTAATCACAGCAGTCTGGTGAATGCGGAACAGTTTCATCTGGCTGGAACGGCGCGCAAGATTGTCGCCCAGCTCACGTTGTCCAGCATGACCTGCCGGCGGTGGAGGAGGCGAAAAGTGTGTTAAAGAGTTGCTATTAAAAATTTATTTGAAGTAGTCACTATGTGGTGCATTTCTTTTCGTTTATAAAGCTATTTGATTGAGAAAGATTGTTGTATTAGATACTTTATTTGCTCGGAACTTGTGTACTAATCAAAATTGTCCTCGTTAAAGTTGGGATCCAGCTGGTTCAGGATTAAGTTTCGCACGTTTCCTTAAGTTCCGTTCCGCTGATCAGCATCGCGCCCTGAAGTCTACCATCAACAAGGCCACACTTTATGTACAGCAGGATGACCTGGTAGGTCGCGGGGTTGAACATCACAGACACAAATACCGATTGTCGATCTTCTCCCTGCGCCATTGGCCTTCTTCTGGTTCGCCGGTGCCATAACCGGATTGGCCTGGCCGACGCCGTTTAAGCTTGTTAACATCCTTAGACGTGTATGCTTGTGTGTGTGTGTGTGTGTGTGTGTGTGTGTGTGATTGTGGTTGCGGTGTCTTCGAGCGGTGTGAGCATGTTCTTACAGTTACAAATACTACACAGATTTATCTAGACAGAATTGTAAAATATTTCTTAAACCTTGTTCCATGCCGAAAGTTTAAAGAAAATTAATAAAATTCAACAAATGGCGCTAAAATTTTTAATTAGCTGGAGAAGCGTTTGGAATCTCCAGGCGTTATCAAAGTGACAAGAAATCACCTTTAAGCAGAAATAAATAGATCAAGAAATAACTCTTTCGTGATTGATTTGGTGGCCCTGAAAAGGGCCATTTAGTTTATAATAACACCTCCTTCATTATTACCCAAACATTTGCAGAAAGCATCGCTTCAGGGCGATCACGGCGTTTATGGCCGTGACTGTCTTCCGCTTAACGTACTCGTAGATGGCCCAAAACACCTTCAGCACACCGCGCGGTTCGGGGTTGTGCTTCCGGCAGCTACGAAGCTGGATTGTCTCGAAGGACAGGCGCCGCCTGGCCCTTCTCTTCCCGAGCCCTTTGCCTCCCGTGCCGCGTCCGTTCATCGTGAAAGCTGCTTGCGGTTGGAAAGTCGTTGATGGAATAAATAAAATTATAATCTGTCATTTTCTTATATATGAAATTTGCTCCCTACCTCCCCTCATTTCTTCCTGACAGTTTCTCTCTCACTCTCTCACTGAAAGGGAAAGGCCTCTCGCGTCGCGCGAAGTTATAAAAGAGTGTTTCTGTTTCCCTCCCCTCCATTCCCTGTTCAATTTTCATCGAGGTCACGTCGTAAAAAGTCATGGCTGAAAACTGCTCGCAAGTCTACAGGAGGAAAGGTTCCGCGGAAGCAGTTGACCACAAAGGCAGTCCGAGTGTACCGGCCACCGGAGGAGTGAAGATGCTTCATGGCACGACCTGAGGCGGACGTACTGCGTAAAATTCATCGCTACCAGAAGTCCACGGTCCTGACCCGCAAGCGGTTGCAAGCGAAGCTATTTGAGGACACGAACTTATGAGCAATTTATGTCCACTTTGTCCAGCTGGCTCGGCCCACCTGAGAAAATCTTCAATTGTACTAAACAAAACGGCCATTTTCAGGGCCAGTAATTTCATCACGAAAGAGTTAGTTATTCATTTAGTTTTTATCAAGGCATCAAAATTAAAGAGCACTTTGCGCGAGAATTTTTCTTGCATGACGAGGTGTGTGTGTGTGGTGTTAATTAGCAAGCGAGAACTATTCTCTTGTGCGAACTTGTGTTTTAAATCTGTCCCGCGTTGCCCTTACGCAGAATGTCGTTCAACGGGGGTAAATTTTGCAGCTCGATGCTGTTCAGCCGATGCCCTCTCTCAGAAATTTTGGCAGCGGGGGGAAATTTGCAGCTCATTCTCGATGTTGTTTTCGTGGTGTGCAAAAACAAACGCGTGTACACACACATTCTCTGTTTGGTGGTACACGCTGATTTGGTTCGATGCGGCGAGCTTCCCTTCCGCGGACGTTCGATTCAAGTACCTACAAGCATCATATCTAAAAATCATACCCAAAATAAAATCGACTAGCGAGGATGTCACAACACCTGGCGAATCATCGCAAGCGAAGGCGCGAGGAGAGTGAGCGGGAGGATGGAGTGGTGGCACCACTGAGGCAAGCCGAGACGATCACTGATCGTGACGAGGAGGAGATGGAGGACGACGTGGAGCAGATGGTGGTGGAGGCAGAGGAGGGCCAAACGCCGGTGCCCCGGAAGAAGAGCTCGGAGCGCGTCAGAGCTTTCCGAACACGGAAAAACTGAGAGCGCAAGCTGTGCACGATGCGGAGGGAGCAGAGGAGTCGAAAAAAGCGGTTCCGCGGAAGACGAGCACTGAGCGCGTTCGAGAATTCCGAAGCCGGAAGAACTTGGAGAGGGAAGCGGATCTTGGAGGTACTGTTGGGGCTGGAAATGCTGCAGCAGCTGTGGATTTGGAGCCAATGCCCGGCCGAAGCACTGACCCTGTGCGATTCTACCCAAACCGTGACCCGATCTTAAACCTGGAACCGATGCCCGGCGGGAGTAGGGATCCTGTTCGATTTTTCCCACGTCCCGACCCGGTCCAGATTCCAGCGCGCTCTAGAGGGGGCAC
This sequence comes from Culex pipiens pallens, assembly GCF_016801865.2. NCBI lineage: Eukaryota > Metazoa > Arthropoda > Insecta > Diptera > Culicidae > Culex > Culex pipiens. The sequence continues at coordinate 93,264,119 of NC_068937.1, read as the reverse complement.
GTCCCGGGCCGATTCCGGGAGAAATCTTGGTGAGTTTTTCAAGAATATTGATTTATTTCCATTCAACTTCATGAAAATCCAAAATTTGTCTCTTTATTCTGTTCAAATATCAACAGAAAATCGTGATCTTTTATGATGTTTTTGATTTTAAACCAAGGACTTGCAACATCATTCGCATTCTTTATGAAACTTTAAATTTAAAATTATGTTTTGTTATAACATTTACAATAGTTCAAAAATAGAACAACTTAAAATGCCAATCCATCAAATTTTGACGTTGGATAACGTCTAGGTCGAAAGTTCTGGGGTGGCATTCGGGACAACAACGTGTAAATCAGCAAAAACGTATAACTTTGTTCGATAAAGCAAAAAGGGCAATTTAAATATCCTATTGAACAAACACTGAAAGGGTTCGGGATATATTTTGTTACTGACTTTTGAGTTTACATCTTTTAACGAGAGTTTGACCCTGATGTATTGGTTTATCAGAATCTCATGAACGATTAGGTTTAAAACGTGTTATCTTACGTGAATCTACAGCACAAAATATTTTCAATAAAATCAAAAGCAACTATTTAGATCTTCCTGTATCTTACAGGAATCGTACCGACTCGTTCCGCTCTGAACGAGTCCTCTCAGGTATCAGTACCCAATAGTCAGGGTAAGTCTGGGTAACTTAGGGAGGTCTTTCAATAGTGTACCCAATTGTTTAATGTTTTGTAGAGACGGGTACGACTGCCACAGCTGGTGGCAAGCCAGATTGCGCGAAGGCCGACATTGCTTTTCACAAAAAGTTTACCGACAACAAACTGGGTGATTATTGCAATGTTTGTGAACGCATCTGGTTCAGCAATGACTTGAGGCCCATCACAAGCGATGGCGGGAGAGTGTTGGTCGAGGCAGGCCACTTTGAGTCAGTCGCGGGATTCAAGGTGTGCCAGACCTGCCACAACTCTCTGAGGAATGGAAAAGTACCCACTTTGTCCACATCGAACGGATTCACCTACCCGGAGAAGCCAGCGAACCTTCCACCACTGGATCCGATCACCGAGAGGTTGATTGCGCCAAGGCTGCCGTTCATGCAAATTCGTCGGCTCAGTCATGCGCGAGGTGCACATTTTTATCAATTTTGAATTTAGTCGTTGGTAGCAGATCATAAATGTCCCTGTTGATGTCAACGAGATGGTTCGGATGCTTCCGCGTCAATTGGAGGATGATTACGCCTTTAATGTTTGCATTAAAAAGCAATTGATCCACAAGTCTAACTACCTGCAGGGATATGTCAAGAAGTCTGTCGTTAAAGCTTGGCTTCGCTATCTTATCAACACTCCGTTGTATAAGCGCGAAGGTATCGTTTTGGATGAAAGCCTCATGGAACCAGATGGACCAGAAGGTACTGACGGTGAGGAACTGATTGAGCTGGAAGTATCGGAAGTCGAGGATGTCCCAAGAGATGTCCCGAGAATTCCCCAGCAAAACGACCAAATTGCACTTGACGTACTCGAAACTGAAGCGGAATTGTTCACAGGACAGCAACAGACCGTCTTATGGAACGAGGACATGAGTCTTAATATTGCTCCTGGTCAGAACCGAATGCCGACTTCCATCGTGTACGATCAGTATGCAGAAGAACTTTCTTTTCCCGGAATCTACCAAGGAAAAATACGATCGTACAGGAAAGGGGTTCGCGTAACTCCTTACGATAAGGCTACCAGTGAAACTAGACGACGTGACCGGCGTGGAGCAAAGCCGACCCACATCCTGTACATGGGTGTTAAGATCATGCGTCTTCGGGTTCACGATGGAGTTTCGAGCTCCTTTAGGGTCCAAGGTACGAACAATGTGACCCGTGCTCAACTCAGTGACCCGCAGTTCATGCAGAGCCTTATCGAGAGGAACTTCGCGTGGCTGAAATCGATTCCGAACTCGGCATTGTACTGGCAGATACGGGAGAAAGATTTGTTCGCCATGATTCGACAGCTGGGAAAGCCGACGGTTTTCTTGACAATGAGTGCTAACGAGACTCACTGGCCCGAACTGCTGAAGATACTGTACAAGCTCTCGGATCAAGAGAACAGGATCGACTTGACAGAACCGATGGAGCAACTAACAGCACTTCAAAGAGCAGTATTGGTCAGTGAAGATCCAGTCACGTGCTGCCTCTATTTCAACAAGCTGATCGAAGTCATCCTCTTGATCTTGGGTTCGAAAACTCATAGTCCGTTCGGGAAGTACTACGTCGTCGATTACTTCAAACGGATTGAGTTCCAGCATCGCGGTAGTCCCCACTGCCATGCAGTGCTTTGGCTCGCCAACGATCCCAAGGAACCTGCTTCCGAGCACATGCCTGCTACTCTGGAACTGATCAACACCATCACTTCCATTAGATTCGAGGACCTTCCCACGCAGACGGCTACTAAGCAGGTTCATCGTTGCACGTTCACTTGCACAAAACGAGGGGAAAAGCGCTGTCGGTTCAATATACCGTACTGGCCCATGAAGGAACAACGGGTCCTGCTTCCTCTTAAGGCTGACGACAGTCGCCGCAAAGAGTTGAAGAAACGCGCTGAGGAAATGCGTGATGTCCTGGCAACAATGGTATTCGATACGATTGAGGACTACCTGGCCCACTGCGAGTGCACATACGAGTACTACCTGGATGTAGTTCGTGCATCGCTGAAACAGCCTACGGTCTTCTACAAGCGCTCGATGGATGAAAAGGAACTGCGAACGAATCCGTTCAACGCATGGATTGCGGACAAGCTGCGTTCGAACATGGATCTCCAGTTTATTGTTGACGAAAAGAAACTTTGCCACTACCTGGTAGAGTACGTCAACAAGTCCAATCGTGGTGTTAGTGGATTGCACCGAGAGCTGATCCTCATGCAAGAGCAGAACCCCGAGATGGACTACGGCGAGATGCTGAAGAAGATCAGTCTGAAGATGCTTGGAGCCGTGGAGATGTGCGCCCAGGAAGCAGCCTGGTTCCTACTGCGATTGCCGATGTCCGAGGCAAGTAAGAAAGTTGAGTTCATTCCAACTGCGTGGCCCCAAGACCGGACAAGAAGCAGGAAGCACTTCAAGACCATGGATGCAGAAGGAGTTGGCGATGACTCGACTGATGTGTGGAACAAGAACATCATCGAGAAGTACGAAGAGCGTGAAGGCCTGGAAGACGTCTGCTTGGCTGAGTTCGTAGCTTGGTATTCTCAGGAAAGAGGTAAAAACAGCTACAAGAAAAGGACACAGCCAAGGGTGCTGCGTTGGCGCGGATTCGGTATGAGCGAGCTTACTGAGTATAAGCGCGAATCTGTTCTCCTGTTTCTGCCATTTCGTAATGAGGTGGTGGATGTTCTCGACCACAATAAGTTCCTCCAGTTGTACGATTTGCATGAGGAACAACTCTTGGCAAAGCGTAAGGAATACGACTGTGAGTTGAATATGGAGCAAACGGTCGAGGAGTATCTGCGCACTATTGCGAACTTGGAGGATGGAGCGGAGAACAACGCAGCAACCGAAAAGCACGACGAGCTGGTGCGGACAGTCATCATGCAGCCGAATAATGATGACTTTGAGCTGCTGCCCACAAGAGGTTTAAGATCTGTCATCAAGCAACGCACAAACGTGTTGTCGAAGGAGGCATATTGTGAGATGATTTGAGCTACGAATGCAGAGCAACGGGCATTGATTCTGCACGTAATCCATCTGATGCATTGCTACGAAGAGCACGAGCCGCTGCAAGTTTTCTTGACCGGTCCGGCAGGAAGCGGCAAAACCTACGTATTGCGTGCGCTTATGGAAACGATCAATCGGTACAGCCATACTCACAACTCCCGCGACAACGCGTATGTAGCTTCAGCTTCGACTGGAAAAGCATTCAGCGCAATTGGTGGAACCACCCTGCACCACGCTTACCACATCACCATGTCTCGCCAGGCAACGAAGATGAATTTCGAAACGCTCCAGATGTACAGGAACGAGATGCAGAATATCAAGTTTCACATCATCGATGAGGTCAGCATGGTTGGCGCCCACACCCTGAATACCGCACACATACGCCTCCAGGATGTTTACATGATCTATGATGTTCCATATGGAGGTGTGAATGTGTTGGTGAGTGGAGATGTGATGCAGTTGCCCCCAGTCAATGCTCGCGCCGTGTTCAAGCCTCCGTCTAACACCATATGTGGCGCTGTGGTGTGGCAATCGTTGATGTTTCACGAGCTCAAACGGGTTATGCGTCAGGCGGATAAGCAGTTTTCGGACATTCTTACCAAGATTGGTAATGGGCTGAAACTGACCGCCGATGAAACCAAACTGATCGAGAGCCGTTTCTTCACAAAAGAGGATCTGAGCAAGGAGGACACTAGCGGGGCGGTACGACTGTTCCATCGGAACATTGACGTAACCAGCTACAACAACGAAGCGCTGAGAAACATTGACGGGCTAGATTGCACAGCAGACGACACCTTTGTGGGATACAAGACTGCAGAGCAACTGGCAACTGCTCGTATCAAACTCTACAAGATGAGTCTGGTTGAAACGGCAGGTTTGCAGTATACAACTAAGTTCTGTCCTGGAATGCCTTACATGGTCACCACAAATGTCAATGTGGAAGATGGCATAGTGAATGGTGCAATTGGGGACTTGATGTATGTCGAAGAGGGCGTTGATGACTCAGAGGATCGCATCATGAGACTTTGGATCAAATTTGAAAACGCGCAGATCGGGATCATTGCGAGGAAAGAGGTGGAGCCTATGATACGCACACGACCCGACATCTTGCAGTCAGATTGGACTCCAATCGTGAAGCGATCCGCAAACATCGATCTGGGTAACCGCATTAAATGCAAGCGCATACAGTTCCCGGTTGTACCAGCTAATGCCCTTACCATACACAAATCTCAAGGTGGAACCTTTGATAAGATTGTGTACGACTATGATAAGTCCCAGGATCAGCAAATGGTGTACGTCGGTTTATCACGTGTGAAGTCGCTGCAGGGCCTCTTTTTGACCAACTCAAAGGGAGACTTCAAGTTCCACCATGCGAAAGGCTGTGACAGCCCAAAAATGCGAGAACTGCGTAACGAGTACAAGCGTTTGCAGAATAACCGTTTGCGCACCATTGTGGACGAAGTGGGTGAGGTCTTAGAGAGCAGCGGACCTGCCACCACGTTGATGACCATCAACGTACAGAGTTTGAGAGCTCACAAGTTGGATATAACCACCGATCCCATACTTCCCAAGGTTCACTTTCTAGCACTGAGTGAGACGTGGCTGGATGACCACTCCTCAGAGGAAATAGAAGGTTTTACCTGTATCATCCAATCGAAGCGGGTTGGTGTGCGATCGGGAGGTGTTGCAATCTACCAGAATTCGACCGATCCGGATACTACCTTGGCAGTCCCTCATACGCTTGAAGTGGTGGGCAACGAACGCGACCAAGAATTCGGCAAGGCAGAAAAGTACGGAGATATTTGTGCAGCAAAGGTGATGGTGATGGGTACTGAAGTACTGCTGGTATCAGTATACATCTCCCCAGGAACCACAACGAAGCAGAAAATATGGTTCCTTGCTCGCAATTTGATTCGTACTGCCTACGTGGATACGCCAATGGTGGTTACCGGAGACTTCAATCTTGACATCACCAAGCAGGATAGTGCAGACTTTGTGGGTTATATGCGAGAACATTTCATGCTGAGTTTGTGCAATGATACGAAGAAGACGACCACACTTGGTGGTACAGCTCTTGACCTTACGTTCACAAAGAACATGACGGCGGAGGTCACGCGGTACATTGCATATTTCTCTTATCATCGGCCGATGTTGTCTCTCCTAAGACCAGCAGCATCCGAACCATCTCAGGCGATCTGAACAGCCGTCCTCTGCGCATGACTGATTGCGCACAACTATAACCTGGATTTGACTACAACCTGGATTCGACTACAACAACTACAACCTGGATTTGACAACAGCATCTACACCAACAGAAGACAAAAATGAAACCGAAGAAGAAAATTTATTGTTAAATACTAACCTCACTGACACTAACACACACTCACAATGAACTGTTCATTTATTAGATTAAGGTCAAATTGAATTCATTGTTACTATTGAGACATTGACACAACTACATAACCTCCTTCCCCTTACAATAATACACAAACACATAGGGATCCAATGAAATGTACATAATAGGTTAAGCTGAAGTGAACAGTGCATACTTTAAAACTAAGTTATGTTACACTTAAATCCCCCCCCCCCCCCCTCCTTTCCCACCACCCAATGATATTTCTCCCATTGATTAAATATTTAAACTCTTCTACACACACATACATTCACACATACACGTAAACATATACACACATACATACGAATTCACATAAATAACACCTCTACTAATTTCAACAAATCTACCGATCAAGATCTTTGCAGAGATCATCCATTTATTTTCAGATTTAAACCCACTATAACGATGACGATTGACAGGAAGGACGAGCGACAGGAAGGACGAATGACAGGAAGGACGAACATCCCAAAAACACCACAGACGACAGCCCCAGGATCACCACTAATCAAATTTTCTTTTCAGGGCACTCAAAACAAACGGTCCTTTTCAGGACCACCAAATATCTCACGAAAGAGTTACTCATCGCAAAATCAAACCAAAGCAAACTAACGAAATGCAACACAAAAAGAACAATCTGGAATTAATCTATTACTTTATTTCGTTCCAGATTAACCATTCATACTTCCGTAAGGAAATTAGCGGACGGATATCTCACGACTGGCAGATTTTGAATCAATTCTAGTTCTGCTCTCAGAATTTCATAAACATCTGGTCTATTCAGGACTATTGCACCGGAAATCACGAAAGGGTGATTCTTAAACAAATAATTGTTTATAAATAAATAAAATCCAACATTAAATCCCCCTTTCTGAATTTCATAAAATTATTCAATGGACTAAATATGAAGGAATGCAAATCATAATTCTTAAAACTTTTCATATACGTTTGTGTCCGAAGTTCTTCGTCATTATGGTTATGCCTGTAGCATTACCACTGCACCTTTTTTTTCTGAGGTAATTATGCTCTGGTAAAATTTTAACGACATCGTTGAAGAACGAAGTTCCTGGAACGGATCCAAATAATGTGTGTCCTATTCCGTCAACCGGAGACGCCGACGCCGCCGTCGACTAAATTTTTGTGTTTTTTCACTGTTTCTTGAAAAGAAATAGAAAACATAAAAAAAGACTACGGAGACGAGGAGTCTGCCAGCTTGCGATGGTTCTTTTTTGTCTACCAAAATATAGAATGGTGCATGAAGCTTTTCGTCACATGATTACGGAAGTAGGTAGGTTTCTTTAATGAAGCAGTTCTGCCTTTGATATAGTTCGCTGCATCTCATGATTTTAATGGACCTGTGTTGCTTTCTATCGAGTCATTAAAATAACTGAAGTGGTATCAACGCAAATCTCAAAGGATTAAGACAGTTTTTCTTGCAGAATCATTACCAATTTTTTTTTTAACTCAGACAAGAGGTCAGCAATGTTAATGCAGAGACTTTCCCAAAAAGTAATTGTTCTTCTTAAGCTCAAAGGTAAACGATCGTTTTCTTTTTCAAGACTCCAGACTCGTTGATATTTGCATATCATTTGGAGAGGACCACCGCACAACCACCCTCTTGAGACGTGCGCACAAATTGCTGTTGTGGTCTCCAAAGATCACTCTCACCCTTTTGCAGGAGAGTTATGTACTACAATCAAATCATAGAAAAAAAAACCCTTCTGCACACTCTTGTTTAGGGGGGTAGCGGGTAACGTAATCCTCTCGAAATTGGGACAAAATTTCTCCTTCGTAAAGATCTTTCTGGAGCTCAAAGTCAGGTGAAAGGTGCTTTTAGTAGAGGACTTTTTTTTTCTCTTCTTGAATTGCAAGAAGCAGTGGATTCCACGTGAAGGTGCTGACAGTTGTTTTTTTTAAAATAAGAATGAAAATAAAAGTTTTTATTTCACCAGTTCCATAAATATTACCAAACAAGTAAAACTAATGGTTCAGAATAAAATAAAACACAATATAAAAATCCATGATTTCATCACAGAGTAGATCGGTTTACTTTAGCTTATTATTTCGCGATTTTTTAATTTGTATTTTCATATTTGGATGAACGTTATCCATACGTTCCTTAGTCAAAAGAAGCCAAAAAATTTTTTTTTTATTTTCTGATATGTTTTAGGGTTGATGCAATCTTTGAGAAATTTCCAGAATGTGCAAAATATCATTGACCGAGTTATGAATTTTTTAATCAATACTGATTTTTTTTTAAATATCGTAATGTTGGTTGTAAAACATTTTCAACTACTTTATCGATGTAAAATCGAAATTGCAATCAAAATGTACTTAAGTCAAATTTTGATAAAGTGCACCGTTTTCAAGTTATAGCCATTTTTTTCATTTTTTTTTAATAAGTGCCCATGTTTGCCCACTTTTGAAAAATAAAATAAAAGCTTAGAAAATTCTCTATTTTTTGCTTTTTTGAACTTTGTTGATAAGACCATTAGTTACTGAGATATTGCAATGCAAAGATTTAAAAACAGGAAAATTGATGTTTTCAAGGTCTCACCCAAACAACCCACCATTTTCTAATGTCGATATCTCAGCAACTAATGGTCCGATTTTCAGTGTTGGAATATGAAACAGTCGTAAAATTTTTCGATCTATTCGAAAAAAATATTTTCCAAATTTTAAATCAAGACTGACATTTTAAAAGGGCCAAACATTCAATATTACGCCCTTTTAAAATGTTAGTCTTGATTTTCAAATTTTGAAAATATTTTTTTCGAAAAAATCGGAAAATTTCACGAATGTTTCTTATTTTAACATTCAAAATCGGACCATTAGTTGCTGAGATATCGACTGAGATATGAACTTTTTGATTGCAAATTTGATTTTACATCGAAGAATGAAGTTAAAAAAATTTGCGACTAATATTTCGATTTTTTGAAAAAATCAGTATTGATTAAAAAAATCATAACTCGGTCACAGATTTTTTGCACAACCTGGAAATTTTTGGAAAGTTGGCATTTGATGTCCCCTAAAACATATCAAAAAATGAAAAAAAAAATGAATATAGTGATTTTTGCAAATTAAGTTTTAGTGACAAAAAGTTAAACTAAAAATCACAAAATTTTTATTTACCGTGTATCATTTTTTTCAGTGTAGTCCTTATCCATACCTACAACTTTGCCCAAGACACCAAATTGATCAAAAAATTCCTTCAAAAGATAAAGATTTTTGAATTTTCATACATCATTTTTGTATGGACAACGCAAGGCAAGTTTGTCCCACACATAAGGCTACGTGTTATGTTTTCGCAATAAAACTGGATTTGCTTCATAAAATATTTTGAAAATGCAAAAAAAAATACACTTTTGTAACTAACTTGTGACTAACTTGTAGAATTTTTGTCCAGCCTCCTTTTGCGTGGCAAGCTTACTTCAAAAAGGTCTTAAATAGAAGCAATAAACGAGTGGACACCTTGTAGATGTGCCACCCTGTCTTCCAACCATGTCAATAAATCATGTTATAAGTAGCTTAACAACTTTTCCTTAGACACCAACGCTATTAAAGGCTACCACTAGAAGTTAGGGCCTGGTTGACACCTTGTAGGTGCGTACTGGCAGTGTTGACAAGAAACATAATTTTTAGGACTTATTTTGGAATGCCTCTTTTTAAAACTCTGTATCTTTTTTCAGACTGAACATTCTTCGGCAATTTTTTAGAGTACATTCAGGTCTATACTTCTACTAGGTATGCCAATTTTAAAGTGCAGTGAATAATGAAAATTATGAAAATCAAAATTAAAAAAGTGGATTTCCCATACAAATTTCTGTACAAGTTTAAATCGCTTTGCGAAATGTCTGTGACTACACAGCAAAAAACGTTACTTAATCCACCTTTAGGTGGTTGATGCCTTCCTCTCATTTATAGAGCTTACAACCCCCCTAAAGTGTCCACATGTTTATGGATCTCCCCTAACGTTCGCAACACCTAAGAGGTCCTAATAAATATAAGTGATGAGTAAAAAAACCGACTACCTACAGACTTTTTGTCAAGATTATAAAGACGCTGCCTTTGAGGAAAATGTCATCCCTCTACACGGCTTTTTCGTGGCGATCAGACCCGACCAGTTTAGGTTATGTAAATTGAGATCATTTTTTAAACTGCTTGTAATTTAAGATAGGTAAGCCAGATCTTGAAAATTCTTACTCCACCTAAAAGGTCTTCTCATATGCTTTCTAAAAAACATATAACATGTGAGGGTTTCATGAAAAAACCACCCTTTTTACCATAATTTTAATTGAATATGAAACAGTTTTTTTTACATAACTTTTTAAATACATGATAAAACTGCATGAATTTAAATAGCAACTTAGGGGCCGTTAGAAGGATCGATTAAAACCATTCCGGCCAAAATCGGTTGAGCCTGTGACGAGATATTCCAGTGACATTGATTTGGTACACATGTCTACATACAGCCAAACACAAAGACTTTTGCTCAGCTGGTGATTCTGAGTCGATATGTACAAATGAAGGTATGTCTAGGAGGTCTAATTAAAAAGTTCATTTTCCGAGTGATTTTATAGCCTTTCCTCAGTAAGGTAAGGAAGGCAAAAAGGTTGAATTTTGGAGTGCTGATGTAATATTACACATTTTTCTGACACAAAATCATTTTTTCTTTCTTTGTAGTATTTTTTGTCATGGGCTATAAGAATTGCGTTCAATTCTGACCAGAAAATAATAGCCTGAATATAGGTTGTAAATGCTATGAAATCATTCCTAAACTCTATGCGGTTTCTTTGACATGGAATCCTGTTATTGCATAACCGTTGATGGTTTACTGGTGAGAGAGTTGAAACAAAAAAATTAAAAAGCACCACGCAAACAAAATCTCAAACCCAAGTGGAACAGAATTTCACCCTCGAAAAGACACCACCACCAAATGCTCAAGAAAAGCACTAGCAAAGAGTAGCGTTCGCCAAGCTTTCGCGACGACCAACATAAAAATAACGACCATCAGTCGGTTTTTCACCCTAAAGGTAAAAAACAACTTCCAACAAGTACATGTTCTAGAAGAAAAAAATCAGATGAAAGGATTGCTCCAAGTCCAAGACGCGATTCGAGCTACCATAGAAAAAAAAAGTCAGCAGAGCTGAAAGAAAAGCTCTCAAGATGATGACACGATGATGGAAGCTTTTGGAGCTGTTGCTTTGCTGCTTCAGAAATTCTCCAGGTGATAACAGCTCTTATGTGCGCGCGATGTTTATGCAAATGAAGGTTTTTGGACATTTTTTTTTTCTTGCCAAATAGTGAAACGTGCACCAGACAAATTGATATTGATACCTTTTCTTTGGATGAAGATCAACGTTTATCGTCGTTGTTACAGAGCATTAATGATGAGATTTATCACGCCGATGACGTACAAAAAGGACCTTTAGATAATGTTAGATAAATTACGGGTTGCTAACCCGTCTCCGTTTATCTTATCTTTTATCTGTTGAGATTTTTTTAAACATTTTTAAGCCAAAAGTCGACCCCAAGAAAGAAAGCTGGTGCCATGTTTCTGTAATAAAGTGCAACAAAAAAAAACATACCTTTTTAAAAAAGGAAAGCATTTGCAACCCTCCAGCAAACCCAACCACGAGCGGGACTTTTCTGGGTTCTGTTTTCAAATTTTATGAAAGTTTCCAAAGGGAAAGAAAAATGCGCGGTCCAACGTGGAGTTCAACGCGAGGCACTGGCCGAAAAGAATGGTGAAACATTCTAATGAAAAAATCGAGGTAAAAAGTGGCTTGCGTGCAATCGGAGAAAAAAAAACGAATTGGGATGCCCCTCAGTAAACCACAAAAAGATATCCTCTGGGAAGTGCAATATGTTTAGAAAAGAATGTGTTGGTTCCTTGGTTTTGAAATGATTTTAACATTCCAACGCCCAAGGCTCCAAAAAAGTTGGAACGGTAACTTCAACTCGCTGGTTTTCGGGCATAACTCAACCAATCGAGACGATTCTTTTTTCCATTGATTTGTTAGGATGTCTAGATGATCCTAGAACTTTGCAGAACTTAATTTGGTCAAATCTGTAATTTCTAACATTTTTTTTCACGTGTAAAAAAAAATCGTCAAAAATTCCGCGGAAGCAGTCGTTTAAAAAAGGTGGAACGATGTTTTCGGTCGCAGAAATTACAGATTTGTTCAAATCAAGTTTTGCTAAATTTTAGAATCATCTAGACATTCTTACAAATCACTGGAAACAAGAATCGTCTCGATTGGTTGAGTAATGCCCGAGAACCAGCGAGTTGAAGTTACCGTTCCAACTTTTTTGGGAGGCTTGGGCGTCCGTGTCAGTTGAACATGTTTTGGGCGTTCCAGTGTTAACGAATAAAGAAGATCCCAGTTGTGAAAGCTTCAGAAACTAATACCATTTGAAATATACACTAATATGAATTTATCAGACGAACTGATAAGTTATAAGAACGGTAAATTGAATTGAATAAAATAAACTTGAGTTTTTTCATAATAATTTCTTGTAAATCTAAAAAATAATGTGCAAAGAAGCTAGGAAAATGTATGGGTAATTCTTTACCAACCCACACGAAATCGGGAAAAGTTGCCCCGACCCCTCTTCGATTTTCGTGAAACTTTGTCCTTAGGGGTAACTTTTGTCCCTGATCACGAATCCGAGGTCCGTTTTTTGATATCTCGTGACGGAGGGGCGGTACGACCCCTTCCATTTTTGAACATGCGAAAAAAGAGGTGTTTTTCAATAATTTGCAGCCTGAAACGGTGATGAGATAGAAATTTGGTGTCAAAGGGACTTTTATGTAAAATTAGACGCCCGATTTGATGGCGTACTCAGAATTCCGAGAAAATGTGTATTCATCGAAAAAAAACACTAAAAAGTTTTAAAAATTCTCCCATTTTCCGTTACTCGACTGTAAAAAATTTTGGAACATGTCATTTTATGGGAAATTTAATGTACTTTTCGAATCTACATTGACCCAGAACGGTCATTTTTTCATTTAGAACAAAATTTTTCATTTTAAAATTTCGTGTTTTTTCTAACTTTGCAGGGTTATTTTTTAGAGTGTAACAATATTCTACAAAGTTGTAGAGTATACAATTACAAAAATTTTGATATATAGACATAAGGGGTTTGCTTATAAACATCACGAGTTATCGCGATTTTACGAAAAAAAAGTTTTGAAAAAGTAACTTTTGCGTGCTCTTTGTTTCGTCGTCCGTGTCTGTCGCGGGTGACCATGAACGGCCATGATCGATGACGACCAACTTTTTCAAAACTTTTTTTCGTAAAATCGCGATAACTCGTGATGTTTATAAGCAAACCCCTTATGTCTATATACCAAAATTTTTGTTATTGTCTGCTCTACAACTTTGTAGATCATTGTTACACTCAAAAAAATAATCCTGCAAAGTTAGAAAAAACACGAAATTTTAAAATGAAAAATTTAGTTCTAAATGAAAAAATGACCGTTCTGGGTCAATGTAGATTCGAAAAGTACATTAAATTTCCCATAAAATGACATGTTCCAAAATTTTTACAGTCGAGTAACGGAAAATGGGAGAATTTTTAAAACTTTTTTAGTGTTTTTTTTTCGATGAAAAATACGTTTTTTCGGAATTCTGAGTACGCCATCAAATCGGGCGTCTAATTTTACATAAAAGTCCCTTTGACACCAAATTTCTATCTCATCACCGTTTCAGGCTGCAAATTATTGAAAAACACCTCTTTTTTCGCATGTTCAAAAATGGAAGGGGTCGTACCGCCCCTCCGTCACGAGATATCAAAAAACGGACCTCGGATTCGTGATCAGGGACAAAAGTTACCCCTTAGGACAAAGTTAAATATGTCAATTTTCCTATATTTTGACAGTGAATCTCGCTCATAATTAGCATGGGGTTAGTATACATACTAACGAACATTAGAAAAATATTTTTGAGCGGGCGGTTTGAAAAAAAAGTACCCGCCGTTGGAGAAATATGTCAATTTTCCTATATTTTGACAAAGTTGCCAACTTTGATGAATTTTCAGATTTAGTTGCCAACTTTGATGAATTTTCAGATTTTTTGGCCACAGTGAATCTCGCTCATAATTAGCATGGGGTTAGTATACATACTAACGAACATTAGAAAAATATTTTTGAGCGGGCGGTTTGAAAAAAAAGTACCCGCCGTTGGAGAAATATGTCAATTTTCCTATATTTTGACAAAGTTGCCAACTTTGATGAATTTTCAGATTTTTTGGCCACAGTGAATCTCGCTCATAATTAGCATGGGGTTAGTATACATACTAACGAACATGAGAAAAATATTTTTGAGCGGGCGGTTTGAAAAAAAAGTACCCGCCGTTGGAGAAATATGTCAATTTTCCTATATTTTGACAAAGTTGCCAACTTTGATGAATTTTCAGATTTTTTGGCCACAGTGAATCTCGCTCATAATTAGCATGGGGTTAGTATACATACTAACGAAAATTAGAAAAATATTTTTGAGCGGGCGGTTTGAAAAAAAAGTACCCGCCGTTGGAGAAATATGTCAATTTTCCTATATTTTGACAAAGTTGCCAACTTTGATGAATTTTCAGATTTTTTGGCCACAGTGAATCTCGCTCATAATTAGCATGGAGTTAGTATACATACTAACGAACATTAGAAAAATATTTTTGAGCGGGCGGTTTGAAAAAAAAAGTACCCGCCGTTGGAGAAATATGTAAATTTTCCTATATTTTGACAAAGTTGCCAACTTTGATGAATTTTCAGATTTTTTGGCCACAGTGAATCTCGCTCATAATTAGCATGGGGTTAGTATACATACTAACGAACATTAGAAAAATATTTTTGAGCGGGCGGTTTGAAAAAAAAGTACCCGCCGTTGGAGAAATATGTCAATTTTCCTATATTTTGACAAAGTTGCCAACTTTGATGAATTTTCAGATTTTTTGGCCACAGTGAATCTCGCTCATAATTAGCATGGGGTTGGTAAACATACTAACGAAAATTAGAAAAATATTTTTGAGCGGGCGGTTTGAAAAAAAAGTACCCGCCGTTGGAGAAATATGTCAATTTTCCTATATTTTGACAAAGTTGCCAACTTTGATGAATTTTCAGATTTTTTGGCCACAGTGAATCTCGCTCATAATTAGCATGGGGTTGGTAAACATACTAACGAAAATTAGAAAAATATTTTTGAGCGGGCGGTTTGAAAAAAAAGTACCCGCCGTTGGAGAAATATGTCAATTTTCCTATATTTTGACAAAGTTGCCAACTTTGATGAATTTTCAGATTTTTTGGCCACAGTGAATCTCGCTCATAATTAGCATGGGGTTGGTATACATACTAACGAAAATTAGAAAAATATTTTTGAGCGGGCGGTTTGAAAAAAAAGTACCCGCCGTTGGAGAAATATGTAAATTTTCCTATATTTTGACAAAGTTGCCAACTTTGATGAATTTTCAGATTTTTTGGCCACAGTGAATCTCGCTCATAATTAGCATGGGGTTAGTATACATACTAACGAACATTAGAAAAATATTTTTGAGCGGGCGGTTTGAAAAAAAAGTACCCGCCGTTGGAGAAATATGTCAATTTTCCTATATTTTGACAAAGTTGCCAACTTTGATGAATTTTCAGATTTTTTGGCCACAGTGAATCTCGCTCATAATTAGCATGGAGTTAGTATACATACTAACGAAAATTAGAAAAATATTTTTGAGCGGGCGGTTTGAAAAAAAAGTACCCGCCGTTGGAGAAATATGTCAATTTTCCTATATTTTGACAAAGTTGCCAACTTTGATGAATTTTCAGATTTTTTGGCCACAGTGAATCTCGCTCATAATTAGCATGGGGTTGGTATACATACTAACGAAAATTAGAAAAATATTTTTGAGCGGGCGGTTTGAAAAAAAAGTACCCGCCGTTGGAGAAATATGTCAATTTTCCTATATTTTGACAAAGTTGCCAACTTTGATGAATTTTCAGATTTTTTGGCCACAGTGAATCTCGCTCATAATTAGCATGGGGTTAGTATACATACTAACGAACATGAGAAAAATATTTTTGAGCGGGCGGTTTGAAAAAAAAGTACCCGCCGTTGGAGAAATAAGTCAATTTTCCTATATTTTGACAAAGTTGCCAACTTTGATGAATTTTCAGAATTTTTGGCCACAGTGAATCTCGCTCATAATTAGCATGGGGTTAGTATACATACTAACGAACATTAGAAAAATATTTTTGAGCGGGCGGTTTGAAAAAAAAGTACCCGCCGTTGGAGAAATATGTCAATTTTCCTATATTTTGACAAAGTTGCCAACTTTGATGAATTTTCAGATTTTTTGGCCACAGTGAATCTCGCTCATAATTAGCATGGGGTTGGTATACATACTAACGAAAATTAGAAAAATATTTTTGAGCGGGCGGTTTGAAAAAAAAGTACCCGCCGTTGGAGAAATATGTCAATTTTCCTATATTTTGACAAAGTTGCCAACTTTGATGAATTTTCAGATTTTTTGGCCACAGTGAATCTCGCTCATAATTAGCATGGGGTTAGTATACATACAAACGAACATGAGAAAAATATTTTTGAGCGGGCGGTTTGAAAAAAAAAGTACCCGCCGTTGGAGAAATATGTCAATTTTCCTATATTTTGACAAAGTTGCCAACTTTGATGTATTTTCAGATTTAGTTGCCAACTTTGATGAATTTTCAGATTTTTTGGCCACAGTGAATCTCGCTCATAATTAGCATGGGGTTAGTATACATACTAACGAACATGAGAAAAATATTTTTGAGCGGGCGGTTTGAAAAAAAAGTACCCGCCGTTGGAGAAATATGTCAATTTTCCTATATTTTGACAAAGTTGCCAACTTTGATGAATTTTCAGATTTTTTGGCCACAGTGAATCTCGCTCATAATTAGCATGGGGTTAGTATACATACTAACGAACATTAGAAAAATATTTTTGAGCGGGCGGTTTGAAAAAAAAGTACCCGCCGTTGGAGAAATATGTCAATTTTCCTATATTTTGACAAAGTTGCCAACTTTGATGAATTTTCAGATTTTTTGGCCACAGTGAATCTCGCTCATAATTAGCATGGAGTTAGTATACATACTAACGAACATTAGAAAAATATTTTTGAGCGGGCGGTTTGAAAAAAAAGTACCCGCCGTTGGAGAAATATGTAAATTTTCCTATATTTTGACAAAGTTGCCAACTTTGATGAATTTTCAGATTTTTTGGCCACAGTGAATCTCGCTCATAATTAGCATGGGGTTAGTATACATACTAACGAACATTAGAAAAATATTTTTGAGCGGGCGGTTTGAAAAAAAAGTACCCGCCGTTGGAGAAATATGTCAATTTTCCTATATTTTGACAAAGTTGCCAACTTTGATGAATTTTCAGATTTTTTGGCCACAGTGAATCTCGCTCATAATTAGCATGGGGTTAGTATACATACTAACGAAAATTAGAAAAATATTTTTGAGCGGGCGGTTTGAAAAAAAAGTACCCGCCGTTGGAGAAATATGTCAATTTTCCTATATTTTGACAAAGTTGCCAACTTTGATGAATTTTCAGATTTTTTGGCCACAGTGAATCTCGCTCATAATTAGCATGGGGTTAGTATACATACTAACGAACATGAGAAAAATATTTTTGAGCGGGCGGTTTGAAAAAAAAGTGCCGCCGTTGGAGAAATAAGTCAATTTTCCTATATTTTGACAAAGTTGCCAACTTTGATGAATTTTCAGATTTTTTGGCCACAGTGAATCTCGCTCATAATTAGCATGGGGTTAGTATACATACTAACGAACATTAGAAAAATATTTTTGAGCGGGCGGTTTGAAAAAAAAGTACCCGCCGTTGGAGAAATATGTCAATTTTCCTATATTTTGACAAAGTTGCCAACTTTGATGAATTTTCAGATTTTTTGGCCACAGTGAATCTCGCTCATAATTAGCATGGGGTTAGTATACAAGTTATGTACGGGGTTCCCGGGAAGCGGGCCATGTTGGCTGCTTCCCGGCCCGTGGGGAGGTTCGGACGATTAACTTCAGCACTGCACTGGTTGAAGGATGAAACTTGACTGATTTATTATTTCAGAAAGAATGCTTCGTATGACAAGTCTGCAAGTGTTGGTGCAATACGGCTAGGGGTGCCAGGCCGTAACTACCCCATCGTTAGACTCGAATCGTCTCGATTCGACTTTAAAAAACTGTTTTAGTTTTTTTTCTGAGTTCCACTGATGTGCTCGAGTTGCTGCGGAGTTCGTCCAAGGGCGGATGCCTGACGTATCGAGGACATCACATTCCCAATGACTGTTCCAGGCTAGACGGAGTCCTGACGTGTCGAGGGCCTCACAAATCTAGTTGTCTGGAGCCCCGGGATGGCAACAGGAAGGATTCCTGACGTATCAAGGATATCACATTCCTAGCATTTGGTTGATGCGGCTCAGGCTCATAAGAATTATGAGAATTTTCTGGTTTGATTTAAACGATTTCTTGCTAACTTGTCCTACCAAACTTAATTCTAACAGCGATATTCGGTGTACAGTTTCTTAGTAGCATCCATCAGAATTTTCGCAGGCTAAGGCTTTTGGAAGGGACAAAAGCACTTGGGTTGAGGTTGAGCTATGTCTGCTCTCTCCTCAATCACGGCATAAAACCCTTTTTTTTTTGTTCTTTTCGTTAACGCCACAATGATTACAAATTTTACAATTACAACTCATTCTTCATATCCATTACTACCTCTCCAACGCTGGTTAGGTTCGTTGGGGAGAAATTAGCCTGGTTGTTTTGCACGTCTGCTGCTTTCCCTAGACGTGGTTACCAAGCGGGTGTTGAGTGAATATGGTGGAAGTCTAAAAGTAAAAAGCGTTAGAAATATCAAATAAAAGAAGGAATGAAGATGCTATTGATTTTTTTTTTTTCGATGCTGTTTGCCTGCCAGTCCTCGGTTTCGGCTCGTGATTATCATCCTGATTCTCTATGGATCAAAAAGTATTGGTTAATATTCGATGTTTATAGTGAAAGTAAAAGACAGATAACAGTAGAGATAGACAACTTACAACAAGTACACAAAATGTTACACAGAAAATGCCAATACAACGACTCCTCCATCGTCAAACAAAGGTGCATTTTCTCTTTCAGCGTTATGGTAGTCATGATGCTGTTTTTGTGTATTTGATACTTATTGTAAAAGTAAAAGGCGGATGACAGTAAAGTAAATAGCTTACATTTAGTAAATAAAATGTTTAACAAAAATGCCAATGAAAATCTTCAAATTGGGGCTCCAATTGAGCAACACGACCATATGATAATATTGTGCGAATCGACCTCGGATAATTTGATGAAAACAGAATTAATTTAAGGAAAAAAATACATCATGCTTTGTAACAATTGCCCGTCCTTTTTTTTTTGTTCTTTTTTTTTTGGGTTAGGGAATTTTAAAAGTAATGTGAAAAAACAATGGTGAAAAATTGTCAAGCTAGTTCGTAATTTCAAATTACAAATTTCCAAGTTTGTAATACTGAATTACAAACATGAAAAAAAAAAAAATATTTATATTGAATGTAATCTAAGATTACGTAATCCTCGATTACAATTCACTTGTACCCTTTGTATTTCCATGTAATAATGGATTACAATAAAATTACACAACGTCTCAATTTTTAAAGTTTAATTTTTAGTTTTTAATTTTTAATTTTTAATTTTTAATTTTTAATTTTTAATTTTTAATTTTTAATTTTTAATTTTTAATTTTTAATTTTTAATTTTTAATTTTTAATTTTTAATTTTTAATTTTTAATTTTTAATTTTTAATTTTTAATTTTTAATTTTTAATTTTTAATTTTTAATTTTTAATTTTTAATTTTTAATTTTTAATTTTTAATTTTTAATTTTTAATTTTTAATTTTTAATTTTTAATTTTTAATTTTTAATTTTTAATTTTTAATTTTTAATTTTTAATTTTTAATTTTTAATTTTTAATTTTTAATTTTTAATTTTTAATTTTTAATTTTTAATTTTCAATTTTTAATTTTTAATTTTTAATTTTTAATTTTTAATTTTTAATTTTTAATTTTTAATTTTTAATTTTTAATTTTTAATTTTTAATTTTTAATTTTTAATTTTTAATTTTTAATTTTTAATTTTTAATTTTTAATTTTTAATTTTTAATTTTTAATTTTTAATTTTTAATTTTTAATTTTTAATTTTTAATTTTAATTTTTAATTTTTAATTTTTAATTTTTAATTTTTAATTTTTAATTTTTAATTTTTAATTTTTAATTTTTAATTTTTAATTTTTAATTTTTAATTTTTAATTTTTAATTTTTAATTTTTAATTTTTAATTTTTAATTTTGATTTTTAATTTTTAATTTTTAATTTTTAATTTTTAATTTTTAATTTTTAATTTTTAATTTTTAATTTTTAATTTTTAATTTTTAATTTTTAATTTTTAATTTTTAATTTTTAATTTTTAATTTTTAATTTTTAATTTTTAATTTTTAATTTTTAATTTTTAATTTTTAATTTTTAATTTTTAATTTTTAATTTTTAATTTTTAATTTTTAATTTTTAATTTTTAATTTTTAATTTTTAATTTTTAATTTTTAATTTTTAATTTTTAATTTTTAATTTTTAATTTTTAATTTTTAATTTTTAATTTTTAATTTTTAATTTTTAATTTTTAATTTTTAATTTTTAATTTTTAATTTTTAATTTTTAATTTTTAATTTTTAATTTTTAATTTTTAATTTTTAATTTTTAATTTTTAATTTTTAATTTTTAATTTTTAATTTTTAATTTTTAATTTTTAATTTTTAATTTTTAATTTTTAATTTTTAATTTTTAATTTTTAATTTTTAATTTTTAATTTTTAATTTTTAATTTTTAATTTTTAATTTTTAATTTTTAATTTTTAATTTTTAATTTTTAATTTTTAATTTTTAATTTTTAATTTTTAATTTTTAATTTTTAATTTTTAATTTTTAATTTTTAATTTTTAATTTTTAATTTTTAATTTTTAATTTTTAATTTTTAATTTTTAATTTTTAATTTTTAATTTTTAATTTTTAATTTTTAATTTTTAATTTTTAATTTTTAATTTTTAATTTTTAATTTTTAATTTTTAATTTTTAATTTTTAATTTTTAATTTTTAATTTTTAATTTTTAATTTTTAATTTTTAATTTTTAATTTTTAATTTTTAATTTTTAATTTTTAATTTTTAATTTTTAATTTTTAATTTTTAATTTTTAATTTTTAATTTTTAATTTTTAATTTTTAATTTTTAATTTTTAATTTTTAATTTTTAATTTTTAATTTTTAATTTTTAATTTTTAATTTTTACAGAACTCTTTTGGTTTTGGATATTTCGTTTCTATCGCGTCAGCGCGACGACCATGTCAAAGCATTTTCTGCTGACCATCGTATCGTTCAAATATCGTCTTCGTTCCTACGCGGTGACGACCGTTTCAAAGCATTTTCTGCTGACCATCGTATCATCCACATATCGTCTTCGTTCATACGCGGGGGGTTTTTTTTCTTCACTTAAATTTACGGCAAAATCTAATTTTGCCCTATACTAAAACCTTATAGCCTGTGTCGACTACGATTTCGCAATATCGACACAGGAAATTGCTGGTGAACCAGACTTTTTGCCCTAAATTTATTGCAAAATCTAATTTTGCCCTATGCTAAACACTTATAGCCTGTGTCGACTACGATTTCGCAATATCGACACAGGAAATTGCTGGTGAACCAGACTTTTTGCCCTACATTTATTGTACTAAAACTTAATAATTACTTACCTTAAGTCTCGGTAATTCACCGAGACGACCGACTGCGCCAGTTATGTACGGGGTTCCCGGGAAGCGGGCCATGTTGGCTGCTTCCCGGCCCGTGGGGAGGTTCGGACGATTAACTTCAGCACTGCACTGGTTGAAGGATGAAACTTGACTGATTTATTATTTCAGAAAGAATGCTTCGTATGACAAGTCTGCAAGTGTTGGTGCAATACGGCTAGGGGTGCCAGGCCGTAACTTACATACTAACGAAAATTAGAAAAATATTTTTGAGCGGGCGGTTTGAAAAAAAAGTACCCGCCGTTGGAGAAATATGTCAATTTTCCTATATTTTGACAAAGTTGCCAACTTTGATGAATTTTCAGATTTTTTGGCCACAGTGAATCTCGCTCATAATTAGCATGGGGTTAGTATACATACTAACGAACATGAGAAAAATATTTTTGAGCGGGCGGTTTGAAAAAAAAGTACCCGCCGTTGGAGAAATATGTCAATTTTCCTATATTTTGACAAAGTTGCCAACTTTGATGAATTTTCAGATTTTTTGGCCACAGTGAATCTCGCTCATAATTAGCATGGGGTTAGTATACATACTAACGAAAATTAGAAAAATATTTTTGAGCGGGCGGTTTGAAAAAAAAGTACCCGCCGTTGGAGAAATATGTCAATTTTCCTATATTTTGACAAAGTTGCCAACTTTGATGAATTTTCAGATTTTTTGGCCACAGTGAATCTCGCTCATAATTAGCATGGGGTTAGTATACATACTAACGAACATGAGAAAAATATTTTTGAGCGGGCGGTTTGAAAAAAAAGTACCCGCCGTTGGAGAAATATGTCAATTTTCCTATATTTTGACAAAGTTGCCAACTTTGATGAATTTTCAGATTTTTTGGCCACAGTGAATCTCGCTCATAATTAGCATGGGGTTAGTATACATACTAACGAACATGAGAAAAATATTTTTGAGCGGGCGGTTTGAAAAAAAAAAGTACCCGCCGTTGGAGAAATATGTCAATTTTCCTATATTTTGACAAAGTTGCCAACTTTGATGAATTTTCAGATTTTTTGGCCACAGTGAATCTCGCTCATAATTAGCATGGGGTTAGTATACATACTAACGAACATTAGAAAAATATTTTTGAGCGGGCGGTTTGAAAAAAAAGTACCCGCCGTTGGAGAAATATGTCAATTTTTCTATATTTTGACAAAGTTGCCAACTTTGATGAATTTTCAGATTTTTTGGCCACAGTGAATCTCGCTCATAATTAGCATGGGGTTAGTATACATACTAACGAAAATTAGAAAAATATTTTTGAGCGGGCGGTTTGAAAAAAAAGTACCCGCCGTTGGAGAAATATGTCAATTTTCCTATATTTTGACAAAGTTGCCAACTTTGATGAATTTTCAGATTTTTTGGCCACAGTGAATCTCGCTCATAATTAGCATGGGGTTAGTATACATACTAACGAACATGAGAAAAATATTTTTGAGCGGGCGGTTTGAAAAAAAAGTACCCGCCGTTGGAGAAATATGTCAATTTTCCTATATTTTGACAAAGTTGCCAACTTTGATGAATTTTCAGATTTTTTGGCCACAGTGAATCTCGCTCATAATTAGCATGGGGTTAGTATACATACTAACGAAAATTAGAAAAATATTTTTGAGCGGGCGGTTTGAAAAAAAAGTACCCGCCGTTGGAGAAATATGTCAATTTTCCTATATTTTGACAAAGTTGCCAACTTTGATGAATTTTCAGATTTTTTGGCCACAGTGAATCTCGCTCATAATTAGCATGGGGTTAGTATACATACTAACGAACATGAGAAAAATATTTTTGAGCGGGCGGTTTGAAAAAAAAGTACCCGCCGTTGGAGAAATATGTCAATTTTCCTATATTTTGACAAAGTTGCCAACTTTGATGAATTTTCAGATTTTTTGGCCACAGTGAATCTCGCTCATAATTAGCATGGGGTTAGTATACATACTAACGAACATGAGAAAAATATTTTTGAGCGGGCGGTTTGAAAAAAAAGTACCCGCCGTTGGAGAAATATGTCAATTTTCCTATATTTTGACAAAGTTGCCAACTTTGATGAATTTTCAGATTTTTTGGCCACAGTGAATCTCGCTCATAATTAGCATGGGGTTAGTATACATACTAACGAAAATTAGAAAAATATTTTTGAGCGGGCGGTTTGAAAAAAAAGTACCCGCCGTTGGAGAAATATGTCAATTTTCCTATATTTTGACAAAGTTGCCAACTTTGATGAATTTTCAGATTTTTTGGCCACAGTGAATCTCGCTCATAATTAGCATGGGGTTAGTATACATACTAACGAACATTAGAAAAATATTTTTGAGCGGGCGGTTTGAAAAAAAAGTACCCGCCGTTGGAGAAATATGTCAATTTTCCTATATTTTGACAAAGTTGCCAACTTTGATGAATTTTCAGATTTTTTGGCCACAGTGAATCTCGCTCATAATTAGCATGGGGTTAGTATACATACTAACGAACATGAGAAAAATATTTTTGAGCGGGCGGTTTGAAAAAAAAGTACCCGCCGTTGGAGAAATATGTCAATTTTCCTATATTTTGACAAAGTTGCCAACTTTGATGAATTTTCAGATTTTTTGGCCACAGTGAATCTCGCTCATAATTAGCATGGGGTTAGTATACATACTAACGAACATGAGAAAAATATTTTTGAGCGGGCGGTTTGAAAAAAAAAAGTACCCGCCGTTGGAGAAATATGTCAATTTTCCTATATTTTGACAAAGTTGCCAACTTTGATGAATTTTCAGATTTTTTGGCCACAGTGAATCTCGCTCATAATTAGCATGGGGTTAGTATACATACTAACGAACATTAGAAAAATATTTTTGAGCGGGCGGTTTGAAAAAAAAGTACCCGCCGTTGGAGAAATATGTCAATTTTCCTATATTTTGACAAAGTTGCCAACTTTGATGAATTTTCAGATTTTTTGGCCACAGTGAATCTCGCTCATAATTAGCATGGGGTTAGTATACATACTAACGAACATGAGAAAAATATTTTTGAGCGGGCGGTTTGAAAAAAAAAAGTACCCGCCGTTGGAGAAATATGTCAATTTTCCTATATTTTGACAAAGTTGCCAACTTTGATGAATTTTCAGATTTTTTGGCCACAGTGAATCTCGCTCATAATTAGCATGGGGTTAGTATACATACTAACGAAAATTAGAAAAATATTTTTGAGCGGGCGGTTTGAAAAAAAAGTACCCGCCGTTGGAGAAATATGTCAATTTTCCTATATTTTGACAAAGTTGCCAACTTTGATGAATTTTCAGATTTTTTGGCCACAGTGAATCTCGCTCATAATTAGCATGGGGTTAGTATACATACTAACGAACATGAGAAAAATATTTTTGAGCGGGCGGTTTGAAAAAAAAGTACCCGCCGTTGGAGAAATATGTCAATTTTCCTATATTTTGACAAAGTTGCCAACTTTGATGAATTTTCAGATTTTTTGGCCACAGTGAATCTCGCTCATAATTAGCATGGGGTTAGTATACATACTAACGAAAATTAGAAAAATATTTTTGAGCGGGCGGTTTGAAAAAAAAGTACCCGCCGTTGGAGAAATATGTCAATTTTCCTATATTTTGACAAAGTTGCCAACTTTGATGAATTTTCAGATTTTTTGGCCACAGTGAATCTCGCTCATAATTAGCATGGGGTTAGTATACATACTAACGAACATGAGAAAAATATTTTTGAGCGGGCGGTTTGAAAAAAAAGTACCCGCCGTTGGAGAAATATGTCAATTTTCCTATATTTTGACAAAGTTGCCAACTTTGATGAATTTTCAGATTTTTTGGCCACAGTGAATCTCGCTCATAATTAGCATGGGGTTAGTATACATACTAACGAACATGAGAAAAATATTTTTGAGCGGGCGGTTTGAAAAAAAAGTACCCGCCGTTGGAGAAATATGTCAATTTTCCTATATTTTGACAAAGTTGCCAACTTTGATGAATTTTCAGATTTTTTGGCCACAGTGAATCTCGCTCATAATTAGCATGGGGTTAGTATACATACTAACGAAAATTAGAAAAATATTTTTGAGCGGGCGGTTTGAAAAAAAAGTACCCGCCGTTGGAGAAATATGTCAATTTTCCTATATTTTGACAAAGTTGCCAACTTTGATGAATTTTCAGATTTTTTGGCCACAGTGAATCTCGCTCATAATTAGCATGGGGTTAGTATACATACTAACGAACATTAGAAAAATATTTTTGAGCGGGCGGTTTGAAAAAAAAGTACCCGCCGTTGGAGAAATATGTCAATTTTCCTATATTTTGACAAAGTTGCCAACTTTGATGAATTTTCAGATTTTTTGGCCACAGTGAATCTCGCTCATAATTAGCATGGAGTTAGTATACATACTAACGAACATTAGAAAAATATTTTTGAGCGGGCGGTTTGAAAAAAAAGTACCCGCCGTTGGAGAAATATGTAAATTTTCCTATATTTTGACAAAGTTGCCAACTTTGATGAATTTTCAGATTTTTTGGCCACAGTGAATCTCGCTCATAATTAGCATGGGGTTAGTATACATACTAACGAACATTAGAAAAATATTTTTGAGCGGGCGGTTTGAAAAAAAAAGTACCCGCCGTTGGAGAAATATGTCAATTTTCCTATATTTTGACAAAGTTGCCAACTTTGATGAATTTTCAGATTTTTTGGCCACAGTGAATCTCGCTCATAATTAGCATGGGGTTAGTATACAAGTTATGTACGGGGTTCCCGGGAAGCGGGCCATGTTGGCTGCTTCCCGGCCCGTGGGGAGGTTCGGACGATTAACTTCAGCACTGCACTGGTTGAAGGATGAAACTTGACTGATTTATTATTTCAGAAAGAATGCTTCGTATGACAAGTCTGCAAGTGTTGGTGCAATACGGCTAGGGGTGCCAGGCCGTAACTACCCCATCGTTAGACTCGAATCGTCTCGATTCGACTTTAAAAAACTGTTTTAGTTTTTTTTTTCTCTGAGTTCCACTGATGTGCTCGAGTTGCTGCGGAGTTCGTCCAAGGGCGGATGCCTGACGTATCGAGGACATCACATTCCCAATGACTGTTCCAGGCTAGACGGAGTCCTGACGTGTCGAGGGCCTCACAAATCTAGTTGTCTGGAGCCCCGGGATGGCAACAGGAAGGATTCCTGACGTATCAAGGATATCACATTCCTAGCATTTGGTTGATGCGGCTCAGGCTCATAAGAATTATGAGAATTTTCTGGTTTGATTTAAACGATTTCTTGCTAACTTGTCCTACCAAACTTAATTCTAACAGCGATATTCGGTGTACAGTTTCTTAGTAGCATCCATCAGAATTTTTGCAGGCTAAGGCTTTTGGAAGGGACAAAAGCACTTGGGTTGAGGTTGAGCTATGTCTGCTCTCTCCTCAATCACGGCATAAAACCCTTTTTTTTTTTGTTCTTTTCGTTAACGCCACAATGATTACGAATTTTACAATTACAACTCATTCTTCATATCCATTACTACCTCTCCAACGCTGGTTAGGTTCATTGGGGAGAAATTAGCCTGGTTGTTTTGCACGTCTGCTGCTTTCCCTAGACGTGGTTACCAAGCGGGTGTTGAGTGAATATGGTGGAAGTCTAAAAGTAAAAAGCGTTAGAAATATCAAATAAAAGAAGGAATGAAGATGCTATTGATTTTTTTTTTTTCGATGCTGTTTGCCTGCCAGTCCTCGGTTTCGGCTCGTGATTATCATCCTGATTCTCTATGGATCAAAAAGTATTGGTTAATATTCGATGTTTATAGTGAAAGTAAAAGACAGATAACAGTAGAGATAGACAACTTACAACAAGTACACAAAATGTTACACAGAAAATGCCAATACAACGACTCCTCCATCGTCAAACAAAGGTGCATTTTCTCTTTCAGCGTTATGGTAGTCATGATGCTGTTTTTGTGTATTTGATACTTATTGTAAAAGTAAAAGGCGGATGACAGTAAAGTAAATAGCTTACATTTAGTAAATAAAATGTTTAACAAAAATGCCAATGAAAATCTTCAAATTGGGGCTCCAATTGAGCAACACGACCATATGATAATATTGTGCGAATCGACCTCGGATAATTTGATGAAAACAGAATTAATTTCAGGAAAAAAAAATACATCATGCTTTGTAACAATTGCCCGTCCATTTTTTTTTCTTTTTTTTTTTTTGGTTTAGGGAATTTTAAAAGTAATGTGAAAACACAATGGTGAAAAATTGTCAAGCTAGTTCGTAATTTCAAATTACAAATTTCCAAGTTTGTAATACTGAATTACAAACATGAAAAAAAAATATTTATATTGAATGTAATCTAAGATTACGTAATCCTCGATTACAATTCACTTGTACCCTTTGTATTTCCATGTAATAATGGATTACAATAAAATTACACAACGTCTCAATTTTTAAAGTTTTTAAAAAAATTTAATTTTTAGTTTTTAGTTTTTAGTTTTTAGTTTTTAATTTTTAATTTTTAATTTTTAATTTTTAATTTTTAATTTTTAATTTTTAATTTTTAATTTTTAATTTTTAATTTTTAATTTTTAATTTTTAATTTTTAATTTTTAATTTTTAATTTTTAATTTTTAATTTTTAATTTTTAATTTTTAATTTTTAATTTTTAATTTTTAATTTTTAATTTTTAATTTTTAATTTTTAATTTTTAATTTTTAATTTTTAATTTTTAATTTTTAATTTTTAATTTTTAATTTTTAATTTTTAATTTTTAATTTTTAATTTTTAATTTTTAATTTTTAATTTTTAATTTTTAATTTTTAATTTTTAATTTTTAATTTTTAATTTTTAATTTTTAATTTTTAATTTTTAATTTTTAATTTTTAATTTTTAATTTTTAATTTTTAATTTTTAAATTTTAATTTTTAATTTTTAATTTTTAATTTTTAATTTTTAATTTTTAATTTTTAATTTTTAATTTTTAATTTTTAATTTTTAATTTTTAATTTTTAATTTTTAATTTTTAATTTTTAATTTTTAATTTTTAATTTTTAATTTTTAATTTTTAATTTTTAATTTTTAATTTTTAATTTTTAATTTTTAATTTTTAATTTTTAATTTTTAATTTTTAATTTTTAATTTTTAATTTTTAATTTTTAATTTTTAATTTTTAATTTTTAATTTTTAATTTTTAATTTTTAATTTTTAATTTTTAATTTTTAATTTTTAATTTTTAATTTTTAATTTTTAATTTTTATAGAACTCTTTTGGTTTTGGATATTTCGTTGCAATCGCGTCAGCGCGACGACCATGTCAAAGCATTTTCTGCTGACCATCGTATCGTTCAAATATCGTCTTCTTTCCTACGCGGTGACGACCGTTTCAAAGCATTTTCTGCTGACCATCGTATCATCCACATATCGTCTTCGTTCATACGCGGGGGGTTTTTTTTTCTTCACTTAAATTTACGGCAAAATCTAATTTTGCCCTATACTAAGACCTTATAGCCTGTGTCGACTACGATTTCGCAATATCGACACAGGAAATTGCTGGTTAACCAGACTTTTTGTCCTAAATTTATTGCAAAATCTAATTTTGCCCTATGCTAAACACTTATAGCCTGTGTCGACTACGATTTCGCAATATCGACACAGGAAATTGCTGGTGAACCAGACTTTTTGCCCTACATTTATTGTACTAAAACTTAATAATTACTTACCTTAAGTCTCGGTAATTCACCGAGACGACCGACTGCGCCAGTTATGTACGGGGTTCCCGGGAAGCGGGCCATGTTGGCTGCTTCCCGGCCCGTGGGGAGGTTCGGACGATTAACTTCAGCACTGCACTGGTTGAAGGATGAAACTTGACTGATTTATTATTTCAGAAAGAATGCTTCGTATGACAAGTCTGCAAGTGTTGGTGCAATACGGCTAGGGGTGCCAGGCCGTAACTTACATACTAACGAAAATTAGAAAAATATTTTTGAGCGGGCGGTTTGAAAAAAAAGTACCCGCCGTTGGAGAAATATGTCAATTTTCCTATATTTTGACAAAGTTGCCAACTTTGATGAATTTTCAGATTTTTTGGCCACAGTGAATCTCGCTCATAATTAGCATGGGGTTAGTATACATACTAACGAACATTAGAAAAATATTTTTGAGCGGGCGGTTTGAAAAAAAAGTACCCGCCGTTCGAGAAATATGTAAATTTTCCTATATTTTGACAAAGTTGCCAACTTTGATGAATTTTCAGATTTTTTGGCCACAGTGAATCTCGCTCATAATTAGCATGGGGTTAGTATACATACTAACGAACATTAGAAAAATATTTTTGAGCGGGCGGTTTGAAAAAAAAGTACCCGCCGTTGGAGAAATATGTCAATTTTCCTATATTTTGACAAAGTTGCCAACTTTGATGAATTTTCAGATTTTTTGGCCACAGTGAATCTCGCTCATAATTAGCATGGGGTTAGTATACATACTAACGAACATGAGAAAAATATTTTTGAGCGGGCGGTTTGAAAAAAAAGTACCCGCCGTTGGAGAAATAAGTCAATTTTCCTATATTTTGACAAAGTTGCCAACTTTGATGAATTTTCAGATTTTTTGGCCACAGTGAATCTCGCTCATAATTAGCATGGGGTTAGTATACATACTAACGAACATGAGAAAAATATTTTTGAGCGGGCGGTTTGAAAAAAAAGTACCCGCCGTTGGAGAAATATGTCAATTTTCCTATATTTTGACAAAGTTGCCAACTTTGATGAATTTTCAGATTTTTTGGCCACAGTGAATCTCGCTCATAATTAGCATGGGGTTAGTATACATACTAACGAACATGAGAAAAATATTTTTGAGCGGGCGGTTTGAAAAAAAAGTACCCGCCGTTGGAGAAATATGTCAATTTTCCTATATTTTGACAAAGTTGCCAACTTTGATGAATTTTCAGATTTTTTGGCCACAGTGAATCTCGCTCATAATTAGCATGGGGTTAGTATACATACTAACGAACATGAGAAAAATATTTTTGAGCGGGCGGTTTGAAAAAAAAAAGTACCCGCCGTTGGAGAAATATGTCAATTTTCCTATATTTTGACAAAGTTGCCAACTTTGATGAATTTTCAGAATTTTTGGCCACAGTGAATTTCGCTCATAATTAGCATGGGGTTAGTATACATACTAACGAACATGAGAAAAATATTTTTGAGCGGGCGGTTTGAAAAAAAAGTACCCGCCGTTGGAGAAATATGTCAATTTTCCTATATTTTGACAAAGTTGCCAACTTTGATGAATTTTCAGATTTTTTGGCCACAGTGAATCTCGCTCATAATTAGCATGGAGTTAGTATACATACTAACGAACATTAGAAAAATATTTTTGAGCGGGCGGTTTGAAAAAAAAGTACCCGCCGTTCGAGAAATATGTAAATTTTCCTATATTTTGACAAAGTTGCCAACTTTGATGAATTTTCAGATTTTTTGGCCACAGTGAATCTCGCTCATAATTAGCATGGGGTTAGTATACATACTAACGAACATTAGAAAAATATTTTTGAGCGGGCGGTTTGAAAAAAAAGTACCCGCCGTTGGAGAAATATGTCAATTTTCCTATATTTTGACAAAGTTGCCAACTTTGATGAATTTTCAGATTTTTTGGCCACAGTGAATCTCGCTCATAATTAGCATGGGGTTAGTATACATACTAACGAACATGAGAAAAATATTTTTGAGCGGGCGGTTTGAAAAAAAAGTACCCGCCGTTGGAGAAATATGTCAATTTTACTATATTTTGACAAAGTTGCCAACTTTGATGAATTTTCAGATTTTTTGGCCACAGTGAATCTCGCTCATAATTAGCATGGAGTTAGTATACATACTAACGAACATTAGAAAAATATTTTTGAGCGGGCGGTTTGAAAAAAAAGTACCCGCCGTTCGAGAAATATGTAAATTTTCCTATATTTTGACAAAGTTGCCAACTTTGATGAATTTTCAGATTTTTTGGCCACAGTGAATCTCGCTCATAATTAGCATGGGGTTAGTATACATACTAACGAACATTAGAAAAATATTTTTGAGCGGGCGGTTTGAAAAAAAAGTACCCGCCGTTGGAGAAATATGTCAATTTTCCTATATTTTGACAAAGTTGCCAACTTTGATGAATTTTCAGATTTTTTGGCCACAGTGAATCTCGCTCATAATTAGCATGGGGTTAGTATACATACTAACGAACATGAGAAAAATATTTTTGAGCGGGCGGTTTGAAAAAAAAGTACCCGCCGTTGGAGAAATAAGTCAATTTTCCTATATTTTGACAAAGTTGCCAACTTTGATGAATTTTCAGATTTTTTGGCCACAGTGAATCTCGCTCATAATTAGCATGGGGTTAGTATACATACTAACGAACATGAGAAAAATATTTTTGAGCGGGCGGTTTGAAAAAAAAGTACCCGCCGTTGGAGAAATATGTCAATTTTCCTATATTTTGACAAAGTTGCCAACTTTGATGAATTTTCAGATTTTTTGGCCACAGTGAATCTCGCTCATAATTAGCATGGGGTTAGTATACATACTAACGAACATGAGAAAAATATTTTTGAGCGGGCGGTTTGAAAAAAAAGTACCCGCCGTTGGAGAAATATGTCAATTTTCCTATATTTTGACAAAGTTGCCAACTTTGATGAATTTTCAGATTTTTTGGCCACAGTGAATCTCGCTCATAATTAGCATGGGGTTAGTATACATACTAACGAACATGAGAAAAATATTTTTGAGCGGGCGGTTTGAAAAAAAAAAGTACCCGCCGTTGGAGAAATATGTCAATTTTCCTATATTTTGACAAAGTTGCCAACTTTGATGAATTTTCAGAATTTTTGGCCACAGTGAATTTCGCTCATAATTAGCATGGGGTTAGTATACATACTAACGAACATGAGAAAAATATTTTTGAGCGGGCGGTTTGAAAAAAAAGTACCCGCCGTTGGAGAAATATGTCAATTTTCCTATATTTTGACAAAGTTGCCAACTTTGATGAATTTTCAGATTTTTTGGCCACAGTGAATCTCGCTCATAATTAGCATGGGGTTAGTATACATACTAACGAACATTAGAAAAATATTTTTGAGCGGGCGGTTTGAAAAAAAAGTACCCGCCGTTGGAGAAATATGTCAATTTTCCTATATTTTGACAAAGTTGCCAACTTTGATGAATTTTCAGATTTTTTGGCCACAGTGAATCTCGCTCATAATTAGCATGGGGTTAGTATACATACTAACGAACATTAGAAAAATATTTTTGAGCGGGCGGTTTGAAAAAAAAGTACCCGCCGTTGGAGAAATATGTCAATTTTCCTATATTTTGACAAAGTTGCCAACTTTGATGAATTTTCAGATTTTTTGGCCACAGTGAATCTCGCTCATAATTAGCATGGGGTTAGTATACATACTAACGAACATGAGAAAAATATTTTTGAGCGGGCGGTTTGAAAAAAAAGTACCCGCCGTTGGAGAAATATGTAAATTTTCCTATATTTTGACAAAGTTGCCAACTTTGATGAATTTTCAGATTTTTTGGCCACAGTGAATCTCGCTCATAATTAGCATGGGGTTAGTATACATACTAACGAACATTAGAAAAATATTTTTGAGCGGGCGGTTTGAAAAAAAAGTACCCGCCGTTGGAGAAATATGTCAATTTTCCTATATTTTGACAAAGTTGCCAACTTTGATGAATTTTCAGAATTTTTGGCCACAGTGAATCTCGCTCATAATTAGCATGGGGTTAGTATACATACTAACGAACATGAGAAAAATATTTTTGAGCGGGCGGTTTGAAAAAAAAAAGTACCCGCCGTTGGAGAAATATGTCAATTTTCCTATATTTTGACAAAGTTGCCAACTTTGATGAATTTTCAGATTTTTTGGCCACAGTGAATCTCGCTCATAATTAGCATGGGGTTAGTATACATACTAACGAACATGAGAAAAATATTTTTGAGCGGGCGGTTTGAAAAAAAAAACAAAGTAGCCGCTGTCCCAATTTTTGCGGTATACTGAGCATCGCCGTACTAGTGTATCTAGTCGCCAGCAGGGTGCGTCGCAACAGCCGCATTGTCTGCGAATTGTGGAAGTGCAGATAAATGTTTTTCGGTGGCCTCCAAGTGGCCTTTAAAAAATAAGGGTTTTTAACTGTTTTCAGCGGAGTTACCGTGTGGATTCAAGCTGGTTGGCCGAATATGAAACCGTTTTAGGTGAGTTAGGCTGTAGTGTTGTTCTTAATAGAACTTCTGCGGGGTCGATCGGTGCGCTTTTGTGGTGTTAGTACGCACATTCTGTTTCCGGAGGAACATTCAGAACTCCAGATAGTTTACCCACGGAGAGGAGGTTTCACGCAAAAATTAAAAAAAAATGGTTAAGAGCGAGTTTTTCACCGATGTGAAACAGGTCGTATCGAGGTGCTCCGATTTGGATGAAACTTTCAGGGTTTGTTTGTCTATACATGAGATGAACTCATGCCAAATATGAGCCCTCTACGACAAAGGGAAGTGGGGTAAAACGGGCTTTGAAGTTTGAGGTCCAAAAAACATGAAAAATCTTAAAATTGCTCGCATTTCCGTAAAACTTCATCAATTCCAACTCTCTTAGATGCATTCGAATGGTCTTTTGAAGCACTTCAAAATGTGCTATAGACATCCAGGATTGGTTTGACTTTTTCTCATAGCTTTTGCAAATTACTGTTAAAAATGGATTTTTTAAAAACTTTAATATCTTTTTCCAACAGCCTCCAACACCCATACTCCCATAGGTCAAAAGTTAGGGAATTTCATGGACTATAAGCCTAAGGTAATAACTTTTTGACCAATCGCAGTTTTTCCCATAGTTTTACGATTTTTCTATAACAAACATTCTACAACGTTGGTTTTTGCCCTGTAGGCTTCCATAGCGGCACTTTTTGGTCTCAATTTTGACATATTCGGAATCCTCAGCAAATTTTACATTAGATTGAGGTATTGGCATTTTGAATTTGATTGGAAAAAATGCCATTTAGAATTAATTAAAATATTATTTAGCATTTTGTCGGATTATGGGTAAAACAGGTATTCGCCTACTTGATACAGCATTTGACGTATTGAACACACAGGGTATGTGTGTCCAAACAAATCGCAAAAATGGCTTATGTGCCTTAAAAGTGTCCTAAATGCATTTAAATAGTCATCAAAAATAAAATTAATTCAAATGCTCGGAAATCTATGACGAACCTTCGGACGAATGATTCACCCGACATTTTGTAGTAGAATAGTCATACTTGAAGCCTATTGCATGGGTTTTTGCCCAAATTTGCCCGAGGTTTTGTATACCGAGCTCGAAAACTAGCTAAATTATCACGAAATCTTGCTATAACTCAACACATATAGCTCTTATCAATTTGGCATCTTCGACAAAGTTGTTTGTTTTGATATTACTGACAACTCTTCTGAACATTGTAATCGTCTGAAATCAAAGTTCAACATAGTTTTAGTCAAAAAACTGTTTTTTGGCAGGGATTTATGAAAAAGGTTCCAAAACTGGTATTCAACGCAAAGATAGAGCTTTGGCGTCTTCGACAAAGTTTGTGGAAATTTTCAGCCCTACAACTTTGCCGAAGACACCAAAGCTCTATCTCTTAACTGTCAAAAGTTAGAAATTCCATAGCCTGCTGTGATGAGTATTTTGAAAAACAAATTTCACCAAAAGTAGGCCATGACAACGCTGAACAAAGTTGTAGAACATGTCAAAGCACGAAAATGCTTACTTTTTGCTCTAATCAATTAAGTTCGTCAAAACAGCCTTTTGAACCACTGTGCGCCGATTGCTTGCAACAGCCTTGCAAAACATTTCCGCATCTTGGTAACTTTCGAGTGGTGAGGGAAAGTCGATTTGTCTTGTGTAATCGAGTTGTCTTGTGTAATTATAAGGGAATCATGGGGAAATTTGAACCGGACATTCTAATCGAACATTTCAACAATCATCTTGCAAAGTTCTTTGTTATACTGGTCATGTGTAACATAACCAAATGCACCTTTTTTTGCATTAAAATGAAAATAAGTGAACAGAAATGGCATGGGACCAACTATAAATCACGTGGATACTTTTTTTAAAATCTCAAGCATCCCATGAAGTCTGGACAGTCACAGACATCCCCCTTCCCCCTAAGATGTCCACGTGGTTTATGGATGGTCCCCAAGATCCGCTCAGCTCTTGAGCTTTGTAGATCCGAGCTCGCAAATCCACTAACAGATTTTTGGAATCCTGATTCATCGATTCAAAAATGCAACAAACTAGTTGAAACAGGGTTCAAATTCACAAAAACTGAATAATTACAAAAAAGACAAAAGCATGAAACCAACTCACCAAATTGCAGCGACTTTCTTGGGGTAATTTTACCCTTTGCCGGTGCTTCAAAAGTAGAAAACCGCATTCTCTCCCCGGGGTGCTAAACTTCACACTCTTTCGAACAAACTCAGCCAAATCCGCCACTCCACACGCGAACAAACAACACGGTCGAGGAACAGTTAAAAAAAAATCAATATCAGCTGTTTCATGTTTAAGCGGTGTATGCACTTCGGAAGGAATCGGTCAAGAAAAATTTCAAATGGGCAGCAGCGGCAGCGAAAGCAAGCCAGAGAGGGTGAAGAAAAGCCCCAAGAAAACGCTCCCTCTCCTTTGTTCTGCTGTTCGTAAAGCTGTTTCTTGACCCCTTTCCTTCCGATCTGCATACTAGCCTTTAAGCGGTATACGCGCTTCAGGCTAGTATGGAGATCGGAAGGAAAGGGGTCAAGAAACAGCTTTACGAACAGCAGAACAAAGGAGAGGGAGCGTTTTCTTGGGGCTTTCCTTCACCCTCTCTGGCTTGCTTTCGCTGCTGCCCATTTGAAATTTTTCTTGACAGATTCCTTCCGAAGTGCATACACCGCTTTCGGAAGGAACCAGTCAAGAAAAATTTCTAATGGGCAGCAGCGGCAGCGAAAGCAACCCAAAGAGGGTGAAGAAAAGCTCCAAAAAATTGTTCCCTCTCCTTTGTTCTGCTTTTCGTAAAGCAATTTCTTGACCCCTTTTCTTGGGAGGTGCGTATTGGCCCATACGCTGATCGTCAGACAGATGAAACTTCAAAATCCGATGAGATTTGCCCGGAAAATGGTCAAATTTTAACTTTTCTGAAAATCGCCATATAAAATCGTGCTAATTATTTTGACAGCCGGAAAACTCGCCCTACCCAAGGCTGTATATCATAGGTACTCGCGATCTTGCTTTGCATTAGTGTGAGTGCATGGCTCCGTGCCACTAAAACAAACGAACAATGGACCGTGTCAGGAAAACCAAAACATAAACAATGTCT
This sequence comes from Culex pipiens pallens, assembly GCF_016801865.2. Lineage (NCBI taxonomy): Eukaryota > Metazoa > Arthropoda > Insecta > Diptera > Culicidae > Culex > Culex pipiens. The sequence continues at coordinate 93,226,848 of NC_068937.1, read as the reverse complement.
GTGTCAGTGGAGTGAGAGAGTCAGAGATAACGATTTTGACAACCGCACTACTCAATCGCGAGTACCTTAGGTAGAAAGCCATGCGCCCTACCCACCTAATCTACATACCTTGCGGTTAGTTTCATTTCCCCCGCTGAAGTGCGTGAAGTTTTTAGGTGTTCTTCCTCAAAATGTCATCAACTGACATTTTGCTGCACGAGCACAAGTGAACACAGAAGACACACACAAAACGCGCACTAAAAATTACACAGTTCAACAAAAAATCAAATGTTTCTTGTCTCTGAGATGAGTATATGTGTTCCTAGTAGAATTTTGCCCACTGAATCCGAATCCGGGTCCAGAATTGCTCCAAATGGTCCCAATTTTGAGATACACCCGTTTGAAATGTTAGTTTAGGCCAAATTTAGCTACTTTGTCGACTATTTTACAAAAGAACTGTTGAATAAACAACTAAACCAATACAGTTATCTTAAAGTTCACGTTTTCCCCTTTCTGAAACACCCCTGGTTTTTAAAATTTGATTGTTTCTACGCATATTTATAGCCATTTTAAAATTATATTTTCAGTTGGTTCTCATTCAAGTTTTTCCAACTTGCATGCAAGTGCAATTATGCTGGGATATCAATAATAAAAATCAAAAATGCTTTGCAGAACGTTAAATAAGTTTGTCTCGGCAATCTTATTGATCATTATTAATGTAATTTTGTCTGCTGAATCCATTCCCATCATTAGATTTTTTCAAAAAGGTCAGGTTTTTGAGTAAAAATAGAATTTTATATGATTTTTTTAAAATAAAATCGATTTTATGTTAAAGTATGACTCTGAGATGGCTAATGGTCGATGTCTCGTCAGTCAAGTTGATCATTTTTAATGTAATTTTGTCTGCTGAATCCATTCCCATCATTAGATTTTTTCGAAAAGGTCAGGTTTTTGAGTAAAAATAGAATTTTCGATGATTTTTCAAAATAAAATCGATTTTATGTTAAAATATGACTCAAATATGGCTAAAGGTCGATGTCTCGTCAGTCAAATTGATCATTTTTAATGTAATTTTGTCTGCTGAATCCATTCCCATCATTAGATTTTTTCGAAAAGGTCAGGTTTTTGAGTAAAAATAGAATTTTCGATGATTTTTCAAAATAAAATCGATTTTATGTTAAAATATGACTCAAATATGGCTAAAGGTCGATGTCTCGTCAGTCAAATTGATCATTTTTAATGTAATTTTGTCTGCTGAATCCATTCCCATCATTAGATTTTTTCGAAAAGGTCAGGTTTTCGAGTAAAAATAGAATTTTCGATGATTTTTTCAAAATAAAATCGATTTTATGTTAAAATATGACTCAGATATGGCTAAAGGTCGATGTCTCGTCAGTCAAATTGATCATTTTTAATGTAATTTTGTCTGTTGAATCCATTCCCATCATTAGATTTTTTCGAAAAGGTCAGGGTATAATGGGGAGGGGGGGGGATCGGTTTTAATCATTTCATTATTTGATGCAAACAAACGCTCATATGTGCCACCACCAGTTTATTGTATGCAACTTACACTAAAACGACTTGCGATCTGATTGTCTGCTGTAAACTGTCTCCTTATCCTCACGCAGCAAGGTCCAGCAGTAGTCAGCTAACATGTTCGCTTCCTTTCCCTTATATCTACTTTCCATCGCAGCCAACTCTTGGTGGAACCTTTCGCCGTGTTCGTCGCTTACAGCACCCAAATTTTCCGGAAAAAAATCAAGATGGGAATCAAGATAGTGGATCTTGAGGGACATGTTGACGCCCAGCTCCTTGTAAGAAGTGAGCAGTTTTTTCACCAACTCAGCATAGTTGTTTGCTTTATGGTTCCCTAAAAAGTTTTCGCAGACCTGCTTGAAGCAGTTCCACGCCTACAGCTCCTTGGTGTTCAGCTGGCTCGCGCAGACGCACACCAACGCACCATTAGGTTTTGGTGGCTTTTACCTATACAACTTTACTTTGTGTTCGTGCACGTTCATGCAATAAAAATTTGTGTAGATATGTCTTTCAAAATCATAGTCCTTAAGGATAAGTTTGATGATGGGAATGGGAATTAAATTTAAACCCAATAATCAGATTGGCGAACATAAACAATGCATAAAAACCTGACCTTTTCAAAAAAATCTAATGATGGGAATGGATTTAACAGACAAAATTACATTAAAAATGATCAATTTGACTGACGAGACATCGACCATTAGCCATCTCAGAGTCATACTTTAACATAAAATCGATTTTATTTTGAAAAAATCATCGAAAATTCTATTTTTACTCAAAAACCTGACCTTTTTGAAAAAATCTAATGATGGGAATGGATTCAGCAGACAAAATTACATTAAAAATGATCAAATTGACTGACGAGACATCGACCATTAGCCATCTCAGAGACATACTTTAACATACAATCGATTTTATTTTGAAAAAATCATCGAAAATTCTATTTTTACTCAAAAACCTGACCTTTTTGAAAAAATCTAATGATGGGAATGGATTCAGCAGACAAAATTACATTAAAAATGATCAATTTGACTGACGAGACATCGACCTTTAGCCATATTTGAGTCATATTTTAACATAAAATCGATTTTATTTTGAAAAAATCATCGAAAATTCTATTTTTACTCAAAAACCTGACCTTTTCGAAAAAATCTAATGATGGGAATGGATTCAGCAGACAAAATTACATTAAAAATGATCAACTTGACTGACGAGACATCGACCATTAGCCATCTCAGAGTCATACTTTAACATAAAATCGATTTTATTTTAAAAAAATCATATAAAATTCTATTTTTACTCAAAAACCTGACCTTTTTGAAAAAATCTAATGATGGGAATGGATTCAGCAGACAAAATTACATTAATAATGATCAATAAGATTGCCGAGACAAACTTATTTAACGTTCTGCAAAGCATTTTTGATTTTTATTATTGATATCCCAGCATAATTGCACTTGCATGCAAGTTGGAAAAACTTGAATGAGAACCAACTGAAAATATAATTTTAAAATGGCTATAAATATGCGTAGAAACAATCAAATTTTAAAAACCAGGGGTGTTTCAGAAAGGGGAAAACGTGAACTTTAAGATAACTGTATTGGTTTAGTTGTTTATTTAACAGTTCTTTTGTAAAATAGTCGACAAAGTAGCTAAATTTGGCCTAAACTAACATTTCAAACGGGTGTATCTCAAAATTGGGACCATTTGGAGCAATTCTGGACCCAGATTCGGATTCAGCAGGCAAAATTCTACTAGGAACACATATACTCGTCTCAGAGACAAAATCTTGTTGGACTGTGTTATCAGATTCTTCATTCGCACTTTTTCATAAAAAATTCCTGGTTGTATTCCTGGCAGAAAATCGAAAAACTTCATCTGGTAGGCCTTTTTCACCACTCAGGCTCCATGAAAATCACAGGTCGACATCAATCGCGAAAATACACCGTAAAAAGCCAAAACCTCTGTGTGTGTGTGTGGTCCAATCCAATACCCGCTGGCCGGCAGCGAAATTATGGGAAAGTATAATTTGTATCAGACTTGGGTTATGCTGATACAGCTTATCTCAGTTCCGGGTATTAGGTGGTGACAGTCCTCGCGCTGCTTCCAATGACCCATTTCAGAATGGCAGAGATCCTAGCGGCCCAATTCCGAGGTCATTGTCTGGCCCCGCCTAAACATAGAACAAGAACCAGACGGATCCTCGAACTATCTTTAAACTTCCAATCCCATCAGGCAAAACAGGGATCAGCGCGTATATCCAGGTTTTTAAGCGAAGATGGCGTTCGAATGTTGAACGTCCGAAATGTCAAAATCGCGCAGTAGCACCAACGTTAAAAAAAAAGGTGCAGGTGGTTATGTTACACATGACCAGTATGACAAAGAACTTTGCTAGATGATTGTTGAAATTTTCGATTAGAAAGTCCGGTCCAAATTTCCCCATGATTCCCTTATAACACAAGACAACTCTTTTGTGGTCAATATCGTGGCTCTGAAGACATAATATCAACGTCCTATCGAACTAAGGGGATGAAAATTGCAAGTGGAGCTGAACTGCCCTTTTCAGGGCTCTAATTGATTACGAAATAGTTATTCTAAATTTTCAGAAGTTCAATACTCATTTTTCCCCAACTCTTATGGTTCGGCAAATGTCCCTCCATCGGAACATCCCCGGGGCCTCCGGCCACTTCGGAGTGGGTATTGCCCCAACTCTTATGGTTCGGCAAATGTCCCCCCATCGGAACATCCCCGGGGCCTTCGGCCACTCCGGATTGTGGCCACTACTGCCGAAATGTCAAATTTTATGTCCAGTATCAAAAACCTTAAAGTTTGATACCCATATTGCCCCAACTCTTATGGTTCGGCAAATGTCCCCCCATCGGAACATCCCCGGGGCCTTCGGCCACTCCGGATTGTGGCCACTACTGCCGAAATGTCAAATTTTATGTCCAGTATCAAAAACCCTAAAGTTTGATACCCATATTGCCCCAACTTTTATGGTTCGGCAAATGTCCTCCTATCGGAACATCCCCGGGGCTTCGGCCACTATTGCCGAAATGTCAAATTTCATGTGCAGTATCAAAAACCCTAAAGTTTGATACCCATATTGCCCCAACTCTTATGGTTCGGCAAATGTCCTCCTATCGGAACATCCCCGGGGCCTCCGGCCACTCCAAGTGGTGGCCACTGCTGACAAAATGTCAAATTTCATGTCCAGTATCAAAAACCTTAAAGTTTGATACCCATATTGCCCCAACTCTTATGGTTCGGCAAATGTCCTCCTATCGGAACATCCCCGGGGCTTCGGCCACTACTGCCGAAATGTCAAATTACATGTGCAGTATCAAAAACCCTAAAGTTTGATACCCATATTGCCCCAACTCTTATGGTTCGGCAAATGTCCTCCTATCGGAACATCCCCGGGGCCTCCGGCCACTCCAAGTGGTGGCCACTGCTGACAAAATGTCAAATTGTATGTCCAGTATCAAAAGCCTTAAAGTTTGATACCCATATTGCCCCAACTTTTATGGTTCGGCAAATGTCCTCCTATCGGAACATCCCCGGGGCTTCGGCCACTACTGCCGAAATGTCAAATTACATGTGCAGTATCAAAAACCCTAAAGTTTGATACCCATATTGCCCCAACTCTTATGGTTCGGCAAAAGTCCCCCCATCGGAACACCCGCCGGGGCCTCCGGCCACTCCAAGTGGTGGCCAATTCCAATTATCAATTCCCGCTCATGCCGGCTGGCATGTCTTGGCTGGTCCTTGCCTCCAGGCCATCTGCACCCGGGCCTCCAGCCCGCATAGTCAACAACCATACAGTCACCATTTGTCGAATGATTTTTCCTAAATGATCTTGATAATACACCAAATAGGGTGCAACCGTACATTTTCCATTCCCCAAACAATCCTACAATTTATTAAATAGGTCGTTAGGTTATGTTACAATACATTTTTACAAGGGATTTTTTTCGTGGATCATAGTCGTACCCTACCCCAAACTATTCAATTCTCATTTTATGTGAACCGTACCACAAATTAATAAAATATGATTTTAAATGGTGAACTGCTTTACCGACACTTACCGACACCATTTGAAAAGGGAGGAGCAAAAAAATAAACTTTACAAATGTTCTGGGAACTGTGGATTTAACGGGAATGATAAGTATATGATTTTTAATGGTTAGCGTTTTTTTTGTAATGTCCGGGATTTGTTACCGCTTGATGATGATGTCTCCTGTTGATTCTTCCGTGGTGCTGCCGCCTTATCTAATTGAGCTATCTCAGTTACATTACGTTTGGCGGTTTAAAATGCATTTTATTATGAAATGTGGCCGCAAAATTTATCGTAAATATATCGTAACATGTATGGTAGAACCATACAAATAAATTATAGACCAATCACATGGCGAACAGTTATCGTTCTGATAATGGTCATCAATTGTTTAAATTATTTGGACTTATAAAAATTATCACGAAAATAAATTAGCTTTACATACAAACTATACGGCAAACAGGTATATCGTTCCATGAATTGTTGAACAATGGTTTGAATTGTTGGGACTTAGGAAAATTTTCGCCATAATTTAGGTATATCGTTCCATGAATTGTTAAAGTATTTTTGAATTATTCGGACTTAAGATTTTTTTTTGCTGTAGTTCATTTGGCTCAATCATACAATACCTGTTTCAAATAATCCTAAGCGTTTGGCGAACAGTCATATCGTTCCATGAATTGTTGTTCAATTGTTTGGATTATTGGGACTTAAGATTTTTTCGCTGAACTTCAAGTTGGAAATACTACGTCGGCTATGGTACCCTTATGTTTTAACAATAGCTGTTCCGAATAATCGTTACCATATGGCGAAAAGTTATATTTCTCCATGAATTGTTGAACAATTGTTTGATTCATTGGGACTTAAGAAAATTTTCGCTGAAATTCATTTTTGGCTCAATCATACAAAAACTGTTTGAAATAATACCAAACATATGAGGAATAATTACATCGTACCATCAATTGTTGTGCAATTGTTTCAATTATTAGGACTTAGGAAATTTAGGAAATTTTCCGCTTAGGTTTCTTTGACTAAATCATACCGAGTATCATAACTTTTATCATACCAGCTACCAGTACTATTATGTTCTAACAATAGCTGTTTCGAACCATCCTAATCGTATGACGAATAGATACCGTTCATTTGATTGTAGGAAAAAAAATCAACCATTCGAATATGTCAAGATAAGTGTAACTATTCGGGAAATAGTACCATTTTAATTTTGTTATATGGTCGTGACATTATATCAACAATATCACAAATGGTAACCATACCAGAAATAACTTTCTTATGATTTCGACAGTTTCACCTTTGGTATTTGATTATGCGGGAGGCCATCTGCTCCTGATGTTGACTCGTCGACGTCCAGCAACAGAATGAATTTTCGGGACTGATCGAGCCGCTTTTTGTTGATTTAGGTCGGGATTTAGGCCCATTCTCCTACATCTCCTTATTCGCTTTTTGCCGCGTCGACGATCCGAAAATTATGAGGTAGAGTGGGGGTGATTTTAGATACATCAATCTCACGTCTCTCGATTGACTGATTGGGAAACGTTTGTTCAACCAACCAACGTGCACCAAAAAGGGGGGAAATTTGCCGAGAGGGGAATTCGTCACGTAACGTTTTCGCTTCGCGAAAATTTTGGATTGACACCACGTATAGAAACCTTAGGACAAAGTTCTTTGTCAAAATGCTTTTGTCATGCCATGGCACACTTTTTTCGTAATGTTGGTACCACTGCGTGATTTTGACATTTCGGGCGTTCACCATTCGAACGCCATTTTTGCTTAAAAAGCTGGATAATGATAAATAAGTGGCATTTGGGTAAAAACACTTTTTCTTCCTCTTTTCCCGCGCGAAACAGCGACGCAAGCCAAACACGATCGAAGCAGGCCTTTCGTAAAAAGCTAAAAACTCTAGACCGAAATTTACTTCACGAACCGCACCGAATAGGGCTCACCTCCCGAATCCGATAAACAAACCTTCTGTAAGCTCATCCAGAAACCAGATTTGCGCGCAACAGCCGATCAACTCCGCGGACGCTCTATTGAGAACAAAACTACAGCCGAACTTCCCTGCCCGATGAAAAAAAAAGAAAACCCGACCCCCTCTCCATGGTGCACCAACTGCGTTACGTAATAAAAGAACGCTCCACGCTTCGCGAAAATTAATAGCAGGAGAACATTCACAAAACCGTCGCCGCCTGCTAAATATTCAGAGATGCCAGGTGCAGATACATTTATAGGCAATCAAACGTCAAAATTACCCCCCACTAGAGGGCGCTCAAACTTGGGGTGATGTTTTCATTATAACCTACAGCGAGTAAATTGGTTTGAAATTTGAAATTGTTTTATTTCATCATAAAATCGACATTAATAGCAAATTATACCATTTTCAGGTAAGAAATAAATAGCTTAATTGATATAAACGAAAATATTTTTGTGATGGTCGATTTAACCTGTTCATTATCTGATTCAAAATAAGGGAATGTTTTAATTAACCAAAACATAACTAATCAATTGAAAATGTAGATTATTCAAGTGGACAATTATTTTTTTAAAGTCACTTCTACCATAAAAGCAAAGATCTGCTTGAAAAATGATAATTGGATTGATTTTCAAAATTAGCAATCTAACCTCATTCTCGCGTTTTCAATCCGGATCTCAGAATTTTCAATGAAAAAGGCAACTTAGCAAAAAAATCAAAAAGTCAGTCGATAGAACTTTTTATTTCTTACCTCCTGTTAACTTTATTTTATTCCAAAAGATCAATTTTCTTTTAAAAAATCTTAGAATAGTTTTCACTCCCCTTTGCACTTATCGCGCAAAACCGTAAACGTAACCTTGCACCAAAGTTCTCCTACTCGAATGTAGGTGGCGAATAGAGTTTTTAGCTTTGGTTTTGGGGGCCTATCTGCACTTCCACAATTCTCTTTTCGAACTTACAGACAATGCGGCTGTTGCGACGCACTCTGCTGGCGAATAGATACACTAGTACGGCGATGCTCGGTATACCGCAAAAATTGAGACAGCGGCTACTTTGTTTTTTTTTTTCAAACCGCCCGCTCAAAAATATTTTTCTCATGTTCGTTAGTATGTATACTAACCCCATGCTAATTATGAGCGAGATTCACTGTGGCCAAAAAATCTGAAAATTCATCAAAGTTGGCAACTTTGTCAAAATATAGGAAAATTGACATATTTCTCCAACGGCGGGTACTTTTTTTTCAAACCGCCCGCTCAAAAATATTTTTCTCATGTTCGTTAGTATGTATACTTACCCCATGCTAATTATGAGCGAGATTCACTGTGGCCAAAAATTCTGAAAATTCATCAAAGTTGGCAACTTTGTCAAAATATAGGAAAATTGACATATTTCTCCAACGGCGGGTACTTTTTTTTCAAACCGCCCGCTCAAAAATATTTTTCTCATGTTCGTTAGTATGTATACTAACCCCATGCTAATTATGAGCGAGATTCACTGTGGCCAAAAATTCTGAAAATTCATCAAAGTTGGCAACTTTGTCAAAATATAGGAAAATTGACATATTTCTCCAACGGCGGGTACTTTTTTTTCAAACCGTCCGCTCAAAAATATTTTTCTCATGTTCGTTAGTATGTATACTAACCCCATGCTAATTATGAGCGAGATTCACTGTGGCCAAAAATTCTGAAAATTCATCAAAGTTGGCAACTTTGTCAAAATATAGGAAAATTGACATATTTCTCCAACGGCGGGTACTTTTTTTTCAAACCGCCCGCTCAAAAATATTTTTCTCATGTTCGTTAGTAGGTATACTAACCCCATGCTAATTATGAGCGAGATTCACTGTGGCCAAAAAATCTGAAAATTCATCAAAGTTGGCAACTTTGTCAAAATATAGGAAAATTGACATATTTCTCCAACGGCGGGTACTTTTTTTTTTCAAACCGCCCGCTCAAAAATATTTTTCTCATGTTCTTTAGTATGTATACTAACCCCATGCTAATTATGAGCGAGATTCACTGTGGCCAAAAATTCTGAAAATTCATCAAAGTTGGCAACTTTGTCAAAATATAGGAAAATTGACATATTTCTCCAACGGCGGGTACTTTTTTTTCAAACCGCCCGCTCAAAAATATTTTTCTCATGTTCTTTAGTATGTATACTAACCCCATGCTAATTATGAGCGAGATTCACTGTGGCCAAAAATTCTGAAAATTCATCAAAGTTGGCAACTTTGTCAAAATATAGGAAAATTGACATATTTCTCCAACGGCGGGTACTTTTTTTTCAAACCGCCCGCTCAAAAATATTTTTCTCATGTTCTTTAGTATGTATACTAACCCCATGCTAATTATGAGCGAGATTCACTGTGGCCAAAAATTCTGAAAATTCATCAAAGTTGGCAACTTTGTCAAAATATAGGAAAATTGACATATTTCTCCAACGGCGGGTACTTTTTTTTCAAACCGCCCGCTCAAAAATATTTTTCTCATGTTCTTTAGTATGTATACTAACCCCATGCTAATTATGAGCGAGATTCACTGTGGCCAAAAAATCTGAAAATTCATCAAAGTTGGCAACTTTGTCAAAATATAGGAAAATTGACATATTTCTCCAACGGCGGGTACTTTTTTTTTTCAAACCGCCCGCTCAAAAATATTTTTCTCATGTTCGTTAGTATGTATACTAACCCCATGCTAATTATGAGCGAGATTCACTGTGGCCAAAAAATCTGAAAATTCATCAAAGTTGGCAACTTTGTCAAAATATAGGAAAATTGACATATTTCTCCAACGGCGGGTACTTTTTTTTTTCAAACCGCCCGCTCAAAAATATTTTTCTCATGTTCGTTAGTATGTATACTAACCCCATGCTAATTATGAGCGAGATTCACTGTGGCCAAAAATTCTGAAAATTCATCAAAGTTGGCAACTTTGTCAAAATATAGGAAAATTGACATATTTCTCCAACGGCGGGTACTTTTTTTTCAAACCGCCCGCTCAAAAATATTTTTCTCATGTTCGTTAGTAGGTATACTAACCCCATGCTAATTATGAGCGAGATTCACTGTGGCCAAAAAATCTGAAAATTCATCAAAGTTGGCAACTTTGTCAAAATATAGGAAAATTGACATATTTCTCCAACGGCGGGTACTTTTTTTTTTTCAAACCGCCCGCTCAAAAATATTTTTCTCATGTTCTTTAGTATGTATACTAACCCCATGCTAATTATGAGCGAGATTCACTGTGGCCAAAAATTCTGAAAATTCATCAAAGTTGGCAACTTTGTCAAAATATAAGAAAATTGACATATTTCTCCAACGGCGGGTACTTTTTTTTCAAACCGCCCGCTCAAAAATATTTTTCTCATGTTCTTTAGTATGTATACTAACCCCATGCTAATTATGAGCGAGATTCACTGTGGCCAAAAATTCTGAAAATTCATCAAAGTTGGCAACTTTGTCAAAATATAGGAAAATTGACATATTTCTCCAACGGCGGGTACTTTTTTTTCAAACCGCCCGCTCAAAAATATTTTTCTCATGTTCTTTAGTATGTATACTAACCCCATGCTAATTATGAGCGAGATTCACTGTGGCCAAAAATTCTGAAAATTCATCAAAGTTGGCAACTTTGTCAAAATATAGGAAAATTGACATATTTCTCCAACGGCGGGTACTTTTTTTTCAAACCGCCCGCTCAAAAATATTTTTCTCATGTTCTTTAGTATGTATACTAACCCCATGCTAATTATGAGCGAGATTCACTGTGGCCAAAAATTCTGAAAATTCATCAAAGTTGGCAACTTTGTCAAAATATAGGAAAATTGACATATTTCTCCAACGGCGGGTACTTTTTTTTTCAAACCGCCCGCTCAAAAATATTTTTCTCATGTTCGTTAGTATGTATACTAACCCCATGCTAATTATGAGCGAGATTCACTGTGGCCAAAAATTCTGAAAATTCATCAAAGTTGGCAACTTTGTCAAAATATAGGAAAATTGACATATTTCTCCAACGGCGGGTACTTTTTTTTCAAACCGCCCGCTCAAAAATATTTTTCTCATGTTCGTTAGTATGTATACTAACCCCATGCTAATTATGAGCGAGATTCACTGTGGCCAAAAATTCTGAAAATTCATCAAAGTTGGCAACTTAATGGTTTTATTTTAATTTAATTTGCCTAAGTTATTTTAAACTGATGGCTTATCATTTTTTCTTTATCAACCTAACGGAGACAGAAAATAATGCAAAGAAGTTGAAAATGTACAAATTGATGATTTATTTGCGTTACGTACTTAGAGAATGCTCCCTTTGGGGTGGAAAATTAGTTGCCGTTAGTTCCGCTATTCGCCACTAGGGCCCAGTGGCGCTGGCGGCAGTTTGGAGAAAATCTGCGCACTCCCAAAACTGCGGAGTTCAGCGCGGTCCAATTTGACAGTTTTTATCAATCCACAGTTATCCTCAATCAATACCGTCATTACACTAAGCAGAATAATCAACAAACAAAAACTGCTAAATAATACACGTTATTGATAAGTTGGTTTTTGAAATATTTCAAAAGTTGAAACTTTTGAAATACTTTAAAGTTTTGAAAAACTTGAAATACCTGAAATATTTTAATACTCCAATACTCGAAATATTTGCAATACATTCTCTAACACATGAATTACTTTCAATTTTTTAAATACTTGAAATACTTAAATAATTGTAAAATTTTGAAAAACTCAAAATACATGAAATACTTGAAATACTTTACTAGAAATATATGCAATACTTACTAGAAATATATGCAATACATTCTCTAATACTTGAATTACTTGAAATACTTGTAATTCTTGAAATACTTGAAATACTTGAAAAATTTCAATACTCCAATACTCAAAATTTTTGCAATCCATTCTCTAACACTTGAATTACTTGGAATTTTTGAAATAAATAGTTGAAATACTTGAATAATTGTATAATAATTGTAAATTATAGACTTTTTACTTGAAATACATGAAATACTTGAAATTCTTTAATTACTGGAATACCAGAAATATATGCAATACCTTATCTAATACTTGAATTACTTGAAATACTTGTAATTCTTGAAATACTTGAAATACTTGAAAAACTTCAATACTCCAATACTCGAAATATTTGCAATCCATTCTCTAACACTTGAATTACTTGCAATTTTTCAAATACTTGAAATACTTGAATAATTGTGAAATAGTTGAAATACTTGAATAATTGTATAATAATAGACTTTTTACTTAAAATACATGAAATACTTGAATAATTGTATAATAATTGTAAATTATAGACTTTTTACTTGAAATACATGAAATACTTGAAATTCTTTAATTACTGGAATACCAGAAATATATGCAATACCTTATCTAATACTTGAATTACTTGAAATACTTGTAATTCTTGAAATACTTGAAATATGTACTTGAAAAACTTCAATACTCCAATACTCGAAATATTTGCAATCCATTCTCTAACACTTGAATTACTTGCAATTTTTCAAATACTTGAAATACTTGAATAATTGTGAAATAGTTGAAATACTTGAATAATTGTATGATAATTGTAAATTATAGACTTTTTATTTGAAATACATGAAATACTTGAAATTCTTTAATTACTGGAATACCAGAAATATATGCAATACATTATCTAATACTTGAATTACTTGAAATACTTGTAATTCTTGAAATACTTGAAAGACTTCAATTACTCGAATACTGGACATGTTTCCAATACATTCTATTACACTTGAATTACTTGAAATTTTTGAAATACTTGAATAATTGTAAATTTTTGACATACTTGAAATACATGAAATACTTGAAATACTGTTATTACTGGAATACCAGAAATATATGCAATACCTTATCTAATACTTGAATTACTTGAAATACTTGTAATTCTTGAAATACTTGAAATACTTGAAATACTTCAATACTCCAACACTCGAAATATTTGCAATCCATTCTCTAACACTTGAATTACTTGGAATTTTTGAAATAAATAGTTGAAAAACTTGAATAATTGTATAATAATTGTAAATTATAGACTTTTTACTTGAAATACATGAAATACTTGAAATTCTTTAATTACTGGAATACCAGAAATATATGCAATACATTATCTAATACTTGAATTACTTGAAATACTTGTAATTCTTGAAATACTTAAATTACTTGAAAAACTTCAATTACTCGAATACTGGACATGTTTCCAATACATTCTATTACACTTGAATTACTTGCAACTTTTGAAATACTTGAAATACTTCAATAAATTTTAATTTTCGAAAATCTTGAAATTTATGAAAAACTTGAAATACATGAAATGTATGAAATACTTGAAAAACTTCAATTACTCGAATACTAGACATATTTCCAATACATTCTCTAATACTTGAATTAATTGAAATTCAAGATATACTTGTAATACTTAAATAACTTGACATTTTTTAAATACATGAAATACATGAAATATTTGAAAAACTTGAAATACTTGAAACATTTGCTATACACTCTCTAACACTTCAGTTACTTGCAATTTTCTTAATACTTGAAATACTTGAAAAAAATTGAACTTTAGTAAGTTTTCCTATATTTTTTCTTACTCTTGGTAATCTCTTAGTTATAAGCAATAATTGTTCCAAAAAGGATTGAGTTTTTACACACAGCTGAAAGCAACTCCAAAACTCTGTTATGAACTGCATAATAACTTATTGTAACATGATTATTCACTAATAAAACCGAATTGAAATTGAGTTGAAAAAATTTGAACTTTTGAAACACTGGATATACATGAATGATTTGAAATACTTGAAATGCTTGAATTACTTGAAAAACTTCAATTACTCGAATACTGGACATATTTCCAATACATTCTCTAATACTTGAATTACTTGCAATTTTTGAAATACTTGAAATACTTCAATAATTTTATTTTTTTGAAAATCTTGAAATACAGGAAATATTTGAAATACTTGAAATACTTTAATTACTGCAATACTAGAAATATTTCCAATACTTTCTCTAATACTTGAATTACTTGAAATACCTGAAACACTTGTAATACTTGAATAACTAGTCGGGACCGTGGTGTAGCGGTAAGCGTGGTTGCCTCTCACCCAATCGGCTTGGGTTCGATCCCAGACGGTCCCGGTGGCATTTTTCGAGACGAGATTTGCCTGATCACGCCTTCCGTCGGACGGGAAGTAAATGTTGGCCCCGGTCTAACCTAGAGGTTAGGTCGTTAGCTCAGTCCAGGTGTAGGAGTCGTCTCCCTGGGTCCTGTCTCGGTGGAGTCGCTGGTAGGCAGTTGGACTAACAATCCAAAGGTCGTCAGTTCGATTCCCGGGGTGGATGGAAGCTAAGGTGTAAAAAGAGGTTTGCAATTGCCTCAACAATCAAGCCTTCGAACACCTAGTTTCGAGTAGGAATCTCGCAATCGAGAACGCCAAGGTAATGCTGTAGAGCGAATAATTTGATTTTTTTTTGACTTGAATAACTTGACATTTTTGAAATACTTGAAATGCATGAAACAGGCCCGTAGCCCGAAGCCATCCCCTCCCCCCTCCAAAATTTTTTGAAGACATATGGGAGATGAGGACAAAGAATAATATTTTAAATACTTGAAATACTTGAAATACTGAAATTACTCCAATACTCGAAATATTTGCAATTTATTCTCTATTACTTGAATTACTTGAAATGCTTAAATTACTTAACATATTTGTAATACTTAGAATACCGTCATCTGGGGGTGAGATTGGGTCATACAAATTTCAGCCTTTTTTTATGACCCAATCTCACCCCCAGACCCAATTCAACCCCGTGATGATGGTACTTGAATTACTTGCAGCACTACAAATTCTTTGAATATCAGTATTATTGTGATTATTTGAAATTCTACAAAACCTAATACTAGTAATAATGGAACTATTTTGAATACTTGAAATACATGAAATACTAATATGTTATATTAAAAATGTTTGGAACAACAATGCAAAGATTCAGTCTATTATTGTACACACTACCCTAGGTGTTCGCCATTTTGATCATCACGACCAACCTGCAACGCTTGAATGCGCCCGAGTGCCGGCAACCATGTGTAGTCCTAACGCATTGAGAGGAACGGAATAAAAATAAATAATGCAATAAATCAATACAAGATATTTTGTAAAACATGGACCAGAGTTTTTGAATAAACAACTTTATAAAGTATTTCTTAGCAGAATTTGATAGCTTACAATGTTAGCTACACGGTGACGTGCCGGTTTTTTGAAAATAGTTTCGTTTAGCTGAGTTATTTACAAAACATTGTCAAGGGTCAAAACCGGCATTTTCCCCAGTGTCCTGTACAAAGCCCACCCTTAAACTACATTTAAACTTTTAATTTACTGGGTACGCATAGATAAACGTGTACTTCAGTTGTACGGTTGGTGTCTTGGATAACGAAATTTGGTTAAATTATGCATGATTCTGCTAAACCGTGCAACGGCTTATTTTGTTTTGACCTTCATTTTCTTGTTTGTTTCCTTTCGTTGATTGGGTCGTGTTGACAGCGGTTCAAGGTTCGCGGTGTTTTTGAATGGCTTTTTAGGTAAGTGAGTACAATCTGGAATTGATTTTTCCGTATTAATAACAATATTCTCTCTTCTTCAGCCCATACAAGTGGACGAACCATGCCGGAGACCGTGCAATGGTTCGCATCTGGAACAAACTGCCGCAAATCCTCATCCTTGGTCAAGGTGTAGCAATCATCATATCGGTTGGTCCATCACGTCGAGCTCGACATCTCGACATTGGCACCAGCTCCTGTTGCTCCATCGGTTCCGTTCATGCAACTCCAGCTGACGATGACTGATTCGATGGCGTTTTATGATACCCAGGTTACGCCCGTAGGAGGATATGACATCGGTGCTGGTAGGTTCCGAGCTGTGGCAGGCTAATTTGTCTGCCGAACTGGAGTTGCTTATTGTTTATTTTGCAGAACACCCAGAGACCATTCAAAGACGCGGTCGTTTCCGGGACGTCCAAGCTCTGCAAGCTGATTACCAAAGCGAACGTCGGAAAATTATGCGTTTATCGTGGACAGTTAGCGACAAGCATTGACGGTGCCGGAATTAATTCGGTCGCGGCAGCATCATCTTTAGGAGCTGTGGCCACTAGCGGTAGAAGCGGAAAATCTGACTGGTTCAACTGTGGTCAGCCGATGACCTTTCAAAATAAAATAAAAACCGTAAGTAGAAGAGTGGAGTGACGTAATTAGAACAGTGGAGTCGGCCTGGGTTCGATCCCAGACGGTCCCGGTGGCATTTTTCGAGACGAGATTTGTCTGATCACGCCTTTCGTCGGACGGGAAGTAAATGTTTGCCCTGGACTAACCTTAAAAGGTTAGGTCGTTAGCTCGGTCCAGGTGTAAGAGTCGTCTCCCTGGGTCCTGCTTCGGTGGAGTCGCTGATAGGCAGTAGGACTAATTATCCAAAGGTCGTCAGTTCGAATCCCGGGGTGGATGGAAGCTATGGTGTAAAAAGAGGTTTGCAATTGCCTCAACAATCAAGCCTTCGGATACTTAGTTTTGAGTAGGAATCTCTCAATCGAGAACGCCAAGGCAATGCTGTAGCGCGAATAATTTGATTTGATTTTTGTGACGTTGGGTCAAAGTGGTGTTTAAGGATTTTGCATTTTCTCAGGTTCTTCTTAATGAAACTTAATTCTTTTTAAAGGGCTGATTAATTTAACAAGTGCTCCATTGAATCTAGAATTCAAAACTTTCAACGAATTCTAGATTCAACGGAGCAAAAAAAATTTTTTTTGTCGTGTAAGTTTACATTAGATTCATTGGAAATTTACACGATTTTGAAAGATTTTCAGTTTGAACATTTACAATGAAGGTCATGTAAATTTCCAACGAATTCGATGTAAATATACATCATTTATCATGATACCTTTTGGTACATGATAAGTAATGTAAATTTACAGAAATATTTTTTTCTGTGTAGACAGCCGGCTGTGGAAGGATAGAATCAAAATTATGTGTAATTAAAAGGTGAAATATTATACTCAGCGTAACACATTTACGTAGAGTTGACCTGAGACTATTTATACTTTAATGTTTTAATAAGATGAGCGACCAATTAATTACTGATGAGTTATGAGTTATCTGAAGGACTTGAACAATCGCGTTGAAACAATATTTGTCACCGTGCTTTACGAGCTATAATGCTAAAAAATGATTTCGCGGGAAACGAATGGTCAAATATAATTTATATTATGCTAACGCAATTAAGAACGAATCAACCCATGAAACAATCGCGAATCATAGAACAAAGAAACCCGACTGACTAACGAGAAAGACGATCGCGATATTGAACTTTACAATCTAACTAAGAAGAAAAAAAAAGGAAAAAAAGCCACGTCAATAGAAAGGAATAGACAAACATACAGGTCACCACAAAACGGACTGCCTCAACTGTCATCGTGACAACCAGAGCCAGCCGCACCTTCACACACACACACGCACGCACTCACCCGGCAAACTCACCGACGACGAACGACGCGAAAAAACATGAGACCCGACGGACAGGCATCGCAAAACGGACTGGCTCAACTGTCATTTTTTCAACCAGAGCCAGCCGCAACTTCACACACACACACGCGCACTCACCCGACAAACTCACCGACGACGAACGACGCGAAAAACATGCGACCCGACGGACAGGCATCGCAAAACGGACTCAGGAAGGCACCAACCACCTAAAGGTGGATTAAGTAATGTTTTTTAAGGTGAGTTGCTCCATCCTGCATTTTTCGTGAGTCTTTTTGTAATATCTTTGGCTATTTTCACAAAAATTTTGAACCGAAAAAAAACGTTGGCTCACCTTTAAATTTGACTTTTAAATTTAAAAATCATTGTTGTTTTTTTCTTTCAGTGTATTTTTTCGGAAAGCCCGTCAAATTTCCTACAAGTTTGTCTTTGACCACTTTTTGATTCCATGCAACGGCTTCGTGATACAGCAATATTTAAATTACGAAATACAAAAATATTTAAAACACTTACGCCCTTCTCAAATGTCATTATCGAGTGTAACTGGCTCCATATACACAAAATGGCTTATATATGCTTAGGATAATATGTCTACAAAGTTTCATTGAAATCAGAGAGGGTCGAGAAAAAAGTACCTAAAAAATTCCTGTTTTGGGCTGGAATTGCTCATATGCAATTGTTTTTACTTTCAAAAAATATCCATTTTTATTGGATTCAAAACTTCTTTTGTACCAAGTTTAAAAATTATAAAAATTTACCTGGGAAATTTTTTCTACTGAAACTGCCAACACATCTGAAGACAATGTTGATATGGTTGCCAGATTCCCAAGTTATAACTACGGCGGCATGTACCTGTGTCAAACGCGTTCTGACCTGAATTCCCTTTGGCCAGTTGTCGCACTTACATCAATTTTCAGGCTGTGTCAAGATAGCTCGACAAGATTGAAACGTCTTTTATATGAAAAGTGACAACAATGCACGAAGTTTTTTCGGTTTTAATTGAATATATCAGGTTTGAAAACGAATTTTGGAGATCTGTGAAAAACAAAAGTTGATGCACTGTGAGCTGTACAACACGACATTTGTCACAAATTGCACGTGCGACAAGATTGCACGACAACGATGGAATTATTGAAATTTGAAAGTTAGTAAGAAGTTTTTAAACCAAGACTAACATTTTAAAAGGACCTAATATTGATTGTTTGGCCCTTTTGAAATGTAAGTCTTGGTTTAAAAAAAATGAAATTTTTTTTTTTCGAAAAGACCCGAAAATTTGACGAATGTTTCATATTTTAACATTGTAAATCGGACCATAAGTTGCTGAGATATCGACATTAGAAAATGGGCGGGTTTTTTGGTGAGAATTAGCAAACATTAATTTTCCTGTTTTCCATCCTTTGCATGTCAATATCTAAGCAACTAAGGGTCGTATCAGCAAAGTTCAAAAAAGCAAAATATAGAGAATTTTCTCAGCTATTCAAAAATATTTTTTCAAAATTGGGCAAACATGTGCACTAATTTAAAAAAATGAAAAACTGCGACTATTTTCAAAAAAGTCACCTAAAAATGGCTATAACTTGAAAACGGTGCACTTAATCAAAATTTCACTTCAGTACTGTTTGATTGCTAATTTTATTGTACATCGAAAAATGAAGTTGAAAAAATTTTGCGACTTATATTTCGCTTTTTTTGAAAAAATCTGAATTGATTCAAAATTTCATAACTCGGTCAAATATTTTTTTGCACAACCTGGAAATTTCTGAAAAGTTGGCATTTGATGTCCTCTAAAACATACCAAATAAAAAATAAAAATAGTGTTTTGCAAATCAAGTTTTAATGACAAAAAGTTAAATAAAAAATCACTATTTTTTTAACGTATATCATTTTTTCCAGTGTTGTCCGTATCCATACCTACAACTTTTCTGAAGACACCAAATCGATCAAAAAATTCCTTCAAAAGATACAAATTTACAAAGTTGTATGGACAGCTACCAAATTTGTATGGAAAATTATATGGACAAACTTATGATGCCAAATGGCTTCTTTGGGCATACCGAAGGCACCAAAAAAGTTCCAGCCGGATTAAAAAATAAAAAAATTAAAATTAAAGAAAAAAAAACCGATTTCGTAGAAAATTGCTCAGGAATGTTTTTATAATTTTTATTTTTGATCAAATAGGGTATTTTAAAAATATTTTTGAGATTTTTGTATTTACTATCTCAAATTGGAAACATGCAAAAAATCATATTTTTTAGTTTATCGATACTTCATACTGTAATAATTTTAAAGCATTTTGAGATACCATTTGTTTCAAAAATATGGAAATTATGTTTGGACTTTGAAATTAATTTTGTTTGTTTTTTTTTATTTATTTCGTTCCTGGAGACGAACTTGCTTGAGAGAATCTCAATCTTGAAAATATTATTTTATTTCATTTGAACATACACCATTTTACAACACTGTACACCACAATATGGTGCAATTCACTTTTTTCGCAAAAACAAAAATGCTCAGCATCCTCAGTAGCAGCACAAACTTACTGCCCTCCTCCACATCCTGAACTCCATTTTGAACCCTCCCTTCTTTGTTTGTTGGTGTCCATAATGGGAAAAAAGCAGAGATTAAAGGATGCGATAAAATATACTTTCGAGCCTGCGGGCGCTGTTTTTCACGCAATTTTTCCTCGGACCTTTTCTTGCTTCGTTTTTTTTTTGCTTTTCTCGGGATTTGCATTTTTCTCCTCCTCCGCGACTGGTGGAATGTGGTAAAAGGTCACCCTCGGTAGACTGGACTGCACCAGAGAATTGACTTCGGACAAAAGAAGAGGTTAAGAGCCTGTCAAAGCAATTACCAACACGTCATTTGAGGGGCAGTTTGGGGACTTTTGATGGATTTTTATTAATAATTTATTAAACGTTGAGTACAGTTTCATGTTTTCATTTAATCAATTACTTAATTGTGCTATCTTTTTTAATTATTTTTTTGCCAGAAAACATAATTTTCTAGTAAATGTTTTAACATAACCGGATAAACTAATCCTAGTTTGGGATGCAATCGTCTCGAGAACAGGAAAAATAACAAACAAAAGCACTGTAATTCCCACCAGGGGTAGGGCTGAGAACATCAAATGAATTCCATCAGCTGAACGAGCTAGACAGGAAAATGCAACTTCTTGACACCAGCCCTATTTTCAGCAGAGACAGAGGGACAGGATTTTGCTCCGGATTTCCATGCCAGCAAAAGACAGCAAAGAAAAAAGGCAGAGCCTGCAGGTATTTGGACTTGGAGATTGTGGCGTTGGAAAAGAGAATATTGATGAGAAATAAGCATGATAAATTGTTTGTTATAGTGAGATAGGTCGTCGGTAATGGCTTATCTTTGAAGGGACTGAGCAAACATTTATATTGTTGATGAGGACAAATTGTTTGAATATGGTTTTTACTATTATTTTACTGAAGTCATGAAGTCATGCCATAATAATTAGTCTTAATGGCTTAGTTCTATTGTTTACTTAGTTCCATTGTTTTTGTTGTTGTCTTTTCTTGTCTTTTCATTTAATGTCTTTTCTTCATATGTCCTTTTAATGTTTACAGTTAAGTGTTACTTGATTCCAGAAATCAATTCTTCCATTGGTTATAGTTTTGTTTACTTTATTATGTGGTGGCTTGGTTCAACTTAAAATACGGCAAATTGCGAAAAAACGCTAAACAAACGATCTCATTTTGATGGTCCATAGCAAAATAAAACCAAAAAAAAAAACTAACAAACACCAAATTGGCGGTTTGGAAAACCTCTGCTAATACCAATACACACAAATACATTTTCCCGAGAATGGGTGTACGAGTGCAAATAGACCAGAAACACGGTTTTTGCCAAAAAGGTTCAAAGCGAGTCTAAAATGTTCAAAGACTTCTCCCAATGTGTAGAATTTTTTTTTAATCGGCAGCCAACCAAACCCATTTCACCAACGCAATTTAATTAAGCAGCTCATGATGGTTTATTTTACGGTTAGTATCGTTTCATTTAATTAGCGGAACCTCACCACCACCACGCGGATTGGCTCGCGCTTGATGTGGGAATTTTGGGTGGAAAATTGGCATCGATTTGTTTTGAATCGAATTAATCTTTTTTCCTTCTGGATTGAAATCGTTGAGAGATTGCAAAGTGCTGCAAAATCAAAATTAAATGAAATAACTTTTTAGCAAATGAACAAATGAACAAATTAACAAATTAACAAATTAACAAATTAACAAATTAACAAATTAACAAATTAACAAATTAACAAATTAACAAATTAACAAATTAACAAATTAACAAATTAACAAATTAACAAATTAACAAATTAACAAATTAACAAATTAACAAATTAACAAATTAACAAATTAACAAATTAACAAATTAACAAATTAACAAATTAACAAATTAACAAATTAACAAATTAACAAATTAACAAATTAACAAATTAACAAATTAACAAATTAACAAATTAACAAATTAACAAATTAACAAATTAACAAATTAACAAATTAACAAATTAACAAATTAACAAATTAACAAATTAACAAATTAACAAATTAACAAATTAACAAATTAACAAATTAACAAATTAACAAATTAACAAATTAACAAATTAACAAATTAACAAATTAACAAATTAACAAATTAACAAATTAACAAATTAACAAATTAACAAATTAACAAATTAACAAATTAACAAATTAACAAATTAACAAATTAACAAATTAACAAATTAACAAATTAACAAATTAACAAATTAACAAATTAACAAATTAACAAATTAACAAATTAACAAATTAACAAATTAACAAATTAACAAATTAACAAATTAACAAATTAACAAATTAACAAATTAACAAATTAACAAATTTACAAATTAACAAATTAACAAATTAACAAATTAACAAATTAACAAATTAACAAATTAACAAATTAACAAATTAACAAATTAACAAATTAACAAATTAACAAATTAACAAATTAACAAATTAACAAATTAACAAATTAACAAATTAACAAATTAACAAATTAACAAATTAACAAATTAACAAATTAACAAATTAACAAATTAACAAATTAACAAATTAACAAATTAACAAATTAACAAATTAACAAATTAACAAATTAACAAATTAACAAATTAACAAATTAACAAATTAACAAATTAACAAATTAACAAATTAACAAATTAACAAATTAACAAATTAACAAATTAACAAATTAACAAATTAACAAATTAACAAATTAACAAATTAACAAATTAACAAATTAACAAATTAACAAATTAACAAATTAACAAATTAACAAATTAACAAATTAACAAATTAACAAATTAACAAATTAACAAATTAACAAATTAACAAATTAACAAATTAACAAATTAACAAATTAACAAATTAACAAATTAACAAATTAACAAATTAACAAATTAACAAATTAACAAATTAACAAATTAACAAATTAACAAATTAACAAATTAACAAATTTACAAATTTACAAATTTACAAATTTACAAATTAACAAATTTACAAATTAACAAATTAACAAATTAACAAATTAACAAATTAACAAATTAACAAATTAACAAATCAACAAATTAACAAATTAACAAATTAACAAATTAACAAATTAACAAATTAACAAATTAACAAATTAACAAATTAACAAATTAACAAATTAACAAATTAACAAATTAACAAATTAACAAATTAACAAATTAACAAAATAACAAATTAACAAATTAACAAATTAACAAATTAAAAAATTAACAAATTAACAAATTAACAAATTAACAAATTAACAAATTAACAAATTAACAAATTAACAAATTAACAAATTAACAAATTACCAAATTAACAAATTAACAAATTAACAAATTAACAAATTAACAAATTAACAAATTAACAAATTAACAAATTAACAAATTAACAAATTAACAAATTAACAAATTAACAAATTAACAAATTAACAAATTAACAAATTAACAAATTAACAAATTAACAAATTAACAAATTAACAAATTTACAAATTTACAAATTTACAAATTTACAAATTTACAAATTTACAAATTTACAAATTTACAAATTTACAAATTTACAAATTTACAAATTTACAAATTTACAAATTTACAAATTTACAAATTAACAAATTAACAAATTAACAAATTAACAAATTAACAAATTAACAAATTAACAAATTAACAAATTAACAAATTAACAAATTAACAAATTAACAAATTAACAAATTAACAAATTAACAAATTAACAAATTAACAAATTAACAAATTAACAAATTAACAAATTAACAAATTAACAAATTAACAAATTAACAAATTAACAAATTAACAAATTAACAAATTAACAAATTAACAAATTAACAAATTAACAAATTAACAAATTAACAAATTAACAAATTAACAAATTAACAAATTAACAAATTAACAAATTAACAAATTAACAAATTAACAAATTAACAAATTAACAAATTAACAAATTAACAAATTAACAAATTAACAAATTAACAAATTAACAAATTAACAAATTAACAAATTAACAAATTAACAAATTAACAAATTAACAAATTAACAAATTAACAAATTAACAAATTAACAAATTAACAAATTAACAAATTAACAAATTAACAAATTAACAAATTAACAAATTAACAAATTAACAAATTAACAAATTAACAAATTAACAAATTAACAAATTAACAAATTAACAAATTAACAAATTAACAAATTAACAAATTAACAAATTAACAAATTAACAAATTAACAAATTAACAAATTAACAAATTAACAAATTAACAAATAAACAAATTAACAAATTAACAAATTAACAAATTAACAAATTAACAAATTAACAAATTAACAAATTAACAAATTAACAAATTAACAAATTAACAAATTAACAAATTAACAAATTAACAAATTAACAAATTAACAAATTAACAAATTAACAAATTAACAAATTAACAAATTAACAAATTAACAAATTAACAAATTAACAAATTAACAAATTAACAAATTAACAAATTAACAAATTAACAAATTAACAAATTAACAAATTAACAAATTAACAAATTAACAAATTAACAAATTAACAAATTAACAAATTAACAAATTAACAAATTAACAAATTAACAAATTAACAAATTAACAAATTAACAAATTAACAAATTAACAAATTAACAAATTAACAAATTAACAAATTAACAAATTAACAAATTAACAAATTAACAAATTAACAAATTAACAAATTAACAAATTAACAAATTAACAAATTAACAAATTAACAAATTAACAAATTAACAAATTAACAAATCAACAAATTAACAAATTAACAAATTAACAAATTAACAAATTAACAAATTAACAAATTAACAAATTAACAAATTAACAAATTAACAAATTAACAAATTAACAAATTAGCAAATTAACAAATTAACAAATTAACAAATTAACAAATTAACAAATTAACAAATTAATAAATTAACAAATTAACAAATTAACAAATTAACAAATTAACAAATTAACAAATTAACAAATTAACAAATTAACAAATTAACAAATTAACAAATTAACAAATTAACAAATTAACAAATTGACAAATTAACAAATTAACAAATTAACAAATTAACAAATTAACAAATTAACAAATTAACAAATTAACAAATTGACAAATTAACAAATTAACAAATTAACAAATTAACAAATTAACAAATTAACAAATTAACAAATTAACAAATTAACAAATTAACAAATTAACAAATTAACAAATTAACAAATTAACAAATTAACAAATTAACAAATTAACAAATTAACAAATTAACAAATTAACAAATTAACAAATTAACAAATTAACAAATTAACAAATTAACAAATTAACAAATTAACAAATTAACAAATTAACAAATTAACAAATTAACAAATTGACAAATTAACAAATTAACAAATTAACAAATTAACAAATTAACAAATTAACAAATTAACAAATTAACAAATTAACAAATTAACAAATTAACAAATTAACAAATTAACAAATTAACAAATTAACAAATTAACAAATTAACAAATTAACAAATTATCAAATTAACAAATTAACAAATTAACAAATTAACAAATTAACAAATTAACAAATTAACAAATTAACAAATTAACAAATTAACAAATTAACAAATTAACAAATTAACAAATTAACAAATTAACAAATTAACAAATTAACAAATTAACAAATTAACAAATTAACAAATTAACAAATTAACAAATTAACAAATTAACAAATTAACAAATTAACAAATTAACAAATTAACAAATTAACAAATTAACAAATTAACAAATTAACAAATTAACAAATTAACAAATTAACAAATTAACAAATTAACAAATTAATAAATTAACAAATTAACAAATTAACAAATTAACAAATTAACAAATTAACAAATTAACAAATTAACAAATTAACAAAGTAACAAATTAACAAATTAACAAATTAACAAATTAACAAATTAACAAATTAACAAATTAACAAATTAACAAATTAACAAATTAACAAATTAACAAATTAACAAATTAACAAATTAACAAATTAACAAATTAACAAATTAACAAATTAACAAATTAACAAATTAACAAATTAACAAATTAACAAATTAACAAATTAACAAATTAACAAATTAACAAATTAACAAATTAACAAATTAACAAATTAAAAAATTAACAAATTAACAAATTAACAAATTAACAAATTAACAAATTAACAAATTAACAAATTAACAAATTAACAAATTAACAAATTAACAAATTAACAAATTAACAAATTAACAAATTAACAAATTAACAAATTAACAAATTAACAAATTAACAAATTAACAAATTAACAAATTAACAAATTAACAAATTAACAAATTAACAAATTAACAAATTAACAAATTAACAAATTAACAAATTAACAAATTAACAAATTAACAAATTAACAAATTAACAAATTAACAAATTAACAAATTAACAAATTAACAAATTAACAAATTAACAAATTAACAAATTAACAAATTAACAAATTAACAAATTAACAAATTAACAAATTGACAAATTGACAAATTAACAAATTAACAAATTAACAAATTGACAAATTAACAAATTAACAAATTAACAAATTAACAAATTAACAAATTAACAAATTAACAAATTAACAAATTAACAAATTAACAAATTAACAAATTAACAAATTAACAAATTAACAAATTAACAAATTAACAAATTAACAAATTAACAAATTAACAAATTAACAAATTAACAAATTAACAAATTAACAAATTAACAAATTAACAAATTAACAAATTAACAAATTAACAAATTAACAAATTAACAAATTAACAAATTAACAAATTAACAAATTAACAAATTAACAAATTAACAAATTAACAAATTAACAAATTAACAAATTAACAAATTAACAAATTAACAAATTAACAAATTAACAAATTAACAAATTAACAAATTAACAAATTAACAAATTAACAAATTAACAAATTAACAAATTAACAAATTAACAAATTAACAAATTAACAAATTAACAAATTAACAAATTAACAAATTAACAAATTAACAAATTAACAAATTAACAAATTAACATATTAAAAAATTAACAAATAAACAATCATTTACAAATTAACAAATAAACAATCATTTACAATACCAATAACCAACTCAATCACTAATATAAATAAATATTTGTTGAATGACTGTGTTTGAACCAAACTTACAAACTCATTCAACACCTCCATTGTTTCGACGATTACACGGTCAGTTAACAAACCAACACTGACCGCTTTTGCCAACTCAGCAGGCAACATTTTCCGCGCGCACTGTCCATTCCAAACCAACTAACCGTGCAAAAAATGTAGTTTCTGATCGTGCCAAAGCGTTTGGCCAATATTAATATCGCCAGGGTGGCTCTTAAAGTTTTAAAGATTTTACATTTATTGTGCAAAGTGAGTTTAAATACATTGAAAAAAAAAATAACTAACTTAGAAGAAATGTTGTTGAAAGTCCTTTTAAAAAAAAATATTTGGCAACGTCCAACAGGAGATCCAAGGATTACTCGGTTGAAATAGCACCATAAATCATTCATCGCGACCGTCTTTCTTCTTGCCAAAGACCAAATGTACCGACCGATGGAGAAAAACTGCAAAGAATTCCTGTGTCCTGTCGTTGTCGTCGTTTCTGGGCAGTCAACCGTTTTTGTCCTCGAGAATTGAATATGAACGAAATCTTTTGAAGCATCCACCACTCAGTCAAAGATGCAACAAATTTTTCCTTTTTTCCCCGCAAAGGACGAGGAAACCTAAAAGAGCTCAGGGAAAATCATCATAATGAAGAGAAGGAACATATTTTCCGCAAGACTAAATCTGCTTGCAAAAGTGGAGGCCATCTTGTGAGTATTTTGGAGAAGGAAAAAAATCTGAAGAAAAGATAAATAAATCTCCACGGGATGAAAGGTATAAAAAAAGCACTTCCATTCTGGAATTCTCATGACATTTGTGTTAGGATAAATTGTGGTTATCGTTAGAAAATTCAGAGAAAAAATCGTTCTGAAATTCACATTTAATATTAAACATTAAACATTAAACATTAAACATTAAACATTAAACATTAAACATTAAACATTAAACATTAAACATTAAACATTAAACATTAAACATTAAACATTAAACATTAAACATTAAACATTAAACATTAAACATTAAACATTAAACATTAAACATTAAACATTAAACATTAAACATTAAACATTAAACATTAAACATTAAACATTAAACATTAAACATTAAACATTAAACATTAAACATTAAACATTAAACATTAAACATTAAACATTAAACATTAAACATTAAACATTAAACATTAAACAGTAAACATTAAACATTAAACATTAAACATTAAACATTAAACATTAAACATTAAACATTAAACATTAAACATTAAACATTAAACATTAAACATTAAACATTAAACATTAAACATTAAACATTAAACATTAAACATTAAACATTAAACATTAAACATTAAACATTAAACATTAAACATTAAACATTAAACATTAAACATAAAACATTAAACATTAAACATTAAACATTAAACATTAAACATTAAACATTAAACATTAAACATTAAACATTAAACATTAAACATTAAACATTTAACAATTAACATTTTTAATATTTGTTAATAGTTTTATTTCTTTATTTATTAATTTGTTAATTTGTTAATTTGTTAATTTGTTAATTTGTTAATTTGTTAATTTGTTAATTTGTTAATTTGTTAATTTGTTAATTTGTTAATTTGTTAATTTGTTAATTTGTTAATTTGTTAATTTGTTAATTTGTTAATTTGTTAATTTGTTAATTTGTTAATTTGTTAATTTGTTAATTTGTTAATTTGTTAATTTGTTAATTTGTTAATTTGTTAATTTGTTAATTTGTTAATTTGTTAATTTGTTGATTTGTTAATTTGTTTATTTGTTAATTTGTTAATTTGTTAATTTGTTAATTTGTTAATTTGTTAATTTGTTAATTTGTTAATTTGTTAATTTGTTAATTTGTTAATTTGTTAATTTGTTAATTTGTTAATTTGTTAATTTGTTAATTTGTTAATTTGTTAATTTGTTAATTTGTTAATTTGTTAATTTGTTAATTTGTTAATTTGTTAATTTGTAAATTTGTTAATTTGTTAATTTGTTAATTTGTTAATTTGTTAATTTGTTAATTTGTTAATTTGTTAATTTGTTAATTTGTTAATTTGTTAATTTGTTAATTTGTTAATTTGTTAATTTGTTAATTTGTTAATTTGTTAATTTGTTAATTTGTTAATTTGTGAATTTGTTAATTTGTTCATTTGTTAATTTGTTAATTTGTTAATTTTTTAATTTTTTAATTTTTTAATTTTTTAATTTGTTAATTTGTTAATTTGTTAATTTGTTAATTTGTTAATTTGTTAATTTATTAATTTGTTAATTTGTTAATTTGTTAATTTGTTAATTTGTTAATTTGTTAATTTGTTAATTTGTTAATTTGTTAATTTGTTAATTTGTTAATTTGTTAATTTGTTAATTTGTTAATTTGTTAATTTTTGAATTTGTTATTTATATCATAATCTGATCATCAAACCACCTTCTCCACAACCATAATCGTGTCACTAATCCATACACCATCTCGAGTGCACCGGAGGGAAATAAAAATTTCACCCCGGCCATCCTCTTAAGTCACCCTGCATAAAGTATTACGAGTATTTTTCATTAAAGCTCCGCGAGTGCTTTGTCGTGTGGGTGTTAAGGGGTGGTACCACCAATCCCACCGCGAGTTGTGGAAATACGCTGCACTGACACGTTGCGTTGACGCTTTCAACTCGTTCTTACCGCGAAGATGCGATTTTAATGACATGTGAGTTGTCGTCTACGTTTTATTACTGTGCAGCTTGGGGGGACTGTTGCTTATCGTCCTGGGGACGTTGGGGATTCACTTTTTTATGATTCTAATTTTTAGCAGATTTTGATGGCATAACTTACGCAATGGTGACATTTTTAACAGTTTCGCTTTTCATCAAATTAAAGTAATTTTTCATCATTGCATCATCATCATGTCCTTTCGTGGCAAGACATCTTCGTGACCTAGGTTTAATTTAGAGTGATCAGAAGATTAAATTTATATTCTTGAAACATTTAGTCTAAAAACATACAACATTTTAAACAATGAAGACATGGCTGGTCTTCCAGGACTTCAACCATAAGGAAGCTGTTACCAGTCCTGCTCTTTCAGACTACTTTCCCAGTGTCGAAATTTCTCCACGTGCACCAAATTGTCCACGTTCCAGTTTCCTCTGTGTCTCCTCCCAAACACAGCACAAAAACAGTAGCAGAAGGTAATAATTACAAATGGACCAGAGACGACATGTTTTTGTCACATGTGTGTTGTGCATGTATTGTGGGCTCAACAATGACGACGCAAGAACCAAAAAGGACGATTCCAGACTCTGTAAACGCCACTACCTTCTCCTCTTCTTTCATTAGGCGTTAAGGTACAGCTCACAAAACCCTCCAGTAGTTAAACTTGGGGACCAAAAACGGAACCTCTTAAGTGGTATTTACATTCCTCACCGAATCATTTCTGCACAATTTAACCTAGGACCTGGGCAAAACCGACGATGGGGATTGCCCAGACATGTTCGAGTTGGCATTGCTGGTGGTAAGAAGAGTTCACTTTCCCGAAATGGAATATGTCAGACCAAGACGTTACTCTTTTTGGGTGGTTCTGTAAGGAACGGAAATGATTCTAGTGGGGATTTTGATTGGGTTCGACTACTATACAAAATATGTGTATTAGGAACAGCAACTTTCGCTTCACAATCAGGCCTCAAAACAACCTTCTAAAATTTCAAAACGATCTGAGCAGATCCGGCTTTGCTAAAACTTGCCTGAAGAAACCGAACCGAAATTTACATCACTTTTCTCATGCAGGAAATTCACTAAAATTCGTTTCTGTCGATTGGAGCGTGTTTAGAGAGCCCAAATTTATCATACCAAGACGGAACTAAAGCGTTTACTCACATCAACTTCAAAAATGTCAAGTTGTGTTGTTTCTTATAATTATGCTTCAGTTATAAACGCATTGTAGATCCCGATAAACACATTGAGTTTAATTCAATTATATTTTGTGAACCGTTCCGAATAAACTATTCAAATAATTTGAAAATGGATCTCTGCTGAGACGAAAGAGCTAAAATTAGACGAATATTTATGATTATTACCCTCATGCTGATCCTCGCACTATCAGTTTGTTGACAAATAGATTTCCGCACTGGAAAGTACGCCAATCATAATTTATCAGAAACTATTTGCACTTTGGGAATAATTAATTCAAACAGTAGCACACGCACTCTCTTGCTATCGTGTCGACACTCGCTCAATTTGATTAATATTTATTGCGTCTCATTAGCATTTAATATTCCTGATTTTGAAAGCCTTCCTAGCTCAAAACAACAAACCCTCCCAACTCCCCCCTCTCTTTCTCTCACTCTTTCAAGGGGTCAGCCGGGAATTGAACCCCGAACCTTTCGCACTCCACTCCACTCGCCCCCCCCCCCCTCCCCCACACACACACTCACAGTGTCAAATGAATAATAATGATGCCCGAAAAATGTTCTTCCTCTTCGGCCACATAAAACGCGCGAGAAGCCAAATGACCGGGAATAACAGCTGGCCGGAACAACCACCATCCACGGAGGACACGGAGGGGCCATTTCCATAAAAATTCAACCATCTTGACAAAATGGCCTGCTCCTGCTCTTGCCAGGGAACCCGGGGAAAGAGGCCCTTTTGGGAATGACGACGTGCCGATTATCCCTTTTTTCGCACATCGCTTCTTCTTTTTTTTTCTTCTTCTTCTCACCTCTGACAGTTGTGAGCTCTTTTGGCACGTCGTTAAACGACGATACACACTCACGTGGAAAATGAGTGAGCTCTTTAGCGTGCGAGGGATCGTTTGCATTCGTGCTGAGTAAATGATATTTTTATGATGTTGAGGGAAGGAGAAAGGTGACGAAGGTTGAGGAGTTGTTCAATTTGGTGACACTAAAGATTGAAAATTTAGAACTGTCAGAGTTTTTTTTTTTTCAATGAATGTTTATCTTCACTTTGCAAAAATAGAAACAGCAATGTTTGTCAGTTGAATGAAAGTAAATAGAAACAAATATAATTGCGACAAAAGGCAAAGAGAATTTTTATCAGAGCGAGAAAGCTTCAGCTGTGCTTTATTGATTCAAAAAAGCACTTTTCTTTTCATAGCTTTCCTTTAAATTTTACCAATTTAGATGCCTTCTAGCTGATTTTGAATTTTGATATTTTATTAAATTAAGTTAAAGCCACACACATTTTAAGAATGTTATCGTTTTAAACTTTTAAACTATTAAACCTTCGAGTCCTGGGGAAATTTCGATTAAATGAAGAGTATGAGATTCAGCTGCGTTTGAGAGCTCTGTTTTTAAGTTTATCTTCATTTACTTTATCTTTTTGGGGCCTTTATTTATCAAAGAGAGTTGGATTATTCTCTACCAACTCACACGAAATCGGGAAAAGTTCATTTATCTTCAACGTATTTTCATCGAAAAACCCACTAAAAAAGTTTTAAAAACTCTGCCATTTTCCGTAACTCGACTGTGAAATTTTTTTGGAACATGTCATCTTATAGGAAATTTAATGTACTTTTCGAATCTACATTAACCCAGAAGGGTCATTTTTTCATTTAGAACAAAAATTTCATTTTTAAAATTCGCGTTTTTCCTAACTTTGCAGGGTTATTTTTTAGAGTGTAACAATGTTCTACAAAAATGTTGAGCAGACAATTACAAAAAAAAATTATATATAAATATAAAGGGTTTGCTTGTAACCACTACGAGTTATCGTGACTTTCGAAAATTTTTTTTTGAAAAAGTTACTTTTTTCGTTTCTCTTTGTTTCGTTGTCCGTGTCTGTCGCGGGTGACCATGAACGGCCATATATCGTTAGCTGTGTGCTATCTTGTGACAACGACCATTTAGTAGTATTCAAGAAAATTGATTTTTAAAGTTTGATGATAAATATTTTCAAAACTATGAATGGTAGAGCCAAACTTTTTGAAGTAATCGCTTCGTATACTATCGCTTAACAAACGCTCCAAGTTTCAACTAATTTGGTTACACCAGTTAAAAGATACAGTGGATTATGTAATCGAAAATCTGAAAAGCACGTGTCACAAGTGTGTTTCGAAAGTAAAATTGCACTATGTGTCACAAGTGTGCACAGAATTCCCATACAAACTAAAATAGACTTAAATCAATAGTTTAACCGACTTAATCAGTATATTTTCAAAAACAAAAGATTACATTGCCTTCAGAAAATGTGTACCAACATAAATTTGTGAAAAACAAGAAAAAATTTCCACATTTTCCATCAACATGTATGACGTGTCACAAGTGTGCACGATCATTTTGATGATAAATTGGTCTATGTCACAAGTGTGTATTCCGATATCCGCGAAACGGAAGCGAGTTTCCAAAATCGGGTTAAAGCATCTTGCAGTGTTTGTTAAGTATAGCAAAACGTCATCATTAACTCATTTTCGACCAAAATGGTCTATGTCACAAGCAGGGCTTGCGAAATTTCGACTTTGTTTGTGATAGCTGACAGAACACTCCAATCGTCTTAACCACGACAACCTGATTTTTACATTCTACTTTCGTTCGTTTTACACTGGGTCGAACGGAGAGAATCTTCTGTCTCATTTTGCACGCTATCTTGCGAGTTCTCCTCTCTGCTCTAACGACCG
Source organism: Culex pipiens pallens (assembly GCF_016801865.2). Lineage (NCBI taxonomy): Eukaryota > Metazoa > Arthropoda > Insecta > Diptera > Culicidae > Culex > Culex pipiens. Next base: position 93,192,350 of record NC_068937.1, on the reverse strand, counting down.
CAAGCTTATGGAGGTGGCTCGCGCTGACAGCGGCTCGACATCCTCTCCGCTTGCCTTACGTTTTACACACAAAGGAATGAGTGCTATGCAAAGTCACTCACTCAATCATTGTTTTCCCTCCAGGAGAAAAATCGCTTAGAGAGCGGTCGTTTGACATTCTACCGAGATTCCGATCATCTCTCCAATGATAGCTATCATATGATTTCTGTCACCACGCAGCATACACTAGGAAGAGAGAGAGACAAAAACGAGAGAAAGAGAAAGAGCACGTTGTATCGTTCGGGCGGCTGCTTGAGTGGAGCTTATTTTTCGTTCGTTTCATCTTCGTGTTTACGTTCACCGACCGTCACCAAGCAATGACGGTCATGATAGGCGTTGTGTGTCAGCGATCAAATATCGTTTTGGGAAATGATCGCTGACAGAAAGTTCTATCGAATATCGAGCAGTTCCGTTCAGTGATAGATCCCTTTTCAAGCATTGGTCACAAGATAGCACACAGCTGACGATATATCATTTTTTTTTGTAATTGTCTGCTCTACAACTTTGTAGAACATTGTTACACTCTAAAAATTGAAGGGGTCGTACCGCCCCTCCGTCACGAGATATCAAAAAACGGACCTCGGATTCGTGATCAGGGACAAAAGATACCCTTTACGACAAAGTTTCACGCAAATCGAAGAGGGGTCGGGGCAACTTTTCCCGATTTCGTGTGAGTTGGTAGAGAATAATCCAACTCTCTTTGATAAATAAAAGCCCCAAACAGATAAAGTAAAATTGTGAAAAATGGCAAAGTGGCATTTCCATTTTATGTTATTATATTACAGTTTTCTGTTCCCAAGGTCAAAAGATCAAAAAGGAAGGATTTTGGGCAAAATTCACCCAAATTATAACTATTTACGTTGAACCAAATTTGCAATCAAAAGATCCGTGGAATTTAATCAAGAGCTCTGTTTTTTAGTAGCGGTATATTTTTAAGTTAAATTTACTTAAAAAAAACATTGTTGAAAATGTTAGATTCAGATCATTCACTATTTTGCACTTTTTTGAAGAATTTCAATTTCAAGTATTTAATTCTTAAACAATATTTTTTTGGGATAAAAATCTATGTTTTAAAAACAGTTTATCATACAAGTTGGAAAATTAGATGTGTGAATTTAGCCTCTTTTTATTGTATAAAAAAATAGGCGGAAAAACATGGTCTTTTATTAATGATTTTATTTATTTATTGCAGGGTTGCCCAACCTTTTGGCCCTGCGGGCCAGATTTGAGTTACTTGAAGCGGTTGCGGGCCGGATATTTTTTATTACTTTTTTTAAATTAATAATGATTCGAAACAAGTACTGGAAGTAGTTTTGAAGTATTTTATCCAATACTTTTAAAATTCATTCAATCGCAATATAATTTAAGCAAAATTGAATTTAGGAAAGTTGATTCAATTCTGCATGTATTTAGTAAACAAAAACAATTTTACAAATATCTCTGATATTTGAATCTGAATAAAATTGTTTCAAATAAGTGAAAAGGATGAAACTGAGGCTTAAAATATATATTTAATTTTTTTTTATGTGACGAAAAAGTATGTTGTTTCAGAGATATGTAATTCAACCCTAATTAGTAAATCCATGAAAAATCTGATCGATTTGAATGTAAACTGTTTCAAAAAAATATCACAAGGTAATTTTAAATTGGAAATGGGAAATTTTCGAACTAATATAAAAATTGTTTCGATCACAGACCCGGAAAAGACGAGGCACAAGGAACAAGTTATCTCGAGTATAACAAAATGGATAAAAATTTACTGCGCATTCCTTATTCATCAAGAAGCATAAATGAATTGAATTTGTTAAATTTTGCCTGAAAAAAATCTGGGATTTTTTTCAAGCTGAAACATTTCATTCTAGCGAAAATAAACAACGTTGTTTATAAGTAACAAGACTGTTGCAAATTCGTTTCAAAGTTTATGTAATATTAGTTTCGTCAGCACTTAGACTTTTTTTATTATGCTTTTGCATTGCAATTATAAAATTATTTAGTTTTTTAGTAAACATAGTTATTTATTTTTTTAAAACAAGTAATTTTTTAAAGAAGTTCCTAAAGGGTCACTGAACAGTTTCCAAAAGGCGTCGCGGGCCGGATGAAATGACCTCTCGGGCCGGATCCGGCCCGCGGGCTGTAGGTTGGGCAGCCCTGGTTTATTACTTTACACATTTTTATCAAGAAAGCTTTTAGTCAAAAAAATAAAAATTTTACATTGGAAACTGGTCTTATTTATTTTGTTTTTTATACTTGAAATAAAATCACATTAGGCTGGTACAAATTTTATTTGAAGTTTTTGTCTCCCCCCCAACCCCCCTCCCCCTTTTAAATGTGGTCTGAAAAATCAGGGGGGCAAACATAATATTTTTCAAAAAACTTCAAAATTTCAATGGAAATTTAAGTGCAATCAGCTGAAATCAATTTAAAATTCATTCCCCTGCTATGGTTTGTTATTTATAAATTTATATATTTTTTTTGACAAACAACCCCCCCCCCCCCCCTCTACCCCACCAAGAGCCGAGGGACAAAAACATTGAAAAATATTTGCATTGGCCTTAAAAAGAAAAGAGATAAATTAACTTCTAAAAATAACCCAACAGATATATGTCAATTTTCAAATTGGATACATTTGAATTATATTTCCTTATGTCATATACAATCAAATAAAAGTAAAAGAAACATCTTATTTTACGATTCAATTTTATTTTATAAAAATTTCCTTGTGTCCCATTGACATTCTTCAAACTTTTAATTAATCGGCTATTGAAAGGTAGTCCATATCTCAGCTAAGGATAGTAACTATACACAAGAAAAGCTTACACAATGAAATTAATGAAATGAGATGAAAATTTAAATTAAATTAAAGTGCCTTTTATACCAATTTCGTGGCTTGCATTCTTTAAAACTTAATGTGTTATTCCAATCAATCTGGCTCATTGAACCATTAATTTAAAAGAAAAATATATTCTGTTAAGGCTCTTGGCCACCATCTTGGATTTAAAAATTCTAAATCACTTTAGAGTAGTTTAAGGGTCATACTAAAGCTCGTGATTTGATTATCAGAATTTTCTATTATCCGAAGTGAAATTTTGCCAAGGCCTTCGGATAATCGAGTCTGGACTGTATTTTGAAAACTAATCATTGCAAAATAACTGGCGAGGAGTATAATGCATCTCAAAACACTTTTGTCATTCAACTATTTCAAACTTGTTTCATAACAAAAGCTTCTGAACAAAGGGTGAAGTTTCAAACGAAAACCAAAAACCAACTTATCACTCTTTCATCAGTTTGTTTTCTCTGGCGCAAAAAATCAACATGACTTTACAGAATTTTGCCATTTTCTTAGCATCAGCAAACTTTATTAAAAACACACAGTGGTGAAACAAAAAAAAAGCAAACTGGAAAACACTATAATTGAGAAAACTTTCCTGTCCTGTCCCCGTCTCTTAAAACACACACACACCAAAAGAAGCTGCTGGTGGTGCAAGTCAGGTCCTCTCTGCTCTGATGAAGTAGTTGCACCCGAGGAAAGTTTGCTGAACTTAACTTCCAACCAGCAGCAGCCACAGCAGCAGCAGCAGCGTTGCCGAGGACTACGGCTTAATCTTTGTCGGCAACAATCGCGATAAAAATCTTGTTAAGTAGTTTTCTGTTGCTTTTTGTGAAAGAAAAACATCGGATTAAAATTTCCATCATCTTTCGAGGATGTTTGGGCAGCTCTCAGCTTCTTGAGGATTGACTTCGAGACTTGAGGACCTTTGAACCAAGGTAATAGTTTCTTTTATAGCTCAAGAGTTCAGCTTAAGTTTTACCGTACAAGAAATCTAGGTTGCACAGTCTGCTGCAGCCGTTTGACCCATTTTCCTGGAACATTGAGTTGAAAAAGGTGCAAGAAGCAACAAGTAAACATACCTTGAAGCTTATCAGATAATTGATCAGGAAGTCTGACAAAATGGGATTCATCTTCTAGGCCGAAATGTAAAAAAAAATTACATGGGTTTGGAAATAAATCAATCATAAATTCGTAAAAAAAAAAACATTTCCAAATAAGCGAAAACATGCTCCAAAATCAACTAAAAAAAAAGCGCAAACCAAATGAGTGTCCCATCTGTGCGATAAATCATTAGCACGCGGGGGAAAGCCTAGTGCACTCACAGTCTGACATGGCTGTGACAAATTTAATAGCAGAGAGGGATGATACGTTTCACTGCCACGTGTACATTATGCACCCGGCTGGCTGGGGTCTGGTTTTATGTCATTTTTACCCACCAAACTCATCAACTTTTTATCCGCCCGCCAACCTCTCTAATCATCGCTCATCCAGGCGTAAAAAATATCATCGTAAATAATTGAAACCGTCATTTTTAAAGAGTGAGTTAGGGTAAAATTTGTGGTGACAAAATTAGTAAATTTCTGGTTTGATTTTTTTTTCGGAAAATAATTTCAAAAACTTAATGCAACGATGTTTGCTGGGTTGGATAAAAACAAATGCTGAAAAGTTGAACTTTTCAGCACTCAAGTGGACGCTGAAAAACAAGTTAGCGATATTGTTATTGGATTGTTATTGTAATAACAGTCTAATAACATTTTTATTATTCTTCGGACAAATTTTTGTTATTATTTTTTGTTATTTTAACAACTAATCCGATCATCCCAACAACAGTTGGAGGTATTCTTCCATAACAAAAAATGTTATTCCAAAGATGTTTTGGCTTTCAACCAATAACAAATTTTGTTATGATAACATAAACTGTTATTAAACTGTTATGCAAAAACGGATTTTTCAAGAAGATTCCATAACACTTTCTGTTATTTTAACAGTATTTGTTATTGAAATGGCACGAATTTTGTTATAACCGTCTGCCCGGGTGGTCTAATATTGATTGAAAGCCAAAACAACTTTCGAATAACATTTATTGTTATGGAAGAGTACCTCCAACTGTTATTGGGATGATCGGATTAGTTGTTAAAATAACAAAAAATAATAAAAAAGAGTTTTTCGAAGAACAACTTAAAATGCTATTAAAGATTATAAAGATTTTTTCAAAGATCAAAAAATGTTATTCCCAAGTAATTTCCGTCTGCTCGGGATTACCGTCTGCCCGGGAAAGTAAATAGTTGACAAAACAGAAATGCAAAACAAAAGGATTTTCCGAAGAATAACTAAAAGTGTAATTAGTCTGTTATTACAATGACAATCCAATAACAAAAAAATCATAACGACGAATAACAAATTATGACAAATATCAAAAACTGTTATTCCCACGTTATTTCCGTCTGCTCGGATTTAAACTTGGTTTAAATTCAAGGATTCAAGAACTTTTTTCTCTTGCGTTAGCATATAAAAAAAAGTAGTTTTATAAAAAAGATGAAAGTAGTTTTTTGAAGCCAAACTTTGTCTTTAAGCGCCTCCAAATCAATTCAGAAATTTTATTTAAATAGAAATACAGCTAAAGGCTCCTTGGTCTCGATACCATCATGTATTGAATGTATAAAACATTTAACTCAAAAGCTCAACAAATTACCTTTCTTTTGCAACTCAGTGAACTAAAATTGGTTCAGCCGTTCGAGTTATATATATATATTTTTTTAATTGTCGATAATAGACGAAAAACGTAAACTCTTTCTCGGCTGCCAAACAAAAATAAAACGTATCGAATTATTTTGGCCAATGAACTCCGAAACCAAATTTGCTCTAAATTGGGACACTTTTGATTTGGATCTTGCTTTGGATCTTGGATCTGATTTGACGTGGAATCGCTGTATATTTTATAGTTTTTTCCACGAATCTTTTAAAATAATAAGAACATTTTTATTATAGATGTTTCAAAAACTCCTGCGGAAAACACAAAAGCTTGGAAATTATTTTTCAGATAGGTGCTGTTTAAATGACAAAATATATAAAAAAAAATATTTTTTTGAACAAAGTTGATGTTTTAAAATATTTCAAAACCCCTGCAATTAATTTGAGATAAAAAAATCTTGAAGCAAATTTAGAAATTGCAATCGAAAAATTCATACTATAAAGTTGAGATTATTTAGTATAAAATTCATGATAATAAATTTAGCAAGTATATTTTTTCAATTTTTCGTTCTTGTTTGCAATTTTGATTGTTCCAAGTGCATTTGAAAGCTGGTGTGCTGAACAAGGGTCATTTTGAGACCGAATTTCGAAATATCCATCTGTTTTCGGATGCGGCCAACCTTTTCAACAAAATACACAGTTTTCAAATGAAAATATGGTCAAAATTTTTCATTTTCATATCTTTTATTTATCTCAAAAATTGCATTTTTCGAGCTCTACAACCTCCCAAATTTTCATCCAGATCCATAATCTGGTTCTGGAGTTAGAGCCGTTTGATTAACCTACCAAAAGAAAAAAAATCCCTAAAAAAAGGTAAAAGCCCACCTGGTGACCTTTGCCAACACTTTTCATTTCCGATTTTATCCGAAATTTCTTTCTACATTCATAGTACAGACCATGAGTGAGCATCTGAAACAAATTTGACATCTATCGGCAATCCGGATCAATTTTTAGAGCGATTTACTTTTTGCCTTTCTTTCTTACTAAAGAAAGGTATAGGTTTTACTTTAAGGCTGGACGTCATTTTCATCTTCGTAAATATGTCGATTCAGCATGAATTTTCTTCGGAAAAATCGTCAAAAAATCACACTGCATCGATTTTAGACGCTCTATCGATTCACCTTGACAGAACTCGCCTATCTCCAACCCTCGAATTTTGAGAAAATAAATTCCGTGGAGTTCGAGTGATGTCCGTGTGTGGTAAAATTTTTGCCAAATTTTGTGTCGCGTAGTCCTCGGCTCCCCTATTTTCGATTTTGATTGTTCCAAGTGCATTTGAAAGCTGGTGTGCTGAACAAGGGTCATTTTGAGACCGAATTTCGAAATATCCATCTGTTTTCGGATGCGGCCAACCTTTTCAACAAAATACACAGTTTTCAAATGAAAATATGGTCAAAATTTTTCATTTTCATATCTTTTATTTATCTCAAAAATTGCATTTTTCGAGCTCTACAACCTCCCAAATTTTCATCCAGATCCATAATCTGGTTCTGGAGTTAGAGCCGTTTGATTAACCTACCAAAAGAAAAAAAATCCCTAAAAAAAGGTAAAAGCCCACCTGGTGACCTTTGCCAACACTTTTCATTTCCGATTTTATCCGAAATTTCTTTCTACATTCATAGTACAGACCATGAGTGAGCATCTGAAACAAATTTGACATCGATCGGCAATCCGGATCAATTTTTAGAGCGATTTACTTTTTGCCTTTTTGCCTTTCTTACTAAAGAAAGGTATAGGTTTTACTTTAAGGCTGGACGTCATTTTCATCTTCGTAAATATGTCGATTCAGCATGAATTTTCTTCGGAAAAATCGTCAAAAAATCACACTGCATCGATTTTAGACGCATCGTCGCCAAGTCGACAAGTTGTCAAGTTGAGCTTCTAATGCTGGCGCGTACTGCTGGCGCGTTTTGTTATTGAGATCCAATATACTCTAATATGTGTTGGGTGCCCTATCGATTTTCATTTGCTACTATAGATATCGTATATTTTTCGGCTCTTTAGTATTATCATTATATGCATAACTGTCCAGTATTTGTTTTGAAACCTGCGACATGAGACCATTATGCGATTTAAATTCTGTCATTTATTTTTGTTGTGTGGTGGTCTAGAGGTTTGTGTCCTAACTAATATTTTATCTAGATCAGAGGCAAAAGATTTAAATCTTGAGAAACATTGAGGTGAATTTGAAAGAGCTTTTAGAGAGTGGGGATCTTTTTAGAAAGTGGGGATCTTCTTCGAAAGTTCTTGGCTTGCTTCTTGTTGTTGGGTGAAAAAGGAAAGCTTTGATCGCAAGCGAGCGAGGGAGAGAACTTATATTCCTTTCCTCTCCACACTCGCGCTCACCGCACACGGCGCCTTGTGCTAAAGAGGCGATGGTGTAGAGGTATAACTTCAAGCGTTGTGTTGTTGTTTTTTTTTTCGTTGCCAACTAGTGCTTCTTCTCGCTCGCGGGCAAAAAATCGCTGGCAACAGTGTCTGCGGCACATTCTGAAATGCCGCGCGGCGTGTACCTTTGAAAAAAACGGACAATACCAACACACAAAAGGGCTCGTACCGAAGCTAAAAAACCAAAACCGCGGTGTGCGTTGTCACTGGCGCATGGGAAGCTTGCTATGATCGCGTTTGTCATAAACGCTTGTTTGATTACAAACTTACAAACATATTGTACGATTGAAAATATTCTTTTGGTGAAAATTGCATTTTTTATTTCCTTTGGAAATCATATCATATATAATACATTGCTTTCATCATAAGACTTTCTTTTGTGCTGACGTTATAAATAAACAAAGTCGATGTTGTGAATTGAAAAAAGTTCTACCATTGTTATATTCTTTAGTAAGAAAGGCTCTATCTCACCCCAGGTGGGATTAAATCGGGTTTTTAAATATTAGCCACTTCTGATCGGACTCCGATCTGAAAAATCACCAAAAATCGTTTAATCAATAAATCTTAATCCTTAATTGTTTTAAACATATTTTTTTTGATAATATTTTTGGCTGGGTCAACTTTGTCAGTGTTTCAAAATATTTTTCTTCAGATTTTGAGACAATATGTTATTTAGTTAACTTTTTGTTTTGATCCAGACTATGTTTTAGCTCAATTTGTTGTCAGTTCAGAGCTAGTGCTATAATCTTACCGCATAATGAGTGGAAAATAAACAGTCAAGTGTAAAAGTGACTGGATGAATAATATTATACCACAAAAATTTTTTTTATCAAGAACTAAATAAGATGAAAGCATATTGAAATACAAAAAAAAACAAAAACAATAGAAGTAAAATTTACTTTAAACTCACAATAAAATTTGTCTTTTAAATATTAATGAGTTGAATTTCATTCTGAACCAGAAAAATTGCCCTTAAAACGAAAAGAACCCTGAACATGTCATCGAAAGTCGGCGGTCACAAAAAGTTCACGTTTCCACAAACCCACCCACACATTTGCGTAATTAGAAAACCCGGGGCCCAACTTTTTGCCTTCTGTGACGGCGTGGTTTTTATTTTATTTTTTTGCCGCAGCTGATTCCACACAAGGTGGGGGGTGGCTTATTTGGGCGCGTATAAACATGCGTTTTCATGACATTTTTTTTAACTCCGAGTGCTTTTTTATGCTCTGGTTCTGCTTGGGTTCAGGAAAAATGGCCATAAAATTATGACATACACGTAATTGCTTTTATCGGGCTCGGTGCAGATGATGGAGGGTGGAAACGAGTTTTTGTAAGGGACCATGTTTGGAGGGATTTTATTAAAAATATTAACACTAGGAATTTTGTACCATGTTATTATAACAGTGTTCATGTTGGTTCCTAAAACTTATTGTTTTAGAGAGTAAAACAAAACGAAACTAATTCCTGCACTCTCTAATGTCCCAACAAACTCGACTCAACGAGAAGAAGGTACACACTTCACCAGGCTAATGTTTCAATATAGTCATTCTACAATTTCTTCTTCTGCAAAAGACCACACCAACATCTTCTCCCCAAAGACAGACGGATAGACATACATGTTTGTGCAGCAATTTGGGGTTCAGGTTCGGTCCTTTGTGATGTAACACTGTGCAAAGATCTGCCCTGCACCTTGCGCCCTCCCGGACAGCTCGTCGTAACCGTCGCCGGTGTGCTCCGGCCAAGAAGGACCATGATTACCGGAGACCCTCCTGCAACTCCGTCCCACATACCACAATGGAAATTCTGCAAAGGACAGTTTCTTACACTCTGGCAGGAGTCTAGTGCCCCTTTTAACCCTTTAAAGGTTTATCTTTTAAAAATTAAATGATAATATTCTTATTGATTATGATACGATTTATGAATTTTATGAATCTTAATCCCGAATACAAGCTCGATTGGACAAAAAAAGTAATCAATTTAAACAATAAAAAGAGGGTTTAAAATCCAGCCAGCATCCAAATGGTTGGTCAAATGGCATCGACCTGCACATACTCGAGGCAGTTTATTTAGTAACTTCACAAGGGTGAAACGGATCCCGGCAAGAAGCAAAACGCTCTTTTCATGAAACACAAATGAAAACAATTAGTGTACTCCATGTTTTAACTCTCCAGGACATGGGGAACCCAAAAACACCCACACAAAAGTTCAAACACACTCACACACTTTTCGTATCAAGCTATTGCTAGAGAAAGGAGGTGGAGACGACGGCGACTGACGACGTACGGGACAGTTGTTAATTACTGAAACTAGTGGTGGATGAGAGAGAAAGGAGACTTATTGTAGCCACCCTCCCAATCTGGAAGCAGTGTTTCAACTCGTTTATCCATGAATGGTCTGGGCTGGAGGAACAGGGCCGAACTTAAAAATGGCGAAAATTAAGATATTTTAAAGCTAATAAATTTCTAATATCAAGTTAATCACCACAATTACTCTTTTTTATGTGATTTTTAAATACCGTAAATCGGGGTGATTTTGATAGCCGGGGTGACTTTGATAGGTTTGAGATTTTTCCGCAAAATGAAGAGTACAAATTAAATTCGTACGGAATGGTTTGGAACCATACTGACCATGGTAGAGAAGTACTCAAAGTACCTCAAGAAGAACTTTTCATAACATTTTGAAAGGTTTAAAAAGTTAGTTAACTATTATTAAGAAAATGTTGATGAAAGGCATTATTTCAAACTTCTCAAAGTGTCATGATTTTCTCAATGAACATGATTTTGAATCGGAAAATGGAATACATTTTCGGATCCTTTGGACAATTTTCCACTAGGAGAAGGTAAACTTATTTTGTAAATATTAAGTAATATGTGTTTTTGAAACATAATTCAAAAAAATCTCCAAATTTATAGGCAATTTCAGTTGAACAAATTTCATATGAAGTGTGAAAACTTGTGATTCGTGATTCGAATTCAGTTTAAAATGTAATATAAATCGATAATTTTATGAACAATACTAGATTTAATGAATTTCAGGCAAAATTCCGACTTTTTAACAACTTTACCTAAAATTTATATGTATTTTGAACACTTTTTTATTTGAGTTTGAAAATTATGCTATTTTTTCACTAAAATGCAAATAACTCCCTTTAGATTTAACCAGTTGGGTTGCTTCACCCTGCATTTTGTTGCATTTTTTAAGCCCTTTCAGATGCATTTTGAATTTTGAATTTAAGATGAATTTTGTCTAAGTTATAGCGTTTTTAAGATTTATGACTTTTTTGAACCTTTAAACTTTGTGTACCGATTTGCCCCACTTCCCGTTGACCTAGAGTGCTCATATTTTGCTAGTTTCATATGTACAAACAACCCCTGAAAATTTCAGGCAGATTGGTGAGGTCGATGCGAGATGGGTTTGCTTTGCTCGTGGACTCGCTCTTAAATATTATGGAGTTTAGAAAAATACTTCAAAAATGATTTTAAGCCTAAGTCCAAAAGATTGTAAAAAGGGTGGTTTTGTAAGAAAACCTGTCATGTTATACATTTTTTATAGAGGTATTTAAAAGACCTTTTTAAGAGTCCCAGATCTGACAACCCTATCAAAAGTTATACGCACTTAAGTGTTATTTATACACTTTTTTAAGACTGGACCTAAGATATTTTGAAACGTTGCGACCAATCGTAAAAGGATAGGTAATCAAAAGACCTTTCCAACGCACTCTAAATATTGAAGATCCAAAAACCCTATCAAATGAAAAATATTATTACATCAATGTGAGGAAGGCTTCAAACACCTTAGGGTGGATTAAGTAACGTTTTAATTTAAAATCATTAGTTTTTCAGTACAAGTATCAGATTCCAAATACTAATCATTTTCAAATGTAAGGTTTAATTTTAAACAACAATTTTCACAAAACCCGAACAAAACTTAATAAATTGCCAGCCATGGTTTTGACATTTGAATCGAAAAAAAAAGTGTTTTAAAATGCATTTCATACCAGTCCGGTTGTTTTGCAATCATTAGTTTTCAATTTCAATTTCAATTCGGTTTTATTGGTGAATAATCAAGATACAATCAGTTCTTTTGCAATTCATAACAGAGTTGTGGAGCTGTGGAGCTTTCAGCTGTGTGTTGCATCATAATCCATTTCGGAACAATTATTTCTATAGCTAAGGCACTAACAAGAGCAAGAAAAATTAAAACAAAACTTGCTAAAATTGCAAAGGAAAGGGGAAAGAAAGAGAAAAAGCTTATGACTAAATCACAGTATTTTATCCAGAAATTGATTCGCCTTGTTACGGCAGCTTCGAAACCGCGTCATCATCTCCCGAGAGCAAAGAACTCCGGCAGGGTGAAGAGATCTTCCCCGGTGACTTCTTGCTGGGCCGCATTGCCGCTACCGGCAGCAACCACGCTGGCAAACGATCGCCCCCAGCCTGGAGGGAAAGCTGAGTTGTCCGCGGGAACCGTAAGCTGCCCAGCTGCCGGCACGGTTACGCTCGTACTTCGCTGAGGAGGATGGGACGCTGCTGCCTTCTTCTTCCTCTTTTCCTGCTCCTCGACATACAACAGGTACAGTGTGTGTGTACCTGTGACTGTTGTCTACCGCGAGAGGACTTTTATGTCACGCGGCGTTATTCCAGCACCCGAGAGGAAGGTCGGAGATCGGGCGGTCTTGGTACCCCTGCAAGACAACCTTAACGGCTGTCTTCTGCACGGGGTCGAATGTGTAGAAGTTGAAGTTTTTACTCTTCAATTTCTCCACAACCAGGTTGAAGTTCTGTTTGTCAAATGTGTAGACTTGCACTGACGACTTACCGATTTTCAGACAATATCCGAGGCCTTCCAGCAATTCGTCAACATCGTCTGCCAACGTGTCCAAAATAAAAATTGGAGGTGGTCTACGTTCCGTAGGAGAATTGTTCGTTTTTGACGTCGACACTTTCTTCCGTGCACGTCCATCGTTGTCGTCGTCGTCGGTAGTGCTACTGTCGGTGTTGTTGTTGTTGTTTTCATCGTCGCTCAGCATCTGGAACTCGTTCCTGATGGGGATGTTGGCGGATGTTGATGTGCCACTGGTTGTGGCACCGGAAGTACCAGAACGGGTTCGCACTGGTGATCTTGGAACATATCCGGGATGTAGATACTTTTTGTCGATGCCTTCTGCGTTCACGCTCCCCTGCGCGATGGCGGTCGACACGGCG